>NC_045445.1:79655752-79673482 GCF_002776525.5 Piliocolobus tephrosceles
GCCTCCCAAAGTGCTGGGATTACAGGCGTGAGCCACCACACCCAGCCACTGGTGATGTTTTTAATAGATTGTAATTTTTTTTGAGGTAGTGTTTGCTTTCTCACCCCGTCCGGAGTTCAGTGGGGCAATCGCAGCCCAATGTATCCTTGAACTCCTGGGCTCAATCAATCCTCCTGCTTCATCCTCCTGAGAAGCTAGAACTATGGGTATGCACCACCACGCCTGGTTAATTTTTTTAGTTTTTATTTTTGTAGAGACAGAGGTCTCGCTATTTTGCCCATGCTGATCTCAAACTCCTGGCCTCAAAAGATCCTCCTGCCTTGGCCTCCTAAAGTGCTGAGATTAAAGGTCTGAGCCAACATACCCAGCCCATTTACAGTATTTTTAATGTTGATGTGAAGTATGTATACAATTGTTAAGAGTACACTCACTGAGTTTTAATATGTATAACCCCATGTTCTCTTTCGATAAACTATAAAATCTTCCCCAACGTCCTAATACACTCTTGAAGGATATCATAAATAGTGTGTTTGAGGGCTAGAGGAATGGCCCAAATACTGTGATGAGGTTCATAGGATTTGGGGCTATTTGGAAGACCCTTACAAGGAATATAGCACAACTTTTCTATCTGTTGATTGTCTCTGTAGCGTCCTCACAAAATACACTATTGGCTTCCAGGTTTTCAGAGATTGGCATTCACCAGTTCTGGATGTGTTACTGTTCCATCTTTGGACAGCTCAGAGTATTTAGACGTCTTTATTTATTAGAGCTACACACAACAAGACTATTCATCAACTTCCCCCATTGCAGACAGCCCTTTAAGTTGTAAAGAGCCCTTCCCCACGTCTTTTATTTTCTTTTCCATAATATGTCCTGGTCCCTTTAACTGCTTTTCACTGGTGATGATTTGGAGGGCCCCCACCAGCCTGCTAATTAGAAGGCTTTATCAAAGTCCTCTTTAAATGGCATTGCCCTCAAGCCAAGGACAGACTCCTGTTTCGTGGGGGGTGCTCTTCAAATTAAGGGGGTTTGAGCACTTTTCTTTGACCCTTTCTTCTGATACTAACCTTGTATGAATCAGACTTTTCCCCCTTTATATCAGATTCTGGTCCTGCCCGGTACACGCCTTTGGCTCCTTTCCTGCAGACAGGCTCAGTGCTTCTTTGATGATTTTATGCTGCCATCTCGTGGCTAAATCGACAGTGCCGGCTTTTGTTGGGTCCTAATTTAGCAGGGGAGCGGATGTACAGATTAACATAGTGACAATCCTAGAACTGGAATAATCTGAATCTTTAAAAAGAGGACCTGATTTCTTCCTATTGTGTGCCACGTGACTGGGAGCCCAAAGAAGAGGATGCTAACACAGCTGTGGCATGGCCACAGAAAATATGCCTGAAACATCCCCATCAGAGCCCAACTCTCACTAGCTAATTGACTTTGAGCAAGTCACTTTTCCGCCTAGTGTCTCAGTTTCCATACTTCTGATCCTAACAGGTTTAGAAAATGGAGCCAAGCAGTAGTGAAGGTGAGGCCAGGTCGGGAAGAGGAGGAAGTAAAGTGAATTGAAAGCTAGTGAGGGCAGGGGCGTAAGTAAAACCTGAAGGTAATAAATGGCAGAAGAGGGCAGGACTGCTCTAGGGCAAAGGCCTAGGCAAATATTTTTCAGAAGTTCCTTTCAATGTAAACAGTTTGATTAAAAATATATTACAAATACATGGGCCCATGTGAGGTGTAGTGATTTATCGATGAAAATTTAGAGCACCAGGTGGAGAAGAGATGCTTACATATTTGTTTATTCAACAGTTCACATACCAATTTTTATAATGACCTTGCACCATATCTTCCTTTTTAGGTCCAGAAATCATCTCTTTATGTTTATTGTTAAATGCACCATCCCTGGCTAATTTCATATCTCCCTCCATGAGAAAAACATAGCAACACTGTACTATTTCCATTGCAATGGCACTCTGGAACTTCTTTGTGTTGAAACTATAAATTTCTTGCTTTTGCAGTTTCTTTAGCCTAAGGGTCAACAGTGGACTTAGGTAGGCCACAGCTCTGAACATGTCCTGTGTCCAATGTGAGTGTCATCCCATAACGGCACATCAGCACCATTTTGCATGCCTAACCTTAAGAATTACCATTTAAAAAAATCCAGTGACAACCAATGAGAGTGATCTGCTAGCGTGACTGCCCACCTGGAACCAGGGCCTGGTCACAGAAACCCAGGGCAACCAGTTTATAAATTGTCTTTTTGCCTTTTTATTTTAAAAGGTATTTTTGTGAAACAAAAGGTTTTAATTTCAGAGTCAAATTTATCAATCTTTTTTTTTTTTTTTTTTTTTGAGACGGAGTCTTGCTCTGTCGCCCGAGCTGGAGTACAGTGGCCAGATCTCAGCTCACTGCAAGCTCCGCCTCCCGGGTTTACGCCATTCTCCTGCCTCAGCCTCCGGAGTAGCTGGGACTACAGGCGCCCGCCACTTCGCCCGGCTAGTTTTTTGTATTTTTAGTAGAGACGGGGTTTCACCGTGTTAGCCAGGATGGTCTCGATCTCCTGACCTCGTGATCCGCCCGTCTCGGCCTCCCAAAGTGCTGGGATTACAGGCTTGAGCCACCGCGCCCGGCCCATCAATCTTTTATAGTTGATGCTACTTGAGTCTTTAGAAAATTTTTCCCCAACCAAATTTCTTTTTTCTTTTTTTGAGATGGAGTCTTGCTCTGTCGCCTGGACTAGAGTGCAGTGGCACGATCTCAACTCACTGCAACCTCCGCCTCCTGGGTTCAAGTGATTCTCCTGCCTCAGCCTCCTGAGTAGCTGGGATTATAGGTGCCTGCCACCATGCCCGGCTAAGTTTTGTATTTATGGTAGAGACAGGGTTTCGCTATGTTGGCCAGGCTGGTCTCAAACTTCTGACCTCAGGAGATCCACCCACCTCGGCCTCCCAAAGTGCCACCGTGCCTGGCCAACCAAATTTCTTAAAAGTATAGAACATTTCCACACTTGCAGAAACTTCTAGTAGATAAAGATGTATTAGAGGTTTGGTAATCCAGTCTTTCTGATAGCTGCTTCACAGGTGTCACTGTAGGTAGTTTCACTTTTTGTTAAGCATTGTTTTCTCAAAGGTACCATTGTATTGTACCACTTTACAATACAATAACCCTCATTTGGAATGACAAGTCAGATTACTTTTTTTGTTTGATCCAAGGACACTTAGAAGATGGAAGGTATTTCTTAAGGAAGAAAATTTGCATACTTTATTACTTATCTGGAAACTGAAGAGCAAGCTTACCTGATAGATTTGTTTGGGTTGATGGTTATACTTTACAGTTCAGCCACTGGGAGAGTAATGTATCCTTTGACTTTCTAGAAGTTGCTCTATAATGCTTAAGTTGCCGTTGTCTCCTGTCTGGTTCTCTGTTGTTTCTCGAATAATATAGAAGAGTTTATGAGATTAATTGCTTCCTACTGAAATAGCCAGGTTTCTGAGGGCAGCTTTGGCTTTTATACGAGCTTTTCTCCCTACCACTTACCAGTTACTGACAGAGGGTCAACTTCACTACTGTGCCATTATGGTTGGTCCAATGTTGGGTTCCTCAGATTCATGGAGGAAATAGGAAAATAGTAAAGATTAAGGAGTCATAGTTAAAAAATGACAAACAGGTCACAAACAGTACTCTTTCTTGATTATTTAGGAACCAAATAGCCATTCTATGAAATGTCTTTCTTTCCTTTTTCTCACTTGCTCACCAATTGACTCATAAGCACTTTTGTTCTCTTATGGTTGGGAGCCATACAAGGTAGGGTGTTGGAGTAAAAAATACATTGAATCATGGTGTGTGACCTCAGGCACATGATGTAACCTCTATAGAACTCTATTATAATGTATAAAACAGGAATAATCGTTTATTATTATCTATGTAATACATATTCCATTATCTATTACATTGGATAACAGAATGGGAAGTACCTTGAAGATGGTACTAACCTCAATGTATTACTCCTTTCTAGCTTCTTTGGTTCAAAAGTTTGGTTGGAGGAGTTACAAATTCTGGTTTGAATGATACATTTGGATACTTTATCAACACATCAGAGCTCTCCCTATCCCTTCCCCCAATCTCAAAACCTAACTGAATTAACATCTTCACATTTATTATGTAGTTTATGGAGGATTTTAGCATTAATTATTGCTTGATTTACTCAATATCCCCATGTTATAGATGAGAACTGGAAAACCCATTGAAGTTGTGACTCCTGGTCTAGAAATGAAGTCTACTTCCAGTTAATGTTCTTTCTGGTATATCTTTGCTTTCTTGAAATTTCCCTTTTTTGTCCTTACTGGGTAAATTTTGAACCAACCAAATCACAAAGATGTCGGGCTTTCAATCTTCTAGGCCACGCCTCTTATGCTCTCTCCGCCCTCAGCACCCCCCTCAGTTCTTAAAACGCTGCAATTCGCTGCTGCAGCCATATTTCTTCCTCTCTCGGGGCTGGAAGCTTTCTGACTGAAGATCTCTCTGCACTTGGGGTTCTTTCTAGAACATTTTCTAGTCCCCCAACACCCCTTATGGCGTATTTATTTAAAAAATCACCTAAATTCCATAAAATATTTTTTAAAATTCTATACTTTCTCCTAGTGTTTTCTTGACACGTCCTCCATATTTTTTTTAAAAAAGTATTTGGAATATTTTGAGGCAATTTTTAATTTTTAAGGAATTTTTTTTTGGAATCATTTTTGGTTGACATCTTTGATTTTGTGGATCAGTTTTCCACTCTTCCACTTTCTTTTCTATATTTTGCCCATCGGGGCTGCGGATACCTGGTTTTATTATTTTTTCTTTGCCCAACGGGGTTGTGGATACCTACCTTTTAATTCCTTTTTATTCGCCCATCGGGGCCGCGGATACCTGCTTTTTATTTTTTTTTTTCCTTAGCCCATCGGGGCATCGGATACCTGCTGATTCCCTTCTCCTCTGACCCCCCAACACTCTGGCCCATCGGGGTGACGGATACCTGCTTTTTAAAAATTTTCTTTTTTTGGCCCATCGGGGCTTCGGATACCTGCTTTAATTTTTTATTTTTCCTTGCCCATCGGGGCCTCGGATACCTGCTTTAATTTTTGTTTTTCTGGCCCATCGGGGCCGCGGATACCTGCTTTGATTTTTTTTTTTCATCGCCCGTCGGTGCTTTTTATGGATGAAAAAATGTTGGTTTTGTGGGTTGTTGCACTCTCTGGAATATCTACACTTTTTTTGCTGCTGATCATTTGGTGGTGTGTGAGTGTACCTATGGCTTTGGCAGGGAATGACTCTGCAGTTAAGCTAAGGGCGTGGAGGAAAAGTGGCCGCCATTTTAGATTTGCCGCATAACTCAGCTTAGGGCTAGTCGTTTGTGCTAAGTTTAAACTAGGGAGGCAAGATGGATGATAGGTCAGGCAGAGGAAGTCATGTGCATTGCATGAGCTAAACCTGTCTGAATGAGTTGATTTGGGGCTTGTTATGAGCTTTGCGTGATTGTTGTATCGGGAGGCAGTAAGACAGAATTGTCTTTTGTCAGTACAAGGCACTAGTTGAAAATGAAAGGTTAGAAAAGACTAAGGTGCAAGGCTTAAAATGGCGATTTTGACATTGCGGCATTGCTCAGCATGGCGGGCTGTGCTTTGTTAGGTTGTCCAAAATGGCGGATCCAGTTCTGTCGCAGTGTTCAAGTGGCGGGAAGGCCACATCATGATGGGCGAGGCTTTGTTAAGTGGTTAGCATGGTGGTGGACATGTGCGGTCACACAGGAAAAGATGGCGGCTAAAGGTCTTGCCGCAGTGTAAAACATGGCGGGCCTCTTTGTCTTTGCTGTGTGCTTTTCGTGTTGGGTTTTGCCGCAGGGACAATATGGCTGGCGTTGTCATGTGTATATCATGGCTTTTGTCACGTGGACATCATGGCGGGCTTTTGCTCGGTGCAATCTTGGCGGGCTTGCCGCATTGTTAAAGATGGCGGGTTTTGCCGCCTAGTGCCATGCAGAGCGGGAGAGAAAGTGGGATGGACAGTGCTGGATTGTCGCATAACCCAACCAATTAGAAATGGGGGTGGAATTGATCACAGCCAATTAGAGCAGAAGATGGAATTAGACTGATGACACACTGTCCAGCTACTCAGCGAGCACTTGGGTGAATTAGCATAGCACTTCGCAGCTGTCTTTAGCCAGTAAAAGAAAGAAGTGGAGGGGCCACGTGTATGTCTCCCAGTGGGCGGTACACCAGGTGTTTTCAAGGTCTTTTCAAGGACATTTGGCCTTTCCACCTCTGTCCCCTCATTTGTCACCTCCTGTCCAGTGCTGCCTCTTGCAGTGCTGGATATCTGGCTGTGTGGTCTGAACCTCACTCCATCCCTCTGTATTGGTGCCTCACCTAAGGCTAAGTATACTTCCCCCCCCCCCCCCCCACTCCCCCAACTCCCTACCCCCCCACCGCCCCACCACCTCTGGTCTGCCCTGCACTGCACTGTGGCCATGCGCAGTGCTCCAGGCCTGCTTGGTGTGGACATGGTGGTGACCCGTGTCAAGGACCAGAATGGATCACAGATGATCGTTGGCCAACAGGTGGCAGAAGAGGAATTCCTGCCTTCCTCAAGAGGAACACCTACCCCTTGGCTTATGCTGGGGTCGGATTTTGATTTATATTTATCTTTTGGATGTCAGTCATACAGTCTGATTTTGTGGTTTGCTAGTGTTTGAATTTAAGTCTTAAGTGACTGTTATAGAAATGTATTAAGAGGCTTTATTTGTAGAATTCATTTTAATTACATTTAATGAGTTTTTATTTTGAGTTCCTTAAAATTCCTTAAAGGTTTTAGTTTCTCTTTACAAATTCCTTAACCTTTTGGCAGTAGATAGTCAAAGTCAAATCATTTCTAATTTTTAAAAAATGTGCTGATTATTTTCTTTGAAATTGACTTAACTACTTTCCTTTGGATTTTGAAGAGTCTGTAGCACAGAAACAGTTAAAAATTTAACTTCATGATCTAATGTTAAAAAGAGTGTTTGAAGGTTTACACAGGTCCAGGCCTTGCTTTGTTCCCATCCTTGATGCTGCACTAATTGACTAATCACCTACTTATCAGGCAGGAGACTTGAATTGCTGTGGTCTGGTGTCCTCTATTCAGACTTATATGGGAGTATTAATGTCCACATTTCAATTTTTTGTTGTATTCTGCCTGCCTAGCATCCAGTTTCTCCCCAGCCCTGCTCCCAGCAAACCCCCCTAGTCTAGCCCCAGCCCTTCTCCCACCCCACCCCAGCCCTGCCCCAGCCCCTGCCCCAGCCCCAGCCCGACCCCAGCCCCAGCTCCAGCCCCCTAAGCCCCCAGCCCTAGCCCCAGTCCCAGTGCTAGTTCCTCAGTCCCACCCAGCTTCTCTGGAAAGTCACTCTAATTTTCATTGATTCAGTGCTCAAAATAAGTTGTCCATTGCTCATCCTATTATACTGGAATATTCTGTTTATCCTTGGCATTGCTGATCTTCAGTACTGACTCCTTGACCATTTTCAGTTAATGCATACAATCCCATTTGTCTGTGATCTCAGAACGGAATTTCTTTACTCAGCACGTTGAAGTTAGGGAATGTCAATTGAGAGCCTTCTATCAGAGCATTATTGCCCACAATTTGAGTCACTAATCATTTTCCCAATCCCCTGCCCTTAAAGGAGAAACCATTTCTCTGTCATTGCTTCTGTAGTCACAGTCCCAATTTTGAGTAGTGACCTTTTATTGTGTACTGTGTTGGCCACCTAAAACTCTTTGCATTGAGTAAAATTCTAATTGCCAATAATCCTACCCACTGGATTAGACAGCACTCTGAACCCCATTTGCATTCAGCAGGGGGTCTCAGACAACCCGTCTTTTGTTGGACAGTAAAAATGCTCAGTCCCAATTGTCATAGCTTTGCGTATTAAACAAAGGCACCCTACTGCGCTTTTTGCTGTGCTTCTGGAGAATCCTGCTGTTCTTGGACAATTAAAGAACAAAGTAGTAATTGCTAATTGTCTCACCCATTAATCTTGAAGGCTACCAGTCGCCCTTGCATTTGCCTTGAGGCAGTGCTGACTACCTGAGATTTAAGAGTTTCTTAAATTATTGAGTAAAATCCCAATTATCCATAGTTCTGTTAGTTACACTATGGCCTTTGTAAACATCTTTGCGTAACAGCAGAGGGACTCATTCTTAGAGCCCCTTCCCTTGGAATATTAATGGATACAATAGTAATTATTCATGGTTCTGCCTAACAAGAGAGACTCACTTATATGTATGCCCTTATCATTGCTCCTAGGTAGTGTGAACTGCCTATCACCTGGCATTAGTATGTAAAACACTAATTGCCTATGGTCCCACTCGTTAGTCTAGGATATCCCCTTTGCCATTGCTGCCGAGTTCTGACTACCCAAGTTTCCTTCTCTTAAACAGTTGATATGCATAATTGCATATATTCATGGTTCTGTGCAATAAAAATGGATTCCCACCCCATCCCACCTTCTGTGGGATATTGCTAACGAGTGCAGATTATTCAGTAACAGCCCTTGGACAGTTAATTTGCACAATTGCAATTGTCCAAAGTCCTGTCCATTAGAAAGGGACTCTGTATCCTATTTGCATGTTACAATGTGGGCTGATCACCCAAGGACTCTTCTTGTGCATTGATGTTCATAATTGTGTTTGTCCACGATCTTGTGCACTAACCCTGCCACTCCCTTTGTATTCCAGCAGGGGACCCTTACTACTTAAGACCTCTGTACTAGGACAGTTTATGTGCACAATCCTAAGTGATTAGAACTGAGTCTTTTATATCATGGTCCCTGCATCATCTTTGCTTTACATCAAGAGGGTGCTGGTTACCTAATGCCCTTCCTCCAGAAATTATTGATGTGCAAAATGCAATTTCCCTATCTGCTGTTAGTCTGGGGTCTCATCCCCTCATATTCCTTTTGTTCTACAGCAGGGGGTACTTGGGACTGTTAATGCGCATAATTGCAATTATGGTCTTTTCCATTACATTAAGATCCCAACCCTCTTAGCATTACAGTAGAGGGTGCTAATCACAAAGACTTTTCTTTTGTACTGTTAATGTGCTACTTGCATTTGTCCCTCTTCCTGTGCACTAAAGACCCCACTTACTTCCCTTGTGCTCAGGACTGGATGACCTCTACTCAAGACCTTTGCACTAGGATAGTTAATGTGAACCATGGCAGTTCATCACAGCAATGTCTTTCAGATCAGATCCATTGTACCCTCCTTGTTTTACAGCAAGGGATATTAATTACCCATGTTACCTTTTCCTGGGACTATGAATGTGGAAAATTCCAATGTTTGTGGTCTCTCCCTTTAAACCAATATTCTACGCCTTTTATATTATATAAAGGGATGCTGGCAACCCAAAGTCCTTCTCTTGGGACTCTTAATGTGTATATTTCTAATTGTCCACGACTCTTAATGTGCATATTTTCAATTGTCTGTGGTACCTCCCAGTAAGCTAATATCTTGACTTCTCAGTATCATAGCAGGGGGTACTGATTTCCTGAAGTCTTTCTTGAACTTCCAGTGTGCAAAATTGCCCTGAGGCCGGGTGTGGTGGCTCACACCTGTAATCCCAGCACTTTGGGAGGCTGAGGTGGAAGGATTCCTTAAGGCCAGGAGTTTGAGACCAGCCTGGCCAACATTAAAGAAAAATAAAGTAAAACAGTTGCCCTGGAATCCCATCCCCTCACCCCTCCTTGGCATAGCAGCAGGAGTGCTAACTAGCTAGTGCTACTTCTCCTATACTGCTTAAATGCGCATAATTAACAGTAGTTGATGTGCCTCTATGTTAGAGTGGAATTCCCGCTTCCTTGCTCCATTTGCATTACTGCAGGAGCTTCTAACTAGCCTGAATTCATTCTCTTGGACTGTTAATGTGCATACTTATATTTGCTCCTGTACCTTTTTACCATGTAAGGACCCCACCCACTCTATTTACATCCCAGCGGGAAGTACCTACTACTTAAGACCCTTCGACTAGTAAAGTTAGCATGCATAATCTTAGTTGTTATACACACATTTTCATTTGTATACAGCTGTGCCTTTTATCAGGACTCCTGTACTTATCAAAGCAGAGAGTGCTAACCAATATTAAGTCCTTCTTCGGACCGTAGATGCATGTAATTGCAGTTGTCAGTGGTCCTTCAATTAGACTTGGGTTTCTGACCTTTCACACCTTCTTTGCTTTATTGCATGGGGGTACTATTCACTTAAGGCCTCTTTCTCAAACTGTTAATGTGCCTAATGACAATTACATTAGGATCCTTCCTTTTGAAGGACAGCATGGTTGGTGACACCTAAGGCCCCATTTCTTGGCCTCTCAATATGTGTGACTGTATTTGTCCAGGTTGCTATGCACTAGTGAAGGGAAGTGCTCCCCTCATCACCACTTTTCCCTTCCAGCAGGAAGTGCCCACCCCATAAGACCCTTTTATTTGGAGAGTCTAGGTGCACAATTGTAAGTGACCACAAACATGCCTCTTGGACATTAATGTGCGTAATTGCACACTGCTCATTCCATGTGAATAGGGTCCTACTCTCCGACCCCTTTTGCACTACAGAAGGGGTGCTGATAACCAGGTTCCCCTTTCCTGCCATGTTATGTGTGATTATAATTGTCTGGGATCCTATGCACTAGAAAAGGAGGGTCATCTCCACATACCTCAGTCTCACCTTTCCCTTCCAGCAGGGAGTGCCCACTCCATAAGACTCTCAAATTTGGACAGTCAAGGTGTGTAATTGTTAAGTGAACACAACCATGCACCTTAGACATGGATGTGCATAACTACACACAGCTCATCCTACCTGAATAAAATCCTACTCTCAGACCCCTTTTGCAGTACAGCAGGGGTGCTGATCACCAAGGCCCCCTTTCCTGGCCTGGTATGCGTGCGATTATGTTTGCCTTGGTTCCTGTGTACTAGATGTGGAAGCCTCGCCTGCCACACCCCCACCCCAATCTTTCTTTCCCTCCGGCAGGGAGTCCCTGTTCCGTAAGACCCTTACATTTGGACAATCAAGGTGCACAATCGTAAGTGACCACAGGCATGCACCTTGGACGTTAATGTGCATAACTACACGGCCCATTTCATCTGAATGAGGCCCTACTCTCAGACCCCTTTTGCAGTACAGCAGGGGTGCTGATCACCAGGGCCCCTTTTCCTGGCCTGTTACGTATGTGATTACATTTGTCTGGGTTCCTGTGTGTTAGACATGGAAGCCTCCCCTGCCACACCCCACCCCCAATCTTCCTTTCCCTTCCGGCAGGGAGTGCCCCTTTCATAAGACGCTTACATTTGGGCAATCAAGGTGCACAGTTGTAAGTGACCACAGGCACGCACCTTGGACATTAATGTGCGTAATTGCACATGGCCCATCCCATCTGAATAAGGTCCTACTCTCAGACGCCTTTTGCAGTACAGCAGGGGTGCTGATCACCAAGGCCCCTTTTCCTGGCCTGTTATGTGGGTGATTCTATTTGTCTGGGTTCCTGTGTACTAGACAAGGAAGCCTTTGCCCCCCTCCGCCCCCACTCCCAGTCTTCCTCTCCCTTCCAGCAGGGAGTACCCTCTCCATAAGACCATTACATTTGGACAATCAAGGTGCACAATTGTAAGTGACTACAGCCATGCACCTTGGACATTAATATGCGTAACTGCACATGGCCCATCCCATCTGAATAAGGTCCTACTCTCAGACGCCTTTTGCAGTACAGCAGGGGTGCTAAATCCCCAGGGCCCTTTTTCCTGGCCTGTTATGTGTGATTATATTTGTCCCGGGTTCTGTGTAATAGACACGAAAGCCTCCCCTGCCACACCCCACCTCCAATCTTCGTTTCCCTTCCAGCAGGGAGTGTCCACTCCATATACCCTTACATTGGGACAATCAAGGTGCACAATTGTAAGTGCACAGGCACGCACCTTGGACACTAATGTGCGTAACTGCACACGGCCCATCCCATCTGAATAAGGTCCTACTCTCAGATCCTTTTCGCAGTACAGCAGGGGTGCTGATCACCAGGGCCCCTTTTCCTGGCCTGTTATGTGTGTGATTATATTTCTTCCGGTTCCTGTGTAATAGACATGGAAACCTCCCCTGCCACACTCCACCCACGATCTTCCTTTACCTTCCGGCAGGGAATGCCTGCTCCATAAGACCTTTACATTTGGACAATCAAGGTGCACAATTGTAAGTGACCACAACCATGCACCTTGGACATAAATATGTGTAACTGCACATGGCCCATCCCATCTGAATAAGGCCCTACTCTCAGACCCCTTTTGCAGTACAGCAGGGGTGCTGATCTCCAAGGCCCCTTTTCCTGGCCTGTTAACGTACGTGATTATATTTGTCTGGGTTCCAGTGTATAAGACATGGAAGCCTCTCCTGCCCCACCCACCCCCAATCTTTTCCTGCTGGCAGG
The DNA here is from genome assembly GCF_002776525.5 of Piliocolobus tephrosceles. NCBI lineage: Eukaryota > Metazoa > Chordata > Mammalia > Primates > Cercopithecidae > Piliocolobus > Piliocolobus tephrosceles. The sequence goes on from NC_045445.1 coordinate 79,668,233, forward strand.
GAGTGCCTGCTCCATAAGACCCTTACATTTGGACAGTCAAGGTGCACAATTGTAAGTGACCACAGCCATGCGCCTTGGACAATAACGTGTGTAACTGTACACGGCCTATCTCATCTGAATAAGGTCCTACTCTCAGACCCCTTTTGCAGTACAGCAGGGGTGCTGATCACCAAGGCCCATTTTCTTGGCCTGTTACGTATGTGATTATATTTGTCCGGGTTTCTGTGTACTAGACAAGGAAGCCTCCTCTGCCCCACCCTACCTACCTGTAATCTTCCTTTTCCTACCAGCAGGGGGTGCTCACTCCATAAGACCCTTACATTTGGACAATCAAGGTGCACAATTGTAGGTGACCACAACCATGCATCTTGGAAATTGACGTGCATAACTGCACACGGCTTATCCTATTTGAATACGGTCCTACTCTCAGACCCCTTTTGCAGTATAGCTGGGGTGCTGATCACTCAGGCCTCTTTTCTTGGCTTGTCTGTATTCTTGTGTACTAGCTAAGGACACCTTCTCATGGACGGACTCCCTTTGCTTTTCAAGAAGGAGTACCTACTACTTTAAGATTCTTATATTTGTCCAAAGTACATGGTTTTAATGGACCACAACAGTGTCTCTTGGACGTTAATGTATATAATCACCACATGGTGATTAAACAATTAAATTAAACACCTAATTAAACAAGGTCCTACCCTCTCACCCCTCCATTTGCAGTATACCAGGGTTGTTGACCCCTAAGTCCCGTTTTCCTGGCTTATTGACATGCATAATTGCATTTATGTGGGTTCTTGTGCCCTAGACAAGGATGCCCCACTTCTTTTCAATAGTGGGTGCCCACTCCTTATGATCTTTACATTTGAACAGTTAATGGTAATAATTGCAGTTGTCCACAACAGTATCACTTCTAGGACCATTGCACCTCTTTTGCATTACTGTGGGATATAATGCTTGCCTGCAAGGCCCCTTCTAGTGGACTATCAACATACATAATTGAAATTTTCTTTTGTCTTTGTCAGTAGATTAAAGTCATACCCCATCACCTTTCCTTTGTAGTACAGCAGGGTGTCCTGATCAACCAAAGTCCTGTTACTTTGGACTGTTAATATGCGCAATTACATTTGCTCCTGGTCTGTGCACTAGATAAGGATCCTGCCTACTGTCTTAGCGTTTTTAGCAGGTAGTGCCCACTACTCAAGACTCTTTCACTTGGAATGTTCATGTGCACAAACACAATTCTCTAAGCATGTTCCTGTACCACCTTTGCTTTAGAGCAGGGGGCTGATAATCACTTAGTGCCCCTTCTCTTGGACTTAATATGCATTAATGCAATTGTCCACCTCTTCTTTTAGACTAAGACTTGATCTCCACATACTCCCCTTGCATCAGGGGCATATTATGAATGAACCCTTTTCTTTTAATATTAATGTCACAATTTTATTTGTGGACCTGTGTAGTAGAAAAAGACTATATGTTCCTTCTACTACCCTTTGGATTGCTCCTGAAAAGTGCTAACTACTCATAATCTCAGCTCTTGGACAATTAATATGCATTAATAACAATTATCAAGGGCATTGATCATTAGATAAGACTCCTGCCTCCTCGTGCATACATCAGGGGTACTGACCCACTAAGGCCCCTTGGACTGTTAATGTGAATATTTGCAATTATACATGTCTCCTTCTGTTAGAGTGGGATATTATGCCTTAGTATCCCCTTTGCATTACTGCAGGGGCTGCCAACTACTCAAAACTTTTCCTGGGACTGTTAATAGGCACAATGGCAGTTATCAATGGTTTTTTCCCTCACTGATCTTGTTAAGCAAGCACCGCACCCCACTCTTAGTTTCCCATGGCGTAATAAAGTATAAGCATTGGAATATTCCATGCACTTGTCCATCAAACAGTGGACCATACTCCCACCCCTTCTGCATTGCACCAGTGTGTAAAATCACAGGTAGCCATGGTGTCATGCTTTATGTACGAAGTCTTCCCTCTCTGCCCCTTGTGTGCCCTTGGCCCCTTTTTACAGACTATTGCTCACAATCTTAGGTATCCATATATCCAGATATTAGATAAGATTGTGCTCTCTCCCTCCTCCCTTCCCCCTGCCCTGCCCCATTTGCCTCTTTGCTGGGTAATGTTGACTGGACAAGGCCCTTTCTCTTGGATTTAAAAAATACTCAGTTGCACTTTCCTTGGTCCCATCCATTATACAGGAACCCCTCTACTTCCGTTTGCATTGCTTCTGAGTATGCTGACTACCCAAAGCCCCTTCTGTGTTATTAATGAACACAGTACTGATTGTCCCATTTTTCAGCCCATCAGTCCAAGATCTCCCTACCACTTTGGTGTGTTTGTGCGGTGTTGACTATGAAAAGCAGGCCTGAACTAGGTGGATAAGCCTTCATTCATTTTCTTTCATTTATTAATGATCCCAGTTTCAATTATTGTCAGATTCTAGGGACAAGAACCATTCTTGCCCACCTCTGTTCTGCTTTACTGTGCGAAATACTCAAGGCAAGTCAGACCCAGGGAGCTGGATTGCCATCCTTTATTTTGTGTTTCCAGTATACACTATCAAATTGTCTCCCCAGGAAGGAAGGTTGGCACTTTCTCTGCATTCTTCTTTCCAGAGCAGATTGCCTGGTTAAGAATCTCTTGTTGTTCCCTTTGTATATTGTTATTGTAAAGTGCCAAATGCCAGGATATAGCCAGAAAAATTGCTGCTATTATTATTTAAAAAAAATTTTTAAGAAAGACATCTGGATTGTAGACTGGACTCAGTAACCTGGTCATTATTTTTTTGAAGCCAAAAAATCCATTTATACTATGTACCTGATGACCAGTGTCTCATTTTAACTGAGGGTGGTGGGTCTGTGGATAGAACACTGACTCTTGCTACTTTAATATTATCAAAGGTGTTCTAGAGTGGAACTCTTAAGACCAGTATCTTTGTGTGGGCTTTACCAGGATTCATTTTTAGAAAAACTACCTGAATTTTATAATCCTTAAATTTCTTCATCTGGAGCACCTGCCCCTACTTATTTCAAGAAGATTGCAGTAAAACGATTAAATGAGGGAACATATGCAGAGGTGCTTTTAAAAAGCATATGCCACCTTTTTTTATTAATTTGTCTATCATATAAAATGAAGCATTTAATTATACTAATAATTTGAAGTAGTTCGAAGTACCACACTGAGGAGAGGACTTAAAAATGATAAGACCAGTTCCCTATTTTATAAGAAAAATAAGCCAAAATTAAATATTCTTTTGGATATAAATTTCAACAGTGAGATAGCTGCCTAGTGGAAATGAATAATATCCTAGCCACTAGTGTACAGGGTGTTTTGTGGCAAAGGAGTATGTAACATGGAACTGCTCAAGCAAATACCTAGTCACAACAGCAGTTCTTTGTAATAACTGAAAAAGAATATTGTTTCTCTGAGAAGGATGTCAAAAGATCGGCCCAGCTCAGGGAGCAGTTTGCCCTACTAGCTCCTCGGACAGCTGTAAGAAGAGTCTCTGGCTCTTTAGAATACTGTAAGTACTACTTTGTAGCTATTAAGTAATCTTTTTCCTATTCTATTTTCTTTCTCTTAGATGCCACCTATAGAAAAGTCAGAGGGTCCAGTAAGTTTCTTTCCTTCTTCCCACCTCATCTGCAATATATATATAGATAGATAGATAAATAGATAGATAGATAGATAGATAGATAGATAGATAGATAGATAATAGATTCATACATACATAAATACATGTATGTGAGTTAACCAGCAGAACTGTAGAATTAATATTGTGGACCCAGCTCTATGCTAGGTTACATTGATAACCTGGGTGGGAATGATATCATCCTATGTAATTCCATTCCTGAGATGGTTTTATTGTTGAGGAGCTAATATAAGCACATTTGAAATAACTTTAGAAAATAATAATAAAGTGCTGTTTTGTGTGAATCATAAGTAGTAGTTTTAAGAAGGGAACCCACAAGGATTTGAAGTTGATAGAATAAACTTAAGGAAGTGGGGTTGCTTTTTCTCTTTAAGCAAAGATAGGATTAATATTGCAGCCATCTGGATAGTCCAGTTGGTTTATTTTAATTTCATTTGCTTTTTACCTTTGGAGCCGTGGAAAGAGATGAAAGGGATAGGGCATAGCCATTGTGTTTGGCTTTTTGCCAAGGTTGGCAAATTAGTGATTGTTAAATCTCATAAGCTTGAGTATTTTAAAGTTCAAAGATTGAAGGTATGAATCTAATACTTCGGCTCTTTCCACAATTTTACTGCATTTCTGCCCAAGAACACATAACCATGGATAATGCATATCATAAATACTTTTTTAGTTTAGAATCTTTTTGCCAAGAGCGTAGTGGAGAAGTGAAGTCAAAACCTTGACCTTCCTTGCCTACTTTATGCTGTAGTTTGTATACCCTCTTTCCTCCCAGCTTTTGTAAAGCTAAAAGCAGCTTAGCCTCCTTAATGTTTTCCAACTGAAAAAATATTGTTTAACATAACATTTGAAACTTTTTTTCTGGTGCACATTCATGCATCGCAGCAGGAGCAACGAGAACCATATAAATGAACTGGCTTCACTTATAGCCCATTTTAATTCACATCCATATTTCCTCATGGCTTGTTTCCATGCCCCCCACCCCCACTCCAGATGCTTAACAACATTGTCTGGCTGACTGGGGGTAATATACATCATGGTCTTGAGCCTTCTTGGAAACATGGTCTGTGCCATTGTTTCTCAAACTCAAGTAATGCTTCATGATGAAACACCTAAGGAACAGAATTTTCTGAGATCCTAAAAAAATGTGTTTTGAGGAACACTGACTTAACAAAGGTATTTGAAATAGAAATATGTTTTACAATTTCATGTTGTCTTTGTCAAAGATGTGTTTTATATAATTTATGTAGAACTTGGGGATCCATTAGAATATATCCACAAATCCCCAGGGTTATCACCCCAATTTGAGAAATACTGGTCTATGCTTATGAAATCTTGGATTGCTAATTAAATTGTCATTCGTTGTCGACATACAATTATAATTATTATTGGAATTTGTTTTAAAGGAACGAATTTAGAGGTGATTCTGTACCTTAACTCAAGAGGAAGGATGGCTTGCTTTTAGGTGGATTGATTCTGCTAGATAGCATCCAAAGGTGAATCTTGAAGCTGTATTTAAATTCATTGCTTGAAATAATTTCTTTTTTTTTTTTTTTTTTTTTTTTTTTTTTTTTTTTT
>NC_045445.1:79673582-79701198 GCF_002776525.5 Piliocolobus tephrosceles
TTTTTTTTTTTTTTTTTTTTTTTTTTTTTTTTTTTTTTTTTGAGACGGAGTTTCGTTGTCGCCCAGGCTGGAGTGCAGTGGCCGGATCTCAGCTCACTGCAAGCTCTGCCTCCCGGGTTTATGCCATTCTCCTGCCTCAGCCTCCGGAGTAGCTGGGACTACAGGCGCCCGCCACCTCGCCCGGCTAGTTTTTTGTATTTTTTAGTAGAGACGGGGTTTCACCGTGTTAGCCAGGATAGTCTCGATCTCTCGACCTCATGATCCACCCATCTCGGCCTCCCAAAGTGCTGGGATTACAGGCTTGAGCCACCGCGCCCGGCCTGATCCACCCATCTCGGCCTCCCAAAGTGCTGGGATTACAGGCTTGAGCCACCGCGCCCGGCCAATAATTTCTAACCTTAAGAAAAATCTCTAGCAATTGTAAAAAGGGATGCTCTGGAAATGTGGGCATCTTCAAAATAGAGATAATTATTGTGTTAATTCAACAAATATTATTGTTCTAGGTACTGGAACAAATAGCAAAACCAAAGACAGGATTTATATCAAGGAATTTGCTTTCTTATGGAGGATGCAGAAGGAAATCATTATGGTGTTGGGCAGAAACGCTTAGACTTTAGTCCTGGCTCTGACTTTGGTTCAAATCACCATCAGTCTGACCATCTCGAGACTGCTAGTGAAATAAGATAGGGGCTTAAATCAAATACCTAAATCCCTGACATTTTGTGATTTGGAAAATTTTCAAAAGTCTAATAAAAGAAACATCTTTTTTTGGCATTTCTCTAAATGATTATTGTTATTTCTTTTCTGACTTTTCCCTTTATAAAACCTTAATATGTAGGATTGGGGGAAATTTACCATTTTCTCATATCCTCTTTCAGCTTTATCTTTCTGTAACTTCCATTTCTCTAGCCACCTCCCTAAATTACAGACGACTATGAGACCCAGGGCTGCTGTGATTAGGCATTCATAATTTCTTTTCAGGGTGTTTGTGCCCTGATTATCAAATGTAGAGCTTGGAGGGAGTTCGTGTCTTAAAGTAATGAGCTAAGAGTTGACCTTTGTTGACTGCTAAAATATTCTTATATGTGAAAGCATCCTGGAAAAATGTGTTACCAGCTTAAAGAGAAACTAATGATTATATCTGAACTGAGCTAATGCCTCTTCTGTTCCCCCAAACCTTATAAGTTTGGATGGCAAAGAGTAATATGTCTAGTTAAACAGAGCTAATGCCTTCCTCTGCCTTGTCTTAAAGACTGGATTGGGAGAAAATTGATATTCTCACTATCATATGTTCGGCTGTAGGCAAGTAGCATTTTACACAGGTTTCCTTCAAAATCCAACTGAAGTTGGAGCTCATGTATTTAAGACACAGCTGGCCTACTGAATTTAACAAGTTAAACTTCAATGGCCATGTACAGTTATATATCACTATATATATGTGTATTAGACTGTTGAGGTGGATATGTTTTTGTTGGTGACTTAGGCTTTATTTGATAGCTCTTCCTTGACCTTTTCAAATTGAGTACTGATACGTGGAACTTGGGCTCCTTTTGCATCTTACACAAATGAGTTTGGTAAAGAAGCCTCTCCTTTACTGTTTTGATGTTTGTATTGGAAATAACTTTTGATTTTTTTTTTCATGTTAGGATGAGAACCTGAAACAAAATATAAATTTGACCGGTGCTAGACTTCTTAAATTATGGGTAGACTTAAAGTATTATTTTCCTTAACCAGTTAGAATGCTATTCTTCTAGTGTCCCCGGAAACATGAGAGGTAGACCCAAGTAATACCCTCTTATTACATAATCTAATCAAGTGTATATAAGGATTTAAAAATAGGAATGTGACTGGAACATCACTGTACTTTACCAGGTCCCATTATAAAATTATCTATGTTACTTTACCCATAGCTTTGAAAACTATTTGCACATACTAAAACTGTTTTATAGTATGCCGTTAGTGTGATTGGCATTGAACAGTGATGGGATATAATCACTCTACAATCTGTATATCATTAAAGTTTTCCAGCCTTATAGATCTCCCTTGACTGAAAATTAGCTACTAACTCACTGACTTACTTTTTACAGCAGATTGACTAGGTCTTTCCAGGAAATCTGTTGATGTACAAAAACAAAGTTTAATTGCTAATGTTTTTTAAAAAATAACTTTTTGATATTATGGATACCTGGTTATTTGGGCCTTGTATGTTTTAACATCAAAATTACCTATTATAAATACATATAAACAGAAAAGAAAGAGAGTAAGTCTTTAGGTCAGATCTGCAAACAATGATGGTACCTACTGTAGCAAAATCTGGAACATAGACTTACCAGTTCGCAGGTTCCATTTTGCTTGCTTTTTAAAAACTATCTTATAAGTCTTCCATATCTGATTGGGAGATTTTTTAGAAAAAAATAACCTTTTAATGTTAGAACAGTGTAGAGATTTACAGAATGATTCTGAAGATAGAGCTTTTGTGTACTTCACACTCAGTTTTTCCCAATGTTAACATTTTAAACTAGTTTGGTACATTTATCACAACAAACCAATATTGATATATTATTATTAACTAAAGTCCATATTTTATTCAGATTTCCTTAGTTTTTCCTTAATGTTCTTTTTGTGTTCCAGGATTCCACTGAAGATACCATGCTGCATGTGTCCTTAGTAGTCATGTCTCCTTAGGCTCCTCTTGGTAATGACAGTTTCTCAGACTCTTTGTTTTTGATGAACTTCACAGTTTTGAGGACTAATGGTCCAGTGTTCTATAGAATGTCTTTCTATTGGAATTTGTCTGATGTTCTTCTCATGACTAGATTGGGTTTATGAGTGTTTAGGAGGAAGATCACAAAGGTAGAGTGCCATTCTTATCATTTATCAAGAGTACACGCTATCAACATGACTTATCACTGTTTATGTTATCCTTAATCACCTGTCTGAGGTACTATTAGTCAGATTTCTCCAGCATAAAATTAGTCTTTATTTCTCCATTTCCATACTGTACTGTTCACATAGAAAGTCACTATGTGCAGCTGGTACTAAGGAATGGGAAATTATCTTCCACTTTGTTGAGGGCAGAGTATTTACATAAATTATTTGGAATTCTTTTGCATGGGATGTCTTTTCTCCACAATGCATTGTGTTTATTCAGTCGTTTATATTAGTATGATCTCAGGGATATTTTATACTTTGGGTTATAATACAGTATTACTTTATTCTGTTGTGTAAATTGTTCCAGCTTTGGCCATTGGGAGTTCTTTCAGTTGGCTTTGATGTAACCCCATGAATGTGGGTTTTTTGTTTGAGCACTTTCTTATTTTTGGCACGACAAGATGCTTTAGGTTCATTTGCATATCTCCTGCCTGGACCTAGAATGATATATTTCTCCAAGGAGCCTTGATACTTTTTATTGGAGAGTAATATTAGAAATCAAGAAGTGAGTGCTAGGTGCGCTCATTGCTACTGGAGTGTCATTCCTTCAAGACCTTTTCAGTTGACAAGAGCAAGGAGATACATGTTTGCATTCTAACTTGTGTATATGCACATATCTATAAATATATATAACCATCTGTATCTATATTAAACTAAATGTGTCTGTACTGACATCTCCAACTCTAATCATTGCCACATGGGTCATTATAGTCTCACCTCCTTGCTTATCTGTTACCTCTCATTTCTACAGTGAGAAACCTGGCTTGGTTGGGAAATTTTTCTGTTAATATTAGGGTAGTGAGTGTTTGACATTTGCTTCTATGGTTAAGTTTAGGGAGAGTTTAGCTGTAGGGTATTCTTGAAACTAGAAATGACCCTTCTGCCCTAAATGTTTCTGCCAATTTTGAAACGTAAAATAGGTTGCAGAAACAAACTTTATCTTAAGAACCAGAATTTACTTCAATCCACATTTTGACATTGATTTTCAGATTAAATTATTCTGATATCGCCAGGTAAGCTGTTCCTTGGGGATGCATTTCTGCATTTCTTCTTTCAGTTTTTTTCTAAGAGCTAAAGGACCCTGAGAACACTGGAGGTGAGAAAGGAGGGGAAAGGCATGTTCACATGTGGATAGGAAAGGTTCATTTACTGACCTCCAGCTAGCCTTCCAAAGTGCCTATTTAAGACCCAAGGAGTAGATGTCTTCCTTGGCAATTGTAACCCAAATGTAATTTTTAACCTTTCAATTTGAGTCAAGAAAGTTGGTGTGCTGTTACAAAAACTGCCCTGATTAACAGCATTGCCATGTGCCTCGCATATTAATCAGCAATTTAAAATAACACGAAATTGTGTTGAGTATAATTTTAATATTTTATATTAGATATTAGTTTGAGACAGTGTTTCTCAAGTCTGTATAATAAGTTTGATAGTACGGAGGTTTTCTCTCAAGAAAAGAATTATTCAGTGTGCACCTACATAATCTACCACTTAGATTCTACAATTAATATTTTGCTATATTTGATTAAACCTTTTCTGTAGAAGAAAAATATTATGTACTCTTTAGGTTTATGGGAATAATTGTTAAGTTAAAGTGTATGAACAAACCTGGGATGAAATCTGTTTGTCTACATCTATAATACAACTATAAAACATAGCAGATGTACAAATTAGTAGTTAATAGATAACTAAAATGCAAATATGGTACTACTATTATAGTATTATAGTTTCCTTTGAGTGGTGTGTCTGTACTATCACATGCTGTGTTGATGCACTTCACCAAACTGCTGTTTTCAAACTGCTTTAAATCCTGCTGTTATAGCACATAGCAATGCTATTTGGCTTTCATTTGGCACAAAACACATTTATATATTGTTTGCTTCTGTTCTTTTCTATTATCCCCAGGCAGCAAAACTAGAACATTTGCTGCTAATCTGGCAATGTGGTCCTATATTATGAGGTAGTCATATAGCTGATCTAGACTATCCTTACAGTGAAATGAGAGTATTGTAAAAGTTTTGTAGAAAGCTCCCATACATCCTGAGAATCCATGCATAAACCCCAGAGTTAAAAGAACTTTGAATTGAGGGAAGACATGGGTTTAAGTATCACTTGGCCACCTACTATTTGTGTAACATTGAGGTAGTTTCATCTTCTGGGTTCCCAGTTCCCTTAGAGAATGAAAATGTTGAATTATGTTAATTTAAAACAAAAATTTGTTTTTTGAGATGGAGTTTCGCTCTTTTGCCCAGGCTGGAGTAAAGTGGCACAATCTCGACTCACTGCAACCTCCTTTCCCCAGGATCAAGCAATTCTTCTGCCTCAGCCTCCCAGGTAGCTGGGATTACAGGCGCCCGCCACCATGCCCAGCTAATGTTTGTATTTTTGGTAGAGACGAGGTTTCCCCGTGTTGGCCAGGCTGGTCTCGAACTTCTGACCTCAGGTGATCCACTCGCCTTGGCCTCCCAAAGTGCTAGAATTACAGGCATGAGCCACTGCGCCTGGCCTATGTGATTATTAATATCACTTCTATCTGTGACAATTCTGTCTGATGCTGGAGTATTTGAACCAGATGGCTGCCTATGCCACTTGGCTATTCTCTCCATAATACTTTGATATTTCGTTGGTCTGCAATATGACAGATTCTCAAAATTCTTGTCTGTGAATATTGAACCCTAGTGAAATGTATGGTTCTGTATCAGTTCCAAAATGTAACCACTTTCTCTAGCCTTAGATTCCCAGTTCCAAAATGTAACCATTTTCTCTAGCCTTAGATTCCCGTTAAGGGAAAGGGAATGCTCCTTGAGTATGTCATCACCATAGTGACAGGCAAAACTAGAGGGCTTTGATGCTAAAGCAAGATACTCCATAAATATGGTTAAGAAGACTTGGGGAGACTGGAATAGTTGTTTCCTTTTAGATGCCAGTGTATAAATGAATTTGAGCTAGGGTCCATTGATTTAAAATTTCTTGGGCCGGGCGCGGTGGCTCAAGCCTGTAATCCCAAGCACTTTGGGAGGCCGAGACGGGCGGATCACGAGGTCAGGAGATCGAGACCATCCTGACTAACCCGGTGAAACCCCGTCTCTACTAAAAAATACAAAAAACTAGCCGGGAGAGGTGGCGGGCGCCTGTAGTCCCAGCTACTCCGGAGGCTGAGGCAGGAGAATGGCGTAAAACCTGGGAGGCGGAGCTTGCAGTGAGCTGAGATCCGGCCACTGCACTCCAGCCCGGGAGACAGAGCCAGACTCCGTCTCAAAAAAAAATAAAATAAAATAAAATAAAATTTCTTTAGGTCAATTTGCTTGCACATGGAGTGCACTTTTACTCTCATTAATGGAGTTTCAGGAAGCAGTAGAGTAAATGCATAAACATGTATGAACCGCCATGTTTAACTGGAAGCCTGCATTTGGAAGTGAAGTTTCTAATCTTAGATTAAATTAGGATGGGGAAGGATGTTGGCAAGAGATTTTGAAGCTTGTTCTGCTCATATTGAGAACATCATAGAACAGTTTGGCCTTTTTAAAGCTAGAGAATAGAGTTGAATACGTGACCTTCCATACATTCCTGTTTGACATGGACATAAAGGTTTCGTCATGATACAATAATCCCTGATCAGGAATCTGGAAGCCTGTATTCATTTAAGGTCCTCGGGTTTAACATACTGGGTGCTTTTCACACCGTACCATACCATGCAAAATGCTTTCAAGGCTGCAAATCTGGCTTAGATGCGCTTTAGTGAGCTCCTGTGCTACAGTAAAGGTAGATAGCCAATTATTAAAAACAATCAAGACAATTGCACTTCTAAGCAATAGTAGCAATGGCCACACTACCTTGAATCTTGAAGTATTTTCAGCAACAGGATGACCATTAGCCACAAATTTAGCGTCAGCCCTTAAGGTCAGTATTGGTTTGACCCATATTTTCATGTAGTTCTTTTTCTTCACTTGTCTAATCCTCCCGTGATACCGCCAGGGCTTGTTATTAGAGGACTTTAGGGAGACCAAACAGGCTAGAAAGTAGAGACAGGAAATGCCTATGTCTAATGCTTCAGTTTATACTTCCTAGGTTTTTTTCGTTGGGGTTTTTGTAACTCTTTTGGTATCCTACCGGTGCTTTGGTAGCCTACTGAACCCTGTCTTTCTTCTCAAGGACATTCTGAGCATGTGAGACCCGAGGACTGCAAACAGCTGCAAGAGGCTTCAAATTCAGCATATCGTTCCTTTTGAGAGTCTGGCCAAGCTCCAGCAAATCTACTTGGATGGGTTGCCAGCCACCTGGAGAAAAAGGTAATTGGGGGAATTTATTGTTGTAGGGCTTCTGTCTTTGGCTTTAACTTCCTACAACTCTCGTTTTTAAAGCAGAACACAGCTGGGCATGGTGGCTCCTGCTTTTAATCCCAGGGTTTTGGGAGGCTGAGGTGGGGGGGATCACTTTAGGCCAGGAGTTCAAGACCCATGTCTCTACAATAAAATAAAATAAAATTAGTCGGGCATGGTGGTGAGTGCCTGTAGTCCTACCTACTCTGGAGGCTGAGACAGCAGGATTGCTTGAGCCCAGAAGTTCAAGGCTGCAGTGAGCCATGATTAGCCACTGCACTCCAGCCTAGGTGGCAGAGCAGGACCCAGTCTCTTAAAAAGAAAGAAAAGCAGAACATGAGCCAGTTTTCATTAATCCCTATACTTTTTCTTTTGCATATACACATACATTGTAACTTTTCATAATGAGTTTGGCCTGTTTCATTTACCCCTCAGAGCCGGGCTCCAGTGAGGTCTGTAAGGGCAAGCATACTTGATCCCCATTTCATAAAGAATGAGAGATGCAAAGCAATAAGTTATTTCCTTTCTCACCACATAGTTAGCAAGAGAGGTACAATGAACTTAACACCTTTTGATTAGTGGGCTTTTAAATTATTCCCACTTTCCTTTGGCAGATGGGTATTAAGTTCTCAGGATTTGTTTACAAATAAGACCAACTTCATCTGTGTTAGCTCAGTTTTGGTAGGCCTAATTCCATTATCACTGCCATTTTCTTGTTTTAAGAAATTGAAAGTTTCTTAGCTTGAAAAACAATTGAAATTGTTAAAAAGTAGAATAGGAGAGCCCTGGGGGGTGGCCCGTGTAAGGAATTTACTGAATCCCTAGTCTTCTGTACCTTGTTTTTCCTTCTGCATAGATTTGCTTAACTGTTTCTGTGGGGTTTTTTTTTGGGGGGGGGGATATAGTTTCGCTCTTGTTGCCCAGGCTGGAGTGCAATGGTGCAATCTTGGCTCACTGCAACTTCCGTCTCCCGAGTTCAAGCTATTCTCCTGCCTCAGCCTCCCGAGTAGCTGGAATTACAGGCATGCGTGACCATGCCAGGCTAATTTTGTATTTTTAGTAGAGACGGGGTTTCTCCATGTTGGTCAGGCTGGTCTTGAACTCCCGACCTCAGGTGATTCACCTGCCTCCCAAAGTGCGCTGGAATTACAGGAGTGAGCCACTGCGCCTGACCAGCTGTTGTTATAACTGGAGTTCTGTATGCTTGTGACCATTCTTGGTTTCTCTGAATATCCTAGAACTTTGGTGGCTCCCTATTATACAGGTTGTTGAAGAAATGTTACCATGTGGATTGAGTAGAAAACAGTTCTCTTTATCTTGGCAATATTATGGCATGGCACTACTTAAAGTACAAATTAAAAGAGGGGAATGCTACAAAACTAGCTGACAGGCACTTTGATTGAGGTGGATTGCTCAGTTCTTAAAATAGCGCTTTATAAAAGAAGCCAGAGGCATTGTGGAGGAGAATTCTTACAGAATTCGTAGGGATGGACCACATTGGACCTTTTCTGTGTGGCTTCATGGCTCTCTTGGTTGAGAAAGCATTAGCTTCTCCTTCCATTAGTTTCAACCTCTTGATTTCTTGATCCCTCTACTATATTTTGTGCTGAGAACACAAGGGCATTAACAGCCTACATTCTAGAGGATCGCTCATTAATAAAGACTGGAGAATAAAATGCAGCATGGGGATATTGGCAATTATTCAGTTCTAAATTTCTCTTGGAAATGAGGGAAACCATACAGAATAGAGCTGGGACAAATAGGACAATTTTTTTTTTTTTGTTAGGTTGGTAGCCAGAATATAACAGCTCCGCACAACTGTAAATGTCCACTCTTCAATCCACATGAAGAAAAGGGTACACATGGTTGAACTCAACCACTAGTTGCCCATTAGGAGAGACTTTCCCAGTGTACTCCATTTCAATACTTTTTCTTTTATCTCTTTTTCAGATCTTCCTCAGAAGAATAGGCTTGTTGCTTTACAGTGTTAGTGATCCATTCCCTTTGACGATCCCTAGGTGGAGATGGGGCATGAGGATCCTCCAGGGGAAAAGCTCACTACCACTGGGCAACAACCCTAGGTCAGGAGGTTCTGTCAGGATACTTTCCTGGTCTCAGATAAGAAGATAAAGTCTCAAAAACAACCACCACACGTCAAGGTGCGTAAGCTGTCCCTAAAAGCATAATAAGTAGTCTTAATTTTGATTTTGTTTTCCAGTATACGTTGTACTTAGCGTTTCACTGAGGTCGTATTTATCATTATTCTGCATATGATTTGGTAAAAACAGCTTCCTAATTTACCTGGGAAGCAACTGGGTGTGAGATTGGTTAAATTGATGATGTAAAGAGGGTAGCAGGTTGCATGTGTTCGGGTGTTTAGATTGGGACTATAATGCTTGGCAGAGGCTTACAGCTAAATTGTTCTTTCTTTTAGGAGAACATGGACAACTGCCACATCAGTGACACTGATCACATGGGCAAATCATTCTGTTCCATCTGGTCCCCAAAGTCTCTCTTAAAGCCTTACAGAAGAACTTTGCCAATCATTTACATACTTCGGGATGGCTTGGCATGCCATGGGATATAATAGGACAAGTGAGAGGTGTGTCTTTTTATGCTATGGTTGCTGATTGATGGAAGCTGCATAAATACAAATGGACTAAAAATGGCACAAAGTTATCTGTCATCAGGCAGGAGCTAAAGAACCAGGAGCCTACATTCTCTAGGTCAGTGTTGGGAGAGGCTGATTAGCGAGTGAGGATTGGCAGATAAAGGTGACCATTCAGTGCAATAAATTCTGATCATATAGGCTTTGCCCAGCATTCTTCATAAATAGTGGGTACCTATAAATTTCATGAAATCTTTTCATGGGTAAGAACTCTCAAAATGTTATAATTGACTAGAAAGCTCTGTAGATTTAGAAATAGAGAAAGTTACTAACAGAAATTGTTAGAAAGCCTAGGAACTAGAAAGCTAAGTTGAGAGTTATCTAGGAAGATCTATCTATTGTACTCAGAATCTTTAGATAAATTCTCCTAGGGCCAGTAGCCTATGTAAATTTTCTTTTTCTTTTTTTTGTTTTTTTTGTTTTTTTGGTATTTTAGCTGCAATGTTAAACAACCTATGTGAATTTTCTTATTGTGAGAATATTTGCCTTCCAGAGTGACTCACCTTTATCTCAAAGAGCAGTATTATGAGTTTTGGAGATGCTGCTCTGTGGCTGTGTTTTGTTAGTCCTGAGCCAAGAGACTTAAATAAAGCAAACTTGAGGTGGTCCTAAAACATTGAAGTGAGCCTTAAACATTGGAAATACCTTATGTTTTTTCCTCTCATGTCTATTATTTTTGTGATCTCAGTCATTAATCATTTAAAGGGACCCTTTCCTAGCTGATTGGCACTTAAAACAGGATCGTAGTTTTTATTTTTGAGATGGAGTTTTGCTCTTGTTGCCCAGCCTGGTGTGCAATGGCGCAATCTCAGCTCACTGCAACCTCTGCCTCCCGGGTTCAAGCGATTCTCCTGCCTCAGCCTCCTAAGTAGCTGGGATTACAGGCATGCACCACCACACCTGGCTAATTTTGTATTTTTAGTAGAGACAGTGTTTCTCCATGTTGGTCAGGCTGGTCTCAAACTCCTGACCTCAGGTGATCTGCCCACCTCAACCTCCCAAAGTGCTGGGATTATAGGTGTGAGCCACCGCGCCCGGCGGTTCTAGTCTTTAACCAAGGTATAAGGCTATGACTGGTGGTGGTGTCTCTAGTGACTCATCAAGTGATATTTGGCAAGACATTTTCCCATTTATGCCAGTTTCCTATTCTGTTGAATGAGGAAATTTTCTCTCTAAAGACCTAAAAGTTTTGACTTTGTAGGTTTCAAAGTTCTGTGGAAACATTTTCTATTGCTTATTAATTTGAATCTTACATAACTCTAGCACAGTACTCAATACTTATGGCATTTACATGGTTTATCTCATGTGTTTTTATAGCTCTTCATTGTTCCTATCTGCCAAATCATTACACTTCCTACAAGCAGTGCAGAGAGCTGAGTCTTCAGCAGGTCCAAGAAATTTGAACACATTGAAGGAGGTCAGCCTTCCTACCTGAAGATCAACATGCTTGGCACTCTAGCACTTTAGGATAGCTGAATGAAGTAAGTTGTTGGTGTTGCAGTCCTGTGAGGATCACTTCAGAACTATTAATAACAGCTGTTTTTTGGGAGCTGGTGTTGGCTGTGGTGTGTTGGTCTAATGTGAAGTGGGGCTAAATGTGAGATGGAAAGATGACCTGTCTTCCATATTACTAAGTTCACTGAAGCAACTCAAAGACATTATGGTCTTCTTACCAGTTGTATCACAGAAGAATCTAGCCTTTGCTTGTGTGTTCTGTGTCTTCACTGTATACATCCTCTGTCATTAGTAGAGCCTTAAACATTGAGAAGCTTAAAACACCATTTCTGCTTTCCGCTGAAAGGGTAACCCTTTCTCATCTCCATTTGTGAGAGACTCTATCGTCAGTTAAGATTAGTGTAAAAAGAAAACTAAACTCTGAAGTAGCCATTATAAAAGTGTGAGAATGAAGTCAGTTTTCCAAAGAGTTGGGGAAAGGTGATGCTAAAGGAGGGGATTGAGCAAGTCTTATCAAAGAGCCCTTTATGAAAATATTTAGTCATCTGTGACATCCCATTTGGCTCTTCCAGAAGTCCTAGTGAATAATTGTAACAGAATGTTAAGAGGCACACATTGTGTGTTTTAAATCCTCTGCTACTCATTAGGTATATGACCTTTGGCAACTTAAAGTCTCTGATTAGACTTGGCCTGTTTGTGAGGGTTAAATGAAATCATGTATGTAAAGTGCTCACCTATTGCAGTGCCTGGCACATGGCAAGTAAAAGGTAAGCCAAGAAGACTCATAAGTTCATTTCCCACAATATAAGTGACCACTAGCACTATCAGGTAGCTGGCAGAGTTGGCATGCTTTGGTTCTATATAAGAAATCCCTAAGGTAAAAGTTTGTAAATAGAAGAGCATCTGTGTTGGTGTTGGTGGTTGTTATAATTATTATTATTGTAGTAGTATAAATAGTATTGGTAGTAACAATAGTTTAATATAATTACTAATGACACTTTTTAATTTTTTTTATCTTTCTGTGATGCTTTTCATGCTGCTTCTGCCCCTCACTGTATCTTGTCTCTTCTGCTACTTACTTTCTCTGAATGTCTGCCTTTGCTTATCTCTTGCACTCAAGTGTGTATTTCTTAGTCTCTTTCTTCCTTGTCTTTGCTCTTTGTTCTCTATCTAAAGTGTGTCTTACCCATTTCCATCTTTCTCTTGCTAATTTCTTTCATGTGTGCCTTTGCCTCATTTTCTCTTTTTGTTCACAAGACTGGTCTGTGCTTTGTCTTAGACATATCTCTCATTTTTCCTTTTGCTGCTGTTTCTCTTTGCTCTCCTAGATGTGGCTCTTCTTTCACGCTTTATTTCATGTCTCCTTTTTGGGTCACATGTGTGTGCTTTTTGTCCTTCTCTTGTCCTGTCTACCTCTCCTTTCTCTGCGTACCTCTCTTTTCTCTTTGTGAACTGTGATTATTTGTTACCCCTTCCCCTTCTTGTTCGTTTTAAATTTCACCTTTTTTTCTGAGTCTGGCCTCCTTTCTGCTGTTTCTACTTTTTATCTCACATTTCTCATTTCTACATTTCCTTTCTGCCTCTCTTGGGCTATTTTCTCTCTTTTTCCTCCCCTGCGTGCCTCAGCATCTCTTGCTGTTTGTGATTTTCTATTTCAGTATTAATCTCTGTTGGCTTGTGTTTCTTCTCTGCTTCTTCCCTTTCTACTCACCTTTGAGTATTTCAGCCTCTTCATGAATCTATCTCCCTCTCTTTGATTTCATGTAATCTTCTCTCCTTAAGTATTTCTTTGCATATGTGGGCATGTGTACGTGTGTGTGTGTCATGTGTGGCAGAGGGGCTTCCTAACCCCTGCCTGATAGGTGCAGAACGTCGGCTATCAGAATGAGCATTGTGGAGCGGTTACTTATGCCAGGCTGCCATGTGAGATGATCCAAGACCAAAACAAGGCCCTAGAGTCTGGACTGCAGTAAAACCCAATACTCAAGTAGGACAGAAGGTGGAAGGCTCATATGGATAAAAGGCCAAAAGTAGAAGACAGATGGTTTGAGACTTGAGACCCGAGGACTAAGATGGAAAGCCCATGTTCCAAGATAGATAGAAGCCTCAGGCCTGAAACGAACAAAAGCCTCAAGAGCCAAGAAAACAGAGGGTGGTCTGAATTGGACAGAAGGCCTGAGTTGGATGGAAGTCTCAAGTCTTGAGTTCGAAGTCTTAAGACCTGGGACAGGACACATGGAAGGCCTAAGAACTGAGACTTGTGACACAAGGCCAAAGACCTAAGATTAGCCCGGGGTTGTAGTTGGAAGACCTACAACCCAAGGATGGAAGGCCTCTGTCACAAAGCCTACCTATATGGATAGAGGACCCAAGTGAAACAGATATCTCAAGACTAAAGGCCGGAATCTAGAGGTCCATGACCCAGAACCCAGGAAGGATGGAAGCTTGAAGACCTGGGGAAATCCCAAGATGAGAACCCTAAACCCCACCTCTTTTCTATTGTTTATACTTCTTACTCTTACATATTTCCAGTTCTCCTGTTTCTCTTTAAGCCTGATTCTTTTGAGATGTACTTTTTGATGTTGCCAGTTACCTTAAAGGAACATATCTTTAGATTGACAGTATTATGCCTGGGCCAGTCTTGAGCCAGCTTTAAATCACAGCTTTTACTTATTTGTTAGGCTTTAGTGTTTTGTAAACTTCTGTTTCTATTTACATCTACTCCACTTGAGAGAGACACCAGAATCCAGTCAGTATCTAATCTGGATTTTGTTATTCCCCTCAGGAGCAAACATTCATGTAGGTGATACTGTATTTCAGTCCCCTCTTTTAACCCCAGAATCCCTAGACTGAGAAGATAAAATGGTCAGGTTGTTGGGGAAAAAAAGTGCCAGGCCCTCTAGAGAAAAATGTGAAGCGATGCTCCAGGCCAGTGAGAAGAATTAGACAAGAAATACACAGATGTGCCAGACTTCTGAGAAGCATCTGCCAGCAACAGCTTCCTTCTTTGAGCTTAGGTGAGCAGGATTCTGGGGTTTGGGATTTCTAGTGATGGTTATGGAAAGGGTGACTGGGCCTGGGACAAAGTGAGGTCCCAAGGGGATAGCCTGAACTCCCTGCTCATAGTAGTGGCCAAATAATTTGGTGGACTGTGCCAACCCTACTCCTGGGTTTAATACCCATCTCTAGGCTTAAAGACGAGAGAACCTGGGACTATTGAGCACATTTAATACTTTCCTTGATTTTTTTTCCTTCCTGTTTATGTGGGAAGTTGATTTAAAGGACTGATAATGTATATGAAAGCACTGTAAAATGTAAGAGAAAAACCAAGCCGTGCTCCTTAATAGTGCATTGGCAATCATGCATAGTTAACATTTGAAAGTGCATAGTTAACATTTGAAACTGTAAGGGGTCAAAATCATAAATACTTTAGACTGTGGGCCATACGGTTTCTGTTACGTATTTGTTTTTTAAACAACCTTTTTATAAGGTCAAAATCATTCTTAGTTTTTGAGCCAATTGGATTTGGCCTGCTGTTCATAGCTTACCACCCCCTGATGTATTATTCGTTATTCAGAGAAAATGTCTGAATACTAATAATTTCCTTTTCTGTGCCTGTCCCTGTGCTAGGCACTCAAAATGTAATGATTATTCACATGTAGGTGACCTGAAGAAAAATAGTGAATGTGCTTTGTAAACTATAAAGCACTTGTATTCTACTGTGATAAACATTGTGGATACAAAGAAAGGAGCAAGCATAAAAAAGTGCTCTTTCAAAAGGATATAGTACTATGCAGACACAAAGAATTGTTTGATAAATGAATAAATTATATGTGTATTTGAGGCCAGTTTGTGTTTGCTGCTCTGGTAATTTTGAGTAAAAATGCAGTATTCCAGGTCTCAGAAACGAAAACACATGGAAACTGCTTTTAAACTTTAAAGTATACTGAAAACATAAGGGACTCAGCTTATTGTGGTCACCTATAATGTGCCAGATACCATGCTGGGCACTAGAGATATCAAAGGGGGAAAAAAATACTCTCATGGAACAAAAAATTTCAGAAAGGTGCATATTAAAGTGCTTTGTAAACTAAAGCACAATACAAATGTCAATGGGCTACATATTTATGAATGAATGAATGAATGAATGAATGAAATTAACTGCCTCTTACATACCAGCTATTGTTTTGGGTACTGTGAAATACAAGATTAATTCTCCTATAATAAGAGGAAAGTTTATCCTCTAGACTATTCAGATGTAAGGAATGAGATATTGCTTGATTTTAAACAATCAAGACTTTACTGGTGAGGTTAAGTTAAATTACTACCGGTACAGTTTCCCGGGTAACCGGGAAGGAGATAGTATAGGAAATGAAGTAATAGAAGTGAGGTCCAGACCAAAAGTCACTTACTTAAGCTTGCGAATGTGCTTTCTAAATTATAAAGCACTTGTAAATGTGAAAAATTCGATGCTTTCTGTATGAATAAAACTTTCTGTAAGGTAGGTATTGTCTCTACAGAATTCTCATTGTATACTTAAACCACAATGAGAAGGGTTCTATAAGTAGTTATACAAACCAAGGGTTTAAATACCTGTTAAATGGATCAATTTTGATTGCCTACTATGTGAACTCGTTGTTAAAGGCACTGAAAATTTATCGTATTTCATTTACCCACAGCCAAAAATAAGGCAATACCTATGTTAGCATTTTGTGAACTCTAAGGCACCATGTAAATGTAACTGTTGATTTTCTTACTTGGTGCTGAGTACTAGGTTTATACAATTGTGTGATAGTTATTGTGCAAATAAAGTAGGAAAATTTGAGTAACAATGATTAACTTTTGAATACGCATATGCAAGGGATTGGTTGTCTGAAGAATGCCACTATAGTAGTTATCTATTGTGTGCCAATCTCATTGCTAGGCATTGGGGATGCAAAGATAAACTATCTTTATTGTGTCCTGGGTAGCAGAAGAAAATAAGTGTAAAACCAATTTATAATTTCTAAACTGCCACCCATATATAAGCAGTATCTGCTGAATGATCATTGATTACTCATATCCTTAGAGATAACAGCTGGGGGCACAAACATTTATTATCATTATTGAACCTACAACAGAGACCTTTGTGTAGATTTACAAAGCCTACAGTTCTATACAAATAGGAACGAACTATTGGCTTACTGAATGGTGATTACGTTCTGATTTACAAAGCCTACAGTTCTATACAGATAGGAATGAACTATTGGCTTACTGAATGGTGATTACTTTCTGTGGGGCTCGGAACTACATGCCCTAGGATATAAAAAAATGATGTCATCATTATAGAGTGCTCACAGAAGGAAATGAAGTAATAGGTGTGAGATCCAGACCAAAAGTCACTTAATAAATTTATTCAATGATGAAAACATGGGACAAATGGACTAGTATAAGGCAGTGTACTAAGCTAAGTAGAGAGATAAAGTCCTGTCCAGAAGATATGTGCTCCCTGGCCTGATTGAAGAGATGGAAAATGTTTGCAAAAAACAAGGTGTTGTGGTCTTCCATCCAGTTTCTTAAGTACTGATGATAGAAGTGAATTAGACCCACCTTGGCCTGGGTTACAGACAGTGAAGGAGTAAAAATAAATGCCTCAGGTTTGCTTTTTGATTCATTTGATAAACAAAGCATCTTTTATGTGGAATGTACCATTCTGGGTCCTGAGGATGAGAGAGGAGAGGGCATTAGACCACTGACAGCTGAAGATAGAAGAACATCTTTGGTTTGATTGTGTAAATAATATTTCTGTGCCTATTCTCTGCAAGGTACTATGCTTGGTAAATTAGTAAATTAAATAGGTCTGGTCCAGAAGACACACTCAATTGCCTTTGAGATTTAAAAAAAAAAAAAGAAAAAAGAAAGAAAAAGGCAAGTTTCTTTCAAAATGGAGACATTTTTCCTAGTTTCAGGAATCCCCCAAATCACTTGCTCATTGGCTTAGTTTGAAGCCAGGAGACTGATGAAAGGACTCAGGGTTTGTTCTTTAATTTATTAAGCAAACATTCTGCTTTTATTGCAGTTACATGGTTCAAGATGAAACAACTAGTTTTAAAGGTATTTGCTCATTGGTCTGGCTTAGACACAGGAAGACATTTGAGCAATACAAAAAATTCTTTCCCATTTACCATATTTAGTAAAAATTTATTAAAACTGAATAAAGTGCTGTTCTTAAGTGCTTGAAGGACCTAAACCAAAGTGCACTTTATCTCATTTATCTTATGGTGGAAACACAGGAACACATTCTCTAAGAGACTGTGTTTCTTTAGTTGAGAGGAAACTTCATTGAGTAGCTGTGATATGTTCGATACTAAGGAAAAACTAAACAGATCACCTTTGACATGCTCTATAGAGTGGGAATAAGAAAGGACTTTTTATTTTTTCATTCATATGAATATTGATGAAGATGATACTAAATGCTAAATGAAATATATCTGCTCCAAAAGTCATTTATTTTGACTTGGAGATGCAACAAAAACACAATAAATGGAATGAAGTGATACTCTTCATCAAACAGAAGTGACTGTTGTATCAACCATTGTGTTAAATGCTAGACAGAAAACAAAAAAGATCATGACTAAAAGACACTTGCTTATTAATTGGCTTGGAAAGTAGAATATAGGAGAAAGTTTACTGTTTGTTTTTTTTTTTTTTTTCATGTATTCATTCATTCTACAAATATATTTGGGTGCCAATAGGTACTTGGTATAAGGTTTTTGGCCCCAGAGACATGGGGAAAAAAATGCATCTCTTCCCAGAGAATGCCTAATACTTTCCTTTTGGCTTGTTTTCTTGTTAGGGTCATGGCTTAGTCCCTAAATAACATTGTGTGGTTTACTTCCTACTCCATATCTCTTCTACCACTCTGGCCACTACGATAAGCAGGGAGCTGGGTTTTGTAGTGAGCTTGACTCCTTAAGTTGCAGGAACTCTCCTTATAATAGACACTTCATTTTCCTAGCCCATCCCTCATGAAAAATGACTGACCACTGCTGGGCAGCAGGAGGGATGATGACTGACTAATTCCCAAACCCCAGTCTCATTGGTACCAGCCTTGGGGAACCACCCATACTTGAGCCACAATTGGTTTTGAAGTGCATTTACAAGGTTTGTCTATTTTCAGTTATTTACTTTTTACGTGCTGACACATACATACACTGCCTAAATAGATCTCTCTCAGAAACAATCCTCAGCTAACGCATAGCAAAATGGAGATGGAGATATGATTTCTCATGCAACAGCTTCTCAATTTATACCTTAGAAATGTTCTCCTTTTTATCAAATCTACTCAAGAGGGGCCTTTTATAGTAGAATAATATCAGTGGATGAAAACAGCTTAACATTTTACCTTGCTTAAGTTTTAAGAATAAAATAAAAATTGGAAATAATTGGCCAAAATTGAAAGGAATTTTTTTTTTTTTAAATTTCTCTAAATGTAGGCCTGGCTGGGCTTTGACCTTTTCCATTTTAAATCACTCACAGTGGGTGGGACAGGAGGAAGAGTGAAGGAAAAGGTCAAATCTGTTTTAAGGGCAGCCTGCCTTTGTTCTGAATTGGCCTTAAGAACATTACCAGCTCCAGGTCTAAAGTGTTTAGTTTCATGCAGTTCCAATAACTGGATCATTGTTGAGATGAGGACAAAATCCTTTGTCCTCACTAGTTTGCTTTATATTTTTGAAAAGTAATTATTTTTGTCCAAGTGCTTATCAACTAAACCTTGTGTTAGGTAAGAATGGAATTTATTAAGTGAATCAGTGTGACCCCTCTTGTCGTAAGATTATCTTAAAGCTGAAGCCAAAATATGCTTCAAAAGAAAAGGACTTTATTGTTCATTGTAGTTCATACATACTTTCAAAGCATCTAAACTGTAGTTTCCATGGCAAGTCAATTACATCCATAAGTGGAGAAGGAAATAGATAAATGTCAAAGTATGATTGGTCGAAGGGACAAGGTTGAAGATAATCTGGGGTTGAAATTTTCTAGCTTTCATTCTGTACATTTTTAGTTAGACATCAGATTTGAAATATTAATGTTTGTCTTTTAATGTGTGGCATCAGCTGGACTCAGTAACACCCCTTTCTTCAGGTGGGGGTGGGGAATGCATTATTGGAAAACGGAAAGAAGAAAGTAACTAAAAGCCTTCCTTTCACAGTTTCTGGCATCACTACCACTACTGATTAAACAAGAATAAGAGAACATTTTATCAGCATCTGCTTTATTCACATAAATGAAGTTGTGATGAATAAATCTGCCTTTATGCAGACACAAGGAATTAAGTGGCTTCGTCATTGCCCTTCTGCCTCAGAGAATTTATCCCAAAATGCTAAGATAAATGGAAGACTCTTGAACTTGTGAACTGATGTGAAATGCAGAATCTCTTTTGAGTCTTTGCTGTTTTGAAGATTGAAAAATATTGTTCAGCATGGGTGACCACCAAAAAGTAATCTTAAGCCATCTAGATGTCACAATTGAAACAAACTGGGGAGTTGAGTTGCTATTGTAAAATAAAATATACTGCTTCGAAAACTTTGTATTTTGATGTGACAATTTCTAACTCACTGTCCCTAACCACACTAATTACCCTAAGTTCTTTATTTCTTTTTTCTTTTTTGAAGATGGAGTCTTGCTTTGTTGCCCAGGCTGGAGTGTAGTGGTGCCATCTTGGCACACTGTAACCTCTGCCTCCTGGGTTCAAGCAGTTCTGCCTCAGCCTCTCCAGTAGCTGGGATTACAGTTCCGAGCCACTATGCCTGGCTAATTGTTGTATTTTTAGTAGAGACGGGATTTCGCCATCTTGGCCACGCTGGTCACGAATTCCTGACTTCAAGTGAGCCACCTGCCTCAGCCTCCCAAAGTTCTGGGATTACAGGCGGGAGCCACCGCACCCAGTCTCATTTCTTTTTTTTTTAAAACGACCTTAACCACCCAGTGTGGGTAAATGATTTGAAGTCTCATTTCTTACAGTGTCAGTTGTTTTGGTCAAGGCTACTGAGAAGCAGAACCCAATAAAAAATGTGAGAAGCAAAAAAGTATTGAGGACCAAAAGTGGGAGAGGAGCAGGGTATAAATAAACTGTAAGTCTGTGGGAATTACGCATTTATGAAAGAGGCCCAGACGCTGAGTAGGTGAAAGGATCTTCAGTGTTTCTAGAATTTGGAATGATC
Organism: Piliocolobus tephrosceles; assembly: GCF_002776525.5. Classification (NCBI taxonomy): domain Eukaryota; kingdom Metazoa; phylum Chordata; class Mammalia; order Primates; family Cercopithecidae; genus Piliocolobus; species Piliocolobus tephrosceles. The sequence continues at coordinate 79,694,153 of NC_045445.1, forward strand.
AAATACCCAAACATTAGATTGGTGACTTTATAGGCAAATGAACCAGCACAGTATTGTTTTTTTGAGACGGAGTCTGTCTCGAGGCTGGAGTGCGGTGGCGTGATCGGCTCACTGCAACCTCTGCCACCTGGATTCAAGCAATTCTGCCTCAGCCTCCCGAATATCTGGGATTACAGGCATGTACCATCACACTGGGCTAATTTTTGTGTTTTTAGTAGAGATGGTTTCACCATTTTGGCCAGGCTGGTCTCTTAACTCTTGACCTCAAATGATCCACCCACCTCGGCCTCCCAAAGTGCTGGGATTACAGGCATAAGCCACCGTGCCCAGCCCCCAGCATGGTATTCTATAGGCAAGAGTTCCTACTCCTTTGTTGGAAATTAAACTGGAAACTATGGTGGTTTTTTTTGGACAGTCTTGCTCAGCCACCCAGGCTGGAGTGCAGTGGTGTGATCTTGGCTCACTGCAACCTCCATCTCCCAGGTTCAAGTGATTTTCCCATCCCAGCCTCCTCCAGAGTAGATGGGATTACAGGCACCCGCCATCATGCCCGGCTAATTTTTGTATTTTAGTGGAGACTGGGTTTCACCATGTTGGCCAGGCTGGTCTTCAACTCCTGACCTCAGGTGATCCACCTGCCTTGGCCTCCCAAGGTGCTAGGATTACAGGTGTGAGCCCCTGTGCCCGTCACAGTACATGTACCTTCAAAACCAATGCCTGAAGAACTCTTACATATGTGTTAACAGTTGAATTTTGTCATCATAAATGAGTAGAGTTTGAGGTGATAAAGCTGACCCATATCCTAGGGGTTGCTTCTGAACTGGGATGGTCCTACACGGACTTTACTTTTATTTCTTTGCAAGGCTAGATGTGTAGGACAGAGGGAAAGCAGGTGAGGAGGTAAGACTTCCTGAAGTTACTCTTGAGTGTCTTCTGTTCCTCTGTCCATCCCTCTTGATTCCTTCAGCCGATCCTATTCCCACAGGGGCTTACTTCAGTCCCCTTGTCATATCTGCTGTGCTTACTCTTGTGTTTGTGGTGCTTTGGTCCTCAAATTCTCTTCATTCTCTTGTAAAATTTGAAGGGAGAGGAAATGAAAAACACCATGTCTCCTGGTTAGTGAGGAAAGGTCAGACAAGGCAATTTTATAGGGGCAGTAGGAATGTTTAGAAAATGTCAAAGCATTTGATAGTATTTTTCAGTTTTTGTATTTTTTATGTGGTGAGTATGAAGTGATCACTGTATGCCTGTAGTTAGATTTGCTACCAGCTCAACCCACATCCACAAAAACGTGTGCCTCCTATCAGTTTACTCTTTTATCCTTGGTCATGAGAAAAGGTAATGTTACTGAGGCTAGTAGACTTAGGCAAGCATCATTCAAATTTCAAAGTGGAATAATTTAAATGGGGTCTAAAATTTAGCCAGCCATTCTGTTCACCGTGAATGGATAGGCAGGAAGTGTGCTAGTCATAGGTTCAACTTCTGACAAAGGTGGAGGTAGCAAGGAAAACCAGTTGAAGGACCTTAGTACCTTTTCTATGAATTATAGCAAATGGAGCACCAAGGCAATTTACATGGTAGCTGAGGACTCATTTGAATAGGTCTCAAAATTTAAACTCCACTCAGCTATATTGTTTCCATTGGCTTGATAAAGGTGAACTTTTGAGGCGTTCTTATTGTTAGTATTGCCTGGGTTTGCCACAGTCTTTCTCCCAGTACCAGCTTTCCCAGTGACAAGCTTCCTTTTACCCACTCCAGTTTCTCTTCCCTGTGTACTCTGGATCAAAATTGTAACTCTTTTCTAGAGTGCTAGAACAAAAGCTGGCATCACTTGAGGGCCTAAGGGAAGGAGAGCAAAGGAAGAGTAGAATGCAAAGTAGAATGGGAAAGAAAGTTGGATTTGAGCAACCTTGCAGGTAGTCAACTACTTAGGCAGAACCTGTCCCTTTTTGGGAACTCCGTGGTAAGGAAAAAAGTTCATAAGCAGACTTTGCAGGCAGGATTTTAAAAAATCTTAGCAAGACTCGTATTAAATGGAAGAAGAATATCAAAGGTTGGGTGGCTTGTGAGGGATGAGCTTTGAGTGGACCCTACTTTATAATATTCCATGAAGAAATGATTAGATATATCCCAAACACGTAGAAAGACCCTTCCCCCGGCAGGGTGCGGTGGCTCAAGCCTGTAATCCCAGCACTTTGGGAGGCCGAGACGGACGGATCATGAGGTCAGGAGATCGAGACCATCCTGGCTAACACGGTGAAACTCCGTCTCTCCTAAAAAAAAATACAAAAAACTAGCCGGGCAAGGTGGCGGGCGCCTGTAGTCCCAGCTACTCAGGAGGCTGAGGCAGGAGAATGGCGTGAACCCGGGAGGCAGAGCTTGCAGTGAGCTGAGATCCGGCCACTGCACTCCAGCCTGGGTGACAGAGCGAGACTCTGTCTCAAAAAAAAAAAAAAAAAAAAAAAGGACCCCCCCCCCGGTGGTCTTTTCCCTTGCTTTTTTTTTTTTTTTTTTTCCTTGCTAATGAATTATTCTGAAAGTATCCCAGGAAACGCAATGACAATGAGAATGGTGGAACAGATGTGGGTTCTATCTGGCAGTGGGCTATATTGTCTTCCTCCCCACCCCCAGAGGACATTTGGCTGAAGTACCAGAGTCCAAGAAATGTCTTGTTACTAGGCAGATAGTCTCATCTGCATAGTGTGGTGGTTTTACTCCCTCACTTCAATTCCACTGTATTTTATTTTGTTTTGCTGCATGATGGTGTTAGCTGTGTAATTCCCGTTAGACCAATTAGAATTGTGTATCTAAATGCACAAAATAAAGATGAGGCACCTGAAACCCAGAGAAAATAACTCGCTCAATGTCACAGTGCAAAATAGCTGAGGTGACCCTAGATCCAAATTCACTTAATTTCTAAATGAATTCTTTTCTCACTGTATATTATCATAGCCTCTTTTATAACAGATACATGCTCATCAGGAAAGAGCTTGGATTATGAGTAATTTATAGTTAGAATGGCTCCTCCTAATCATAGCTAACCTCCAGTGTACTATTGTATGTCTTTATGCTCACGGGGAAATAAAGTCTTAGAGAATATCCAAAGAGAGGGATTATAGTAATTATGACTATTAGCTGGTACCTAAATGGGAGCAATGTGAACTACTTAAAGGAAGACACAGGAAGATAATTCATCTACCTCCGATTCCTCTACCTTGGCCCTATACCTTCTAGCCCAGGGAGATAGTCAGAACCAAAGGAAAATCAGTTTTTCTTCTATTACTACAGGACTGCTGAAACTATAAAAGTATTAATTTGCCCCCCTGTAGTTTCCCATTGTTACCTCTCTTTTTATATCCGTTTTGTGACTATTACTTTTCTTTTTCTTTTCTTTTTTTTTGAAACGAAGTCTCGCTCTTGTGCCCCAGGCTGGAGTGCGATGGCGTGATCTCAACTCACTACAACCTCTGCCTCCTGGGTTCAAATGATTCTCCTGCCTTGGCCCGCCGAGTAGTTGGGAATACAGGCGCCTGCCACCATGCCCGGTTAATTTTTTTTTTTTTTATTTTATTTTTAGTAGAGACGGGGTTTCACCATGTTGGCCAGGCTGGTCTCCTGACCTCAGGTGGACTCCTGACCTCAGGTGATCCACCTGCCTCGACCTTCCAAAGTGCTGAGATTACTGGCGTGAGGCACCGTGCCTGGCCGGCTATTACTTTTCTACTATAAATGAAGACAAAAAGGGGCCTGGGGTAGGCAGGGGTTGGAGAACTGGGGAGCGGACAGTCTCAGCTAAACCTTTACTTGTATTTGCTCATGGCTGGAGTCCAGACATTGTGCTCCTCCCATTGTGAGCTAGAGTACTCACAGTTGCTACTTCCTGAAGAACTGGAAAACTTGTCTGGCATAGTATCCCATAGCATTTGGATTGTGGACATAGAAGGACAGCTGATGCAACCTGAATCTGCAGGGAGATAGACCATGAGAGAGAAGGCAAGTTGTTACAGTACCTTGCATGGTACTATCCTATAATGCCAAACCAGTCTTCTCACTGTCACCTCTCATGTTTGAATAATAATTGGAAAGAGTGAGACTTAGCAGGGAATAAAGTTACTTATGAGTTACCACTTTTACTACTTAAAAAGTGGTGAATAGGTAGAAATGGATTCCAGTTTTCCTCACCATATTAAGCTGTTGCCTCCAAAAGAAAGAGAATGAACCAAGAAGAATATAGTGGTCACTGCCTAGTATTGGCTTAACTAGATTCTGAGAGAAGGGACTTTCTGTAAAGGCTGCTACCTGGTTTTTAATACAGCAACTAGACATGTATTTTGGGGTTCTAAGATAGGGTTTTTGGCTCTGAGCAGCAGATTGCTGAGAAGCAGGACATGAAGTATGAGACGTACCTGAACTATAGCCAAATGGATGTGACCGCTAATTCTTGTAGATGGCAGGCTGGCTTTTGAGAGAACCCAGAATGAATAGTAAATCTCATTTTCAGCAGAAGAGAGTCCGCTGTGAGGTTCACAGAAAATAGCTCTAGTAACAACAGCCCCATTAGGCACTAGATTGGATACCAGTTCCCATAGGTAAAACAATAATATTAGCTATTCTGCAAAGGCAAAGCAAAAGCTAAAGAAAATCGCAAACCAACCATGACTTCCCTTCAAAATACAGTCTGGAATCAGAAGTCCCTTTATTCCTTCCCTTTGATTTCTTGCCCTTTTCCTGCATTGCTAGATAAGGAATGCAATGGCCAGAAGGAAAGGTGGATTATCTAAATTGAGTAGTGAATATTAGAGAATGTTTACATAATGGTGTTGGGTTGGGGGACATTTAGAATAGCCCCTTCAGTAGCAAGATTATGCTAAGTAAGGTACTCATCTCATCTTAAGCTATTTTTGTTGAGACAGGGACTGTGCACAGCTCCCTCTCTAATGCCAATCCCTGCTTAATTTTCCCTCCAATGAAGTTTCTTTACCTGTTCATCTTTAGAATAAGAAATGCTGGAGGAATGGTCAGTGTTGAAGGAAATAAGCCTGTAAGGGAAGGCACAGAAGATGACATCAGGCTTTAGTATAGGTAGGCACAGAAAGACTGTGGTATCAAGCAAGAGGTCCCATATCCTAGGGGTTCAAAACAGATGTTCACTGGTAGGGAGAAAAGTAGGCAGATTTACCTGATAGCCTGATTAAACAGATACAAATGCCATTTAGATGCTTTTATAACTCTTGCCTATATTCTGATTCCTTCTCACCTTAGTGTTTATAACTTTTGCCCCATCAACTGTTTTCTCTGTACATTTCCTAATAAAATATCTGAAACACCCCAATCTCATTTTTATAGAGCTAAACTTATATGTAATTAGAGCTGTCTAGTGCCTGTGTGGTGTGATTTCATACAAGAAGGCCCTCTTTCCCAAGCCTATATTTGCTCTCCTTGGTAGCTGATGTCTGAAATTCCATTATCTGGAGATGAATCTTTGGTTCTACAATAAGTGATAAAGCAGGGACTAGTTTATTTTTGTACCTAACAAAATTACCTTTCTCATAGTAGAAAATGTCTGTTAAATTTTTTTGAATTATATTTAAACTTCAGAACCCTCTAGGAAAGAAAACAAGACTTCCATTTCACACGTAAGGCAAGATCAGCTAATACCATAATATGGGTGGTTGCCACAGTTTCTTTTTTCCAACTCGTGGAAACTTTCATTCATTAATCACAGCATTGATTCCTGTTAAGCCTAGTAAGGAAAAAACTGCTCGTTGCCCACCAAAATACATTCTCCCATTCTTGCTTGATGTGTGACTGCCAAGCTAGACTACATTTCTCAGCTTCTTTTGCAGTTCTGCATAGCCAAATGATTGTTATAATCAATAAAATGTGAGTAGAAATGATGTGTGCCATTTCCACACCTGGGTCCTAAGACACAGGGTATGCTCTCCTTTCCATACTTTCTCCCACCAGCTTTAACTCAGATGTAATGGCTCCCCAGTTTCAGTCATACAGATGAGAGTGGTTCCCTATGAGATGAAAGTACAGTGACTTGGGCCGGGCGCGGTGGCTCAAGCCTGTAATCCCAGCACTTTGGGAGGCCGAGACGGGCGGATCACGAGGTCCGGAGATCGAGACCATCCTGGCTAACACGGTGAAACCCCGTCTCTACTAAAAAAAATACAAAAAAAAACTAGCCGGGCGAGGTGGTGGGCGCCTGTAGTCCCAGCTACTCGGGAGGCTGAGGCAGGAGAATGGCGTAAATCCGGGAGGCGGAGCTTGCAGTGAGCTGAGATCTGGCCACTGCACTCCAGCCTGGGCAACAGAGCCAGACTCCGTCTCAAAAAAAAAAAAAAATAAAATAAAATAAAATAAAAAAAAAGAAAGTACAGTGACTTGGAAGGAAATCAAGTCCCCGAATGACTAAGAAACAGAATTCCCTCTCTGATTTGAACTTTTTACATTGATACTGTCATGTAAGAAATAATTAACATTCCTTTCTCTTTAATCCATTGAATTGTTGATTCTCTTTCCTATAGTAACCAATTTTTCTTCTCATAACTAATTCAACTGGATGCATCCCCAGAATCCTTCACATAGCATTTCAGGTGACTGCTACTGATAATTTAGAGTTGGCATGCAAAATAAAATTTATTTACCATCCTAGCACTAAAGGGATAAATCGCTGACAGCAGATCCCATTTTGAAAGCCGATTATGAAGAAGCTAGAGAATAGGCCTTCAGTCTCTGAGAAGAAGGACTACCATACACAAGGGAGTAGATATTAAAAGAGACTGAGACAATACAGACCAATCTTACATTCTTTATAACCTTCCCTTAGGCCTGGTCTGTGGTTCACAATACAGGTAGAAAAGATGTGCTCAGAGAAATGAGGATCAACCAAGTGGCCGGAGGGAAAAGAATGTCTTACATGAAATGGTTTCCCTTGGTGGCAATGCTAGGGAGGGAGAAGATAGATAATGAAAAAAAAAAAAAAGAAAGAAGAAAAAAAAATCAAAAGAACTATCCAGCACCAGCTTAGGAAGAAAGCA
>NC_045445.1:79701208-79713597 GCF_002776525.5 Piliocolobus tephrosceles
AAAAAAAAATCAAAAGAACTATCCAGCACCAGCTTAGGAAGAAAGCATAGGTCTTGCAAACAAGTCAGAACAATGTCTAAGAATTTGCTATGTTAATTTTTTTTCTTCCAACTTTTATTTTAGGTTCAAGGGGTACTTTTGTAGCAAAAGCCAACAGGTAAAATTCCATGGGTAAATTGTGTGTCATGGGGTTTGATGTACAAATTATTTCATTACACTGGTAGTGAGCATAGTACCTGATAAGTAGTTTTTTTGATCCTCACTCTCCTCCCATCCTTTGTTAATCTTTTATCATCTTTGGAAAATAAGAATTGGCACTAGCTTATGCATTCCAGTAGCACATCTACATAAAACCAGTGAGGGGGCCTCATGATATCAAGATAGTGGACTTAAAAGAAATGGGATACGTACTATTCATCTTGTTTAGTCCCTTTGTGTTTGTTTTTCAGTGTCCTAGAGTGGATATTAAGCAAGCTGAGAGTAATTTGAGTACCACTTTATTCTGTAGTAGAGTTACCTAGAAAACATAGGGGTTGAGGGCATATAATCATGTACCCCATATCTGTGAAAATGGACAGTAAGAAGTGGTAAACATTGTTAGGGCCAGGGATCCACTGGGAAATTTGGATAAAGAGAAATGTAAATTTCATATTTTCTACTCATAGGCCATTTTGCCATTAGCAGTAATATCTAAATACTAAAAACAGTAATTATAGTCATAGGAAATCTTGGGAACTAAAAGTCAACATAAGGATGTATTATAATTTTCCTAGACTTAACACCCATTCTTTTGGTATACTGACAGTCCCTAATGAGGACACAAGCCATTGGTTTAAAATAGGCATTGCTTGTCACCACCAAATTCCTCATTTATGTCAATGTCTGATTTAACTAAGTTCCTCTGGCTTCATATCTGTATAGCCTTTCCAACCAGTGGAAGTGTCAACATTCCCACCATCAGCTATTTCCTCTATAACTTCATTTACCTTTGATTTGAATTTCATTTCCAGCATTGTGCCTTTTAGTTTCTTTCTTGAGCTTTCATCTTTTATTGGCCAATTCCCTCTTTCATTATACATTTTTGTTAAATGTCACTTGGGTTTATCACTGGGAGACAAAGAGGCAACATAAACACATAGTTTGTTCTCTGCACATATACTGAATAGATGATAAGTGACCAGTCACCAAAGACTGTGAAAGAAGTGATGTGATTCACAATTGATCATGATGCACATCTGTTAGTTATATAGTAATTTACATACTGAAAACCTAGCAGTGAAATTTGTACTTTATTTAGTATCACAGTCAATATACCATGGTAACTGAAATTTAAACTGTGTTGTTGGGGTACTTGTATTATTTAACTAAACCATGGTGCAAAGTGAGGAATATCTGAGTCTTGACTATTTGCTTTGAATATTGACCACTTCAGTATGTTTGTGAATATATATGTGAAATTGTTTTTTTTTAAACAGTGAGATGTCAATTGTAGGCTCTCATGTTTGCTGTTTTAAAGTAGATATTCGGCCGGGCGCGGTGGCTCAAGCCTGTAATCCCAGCACTTTGGGAGGCCGAGACGGGCGGATCACGAGGTCAGGAGATCGAGACCATCCTGGCTAACACGGCGAAACCCCGTCTCTACTAAAAATACAAAAAAAAAAAAAAAAAAAACTAGCCGGGCGAGGTGGCGGGCGCCTGTAGTCCCAGCTACTCCAGAGGCTGAGGCAGGAGAATGGCGTAAACCCGGGAGGCGGAGCTTGCAGTGAGCTGAGATCCGGCCACTGCACTCCAGCCCAGGCGACAGAGCCAGACTCCGTCTCAAAAAAAAAAAAAAAAAAAAAAGTAGATATTCAATAGAGTATAATTACATGTAGATTTCAATAGATGGCCCTATCTACAATGCACTAACTGTCATATACTACATAGCTGTGGAGTAAACAAAAAAGGCTATTTTGCTGTTTCAGGGATGTCAAGGACAGTGTCTTCAAGGGGAATTCTGTAGCTTTGTACATAAAGAAACCCAGTTACACCAAAACACTCACTGTCTATCAGACCTTCTGGGATTGATCCTCTTCAAGATAGCAAGAAAAATTACTAAGCCAAATACGATTTTGAATTGCCAATCAGAAATACAGTCACAAATTGGATAAATCTTGTCATGGTGGTCTTTTAAACCTTACTTACAGTGTTTTTTTTTGTTTTTTTCTTTTTGTGAGTTTAGATCAATAACAGGACTTAGAGGCTTTTACCTTCAAAGGAAAGTGACCTCATGTTCCCAATGACTAGGGCCTCTTGAGAGGAAGTATGCGTAATAACTAAAAGCAAATACTCTAGGGCATCATGGCCCAATATATTAGCTATTAGCCATATATGACTATTCAGTACTTAAAATGTAGCTAGTCCAAATTGAGATATATTGTAAGTGTAAAATACATACTGAATTTATGAATTGATTTTTATAATTACCACATGTTAAAATAATATTATTTTGATATAGTAGTTTAAATTACATATATTATTAATCTTTCAAAAACAAAACAAATAGGAGCTGGAAAGCTATGGTTTACCACCTGTTTTTGTTTGTCCCACAAGCTAACAATGGTTTTTCCATCTCTAAATGCTTAAAATTTTTAAAGTATATCTTATTACATGCAAAAATTATATGAAATTTAAATGTCAGTTTCCATACATAGTACTTATTGGGAAAGTACCATGTTCATTCATTTTCATATTGTCTATGGCTACTTTTGTGCTATAATGGCACTGCTGAGTAATTGTGACAGATAGCATATGGAATACAAAGTCTATACCAGTTATTCTCACCTGGGGGCAATTTTGCCTCCTATGGGACATCTAGAAATGTCTGGAAAATGTTTTGGTTGTCACAACTGAGAATAAGATGTTATTGGCACCTAGGGAGTAGAAGTCAGGGATGCTGTTAAATACCCTACAGTGAAAAGGAAAGCACTCCACAATAAAGAATTATCTCGCCCAAAATGTGAATACTGTTGAGGTTGAGAAACCCTGGCCTAATCTACTTACTGTCCGGCCCTTTGAGGAAAGAAATTTCTAACCTCTTGTCTAAAAACAAGTCATTTTAGTTGGGTGCCTTGTGTCATGCCTGTAGTACTAGCATTTTGGGAGACTGAGGCAGGTGGATTGCTTGAGCTTAGCAGTTTGAGACCAGCCTGGGCAACATGAAGAAACTCCATCTCTATAAAAATACAGAAAATTAGCAGGGCGTGGTGGTACACATCTGTGGTTCTAGCTACTTGGGAGACTGAAGTGGCAGGATGACCTGAACCTGGGAGGCAGAGGTTACAGTGAGCTAGATTGTACCACTGCACTCCAACATGGGTAACAGAGGGAAGACCCCATCTCAAAATAAATAAATGAAATAAAAACAAGTCATTTAGTTTATAGCTATGCCAGCAGAGGCACTGTACTGACTTGCTGACTAATGGGTATATGTTATTTAAGATAATTTAGCTGTATTGTATTTAGGAGAGCTCAGAGAAGTGGTCAGATTACCTGTGCAGGGGAGAAAATATAATCTCTTTTCTTTCCCTCATAGGTTCTTAGTTGAGACACTCTCCTAAAAACGAAAGTAAAATTAACAAGAGAAAAACCAGCAGAAGCTTATTGATTTGTGCTACACCCATCATGCAGGAGCGGCTTCAGCTTGAAAGTATCTCTCCCTTAAGGCAGTGGCTTAGGGTCCTTGCTTAAATAGTATTTTAACGAAAAGTCATAAATCCTATAGTGACAAGACAAGTAAGAGAGCATCTTCAGGCTTCTAAGAGGCAGGAAAATGTGAGAAGATAAATGTATGGGAAGAGTAAAATCTGCTTCTAGATTTTCTAGATTTTTTTTTTTTTTTTTTTTTTTTTTTGAGACGGAGTCTTGCTGTGTCACCCAGGCTGGAGTGCAGTGGCCGGATCTCGCTCACTGCAAGCTCCGCCTCCCGAGTTTACGCCGTTCTCCAGCCTCAGCCTCCCGAGTAGCTGGGACTACAGGCGCCCGCCACCTTGCCCGGCTATTTTTTTGTATTTTTTAGTAGAGACGGGGTTTCACCGTGTTAGCCAGGATGGTCTCGATCTCCTGACCTCGTGATCCGCCCGTCTCGGCCTCCCAAAGTGCTGGGATTACAGGCTTGAGCCACCGCGCCCGGCCGATTTTCTAGATTTTTGAGTGCCACTGTCTCTGAGCTGATAAGCCTTATAAAGGGGTGAAAAATAGCAGAGGGGAGGGCAGGAAGACCTTTTGTCTTTGTAAATTGCTATCCTGCCATCAGGCAAGAAGGGGGAGGGCAGTGTCCCCCTGCACTTTAATTTTCTTTAGCTCAACAATCCTCAGTATTTTAAAGAGGAGCATTTCGGTTTCCTTCATCTACAAGGTAACTGATTTAAAGCTAGGACTTGTCTACAGAGAGTCAAACTCTATAAAAGATTTGAAGAGATTTATTCTGAGCTAAATAAATATGAGTGACCAATAGCTCATGACACAGCTCCAAGAGACCTGAGAACATGTACCCAAAGTGGTCAGGCTACAGGTTGGTTTTATGCATTTTAGGGAAACATAAGACATCAGTCAATACATGTAAGATGTACATTGGTTGGGTCTGAAAATCTGGGACAACTCAAAGTGGGGGCTTCTAGGTCATAGGTGGATTCAAATATTTTCTGATTAAAGTCCTGAAATCAATAGAAGGGAGTATCTGCATTAACATAAGGGGCTTCTGAGACTAAGGCTCTTATTATGCAGATGAAGCCTCCAGGTAGCAGGCTTCAGAGAGAATAGGTTGTAAATGTTTCTTATCAGACTTAAAAAGGTACCAGACTCTTAGTTAATTCTCTCCTGGCTAAGGGAAAAGAACTGGAAAGGGAAGGGCATTCTCTACACAATGTAGGTTTCCCCACCAGAGACAGCTTTGCAGGATCATTTAAAAATATATTCAATAAATATATTTTGGGGCCTGCTATCTGTTGTGTTCATATCTTATTGCTACAAAGAGTCTGCTTTGTCAGTCTTAAGGTCTCTGTTTTAATGTTAATGTTGGTCAGTTGTGCCTAAATTCCAAAGGGAGGAGGATATAATGAGGCATGCCTGATCACCCATTTCCATCATGGCCTGAACTAGTCTTTCAGATTAACTTTAGAAAGCCCTTGGCTGAGAGGAGGGGTCCATTCAGTTTGTTGGGGGGCTTAGAATTTTTATTTTTGGTTTACAGACGTTATATATTCTTATTTATTTTACTTAGTTATATTTGACTATTATTATTTCCTTGAAAGAGTCAAGAATTGCCAAGATGAAACATCTTTGGGGTATCTGGACAGGCTTTACCTCTGTCAACCTTTGCAAAAAATTAGAACTGACTTACCTTGGGGATGGAGAATAGGTTGCACTTATGAATGAAGAAAATATCGTAGTGAAGGCCTTGTGATTGGGAAAATCAGAGGGCTTGGTGAGGGTACAAATGTTGGCTGTTGCTGAAAAGGCTTCTGTGATGGAGAGTGAAGCAACTGGGGTGTGGTGGGGTGGTGGCAGTAGCTGCTGAGTGTCAGACCTGTGAACCCAAGCCTGCATATGTACAGCCAGATGGCCTGAATCAACTGAAGAATCACAAAAGAAATGAAAATGGCTGGTTCCTGCCTTAACTGATGACATTACCTTGTGAAATTCCTTCTCCTGGCTCAAAAGCTCCCCCACTGAGCACCTTGTGACCCCCACCCCTACCCACCAGTGAACAATCCTCTTTGACAGTAATTTTCCACTACCTATCCAAATCCTATAAAACTGCCCCATCCCTAGCTCCCTTTGCTGACTCTCTTTTTGGACTCAGCCTGCCTGCACCCAGGTGATTAAAAAGCTTTATTGCTCACATAAAGCCTGTTTGGCGGTCTCTTCACACGGATGCACGTGACATTTGGTGTCATAACTCGGATTGGGGGATCTCCCTTGGGAGATCAATCCCTTGTCCTCCTGTTCTTTGCTCCATGAGAAAGATCCACCTATGACCTCTGGTCCTCAGACCAACCAGCCCAGGGAACATCTCACCAATTTTAAATCGGGTAAACAGCCTCCTTTTACTCCTTCTCCAACCTCTCTCACTATCCCTCAACCTCTTTCTCCTTTCAATTTCTGTGCCACCCTTCAGTCTCTCCCTTCTCTTAATTTCAATGCCTTTCCTTTTCTGGTAGAGACAGAGGAGACACGTTTTATCTGTGAACCCAAAACTCTGGCACCAGTCACGGACTTGGGAAGACAGTCTTCCTTTGGTGTTAAATCACTGCGAGGATGCCTGCCTGATTATTCACCCACATTTCAGAGGTGTCTGATCACTGCAGGGATGCCTGCCTTGATCCTTCACCTTGGTGGCAAGCACCACCTCCCTGGGGGGCAAGTACCCCCCACCCCTTCTCTCCGTGTCTCTACCCTCTGTTTTCTCTGGGCTTGCCTCCTTCACTATAGTCAACCTTCCACCCTCCATTCCTCCTTCTTCTCCCTTAGCCTGTGTTCTCAAGAACTTAAAACCTCTTCAACTCACACCTGACCTAAAACCTAAATGTCTTATTTTCTTCTGCAATACCACTTGACCCCAATACAAACTCAACAATGGTTCCAAATAGCCAGAAAACGGCACTTATGATTTCTCCATCCTACAAGATCTAGATAATTCTTGTCGTAAAATGGGCAAATGGTCTGAGATGCCTGATGTCCAGGAATTCTTTTGCACATCAGTCCCTTCCTAATCTCTGCTCTCAATGTGTCTCATCCCAAATCTTTCTTCTTTCTCTCCTGTCTCTTCCTTCAGTCTCCACCCCAAGCTCTGAGTCCTTTGAATCCTCCTTTTCTACAGACCCATCTGACCTCTCCCCTCCTTCCCAGACTGCCCTTCGACAGGCTGAGCTAGGTCCCAATTTTTCCTCAGCCTCTGCTCCCCCACCCTATAATCCTTCTATCACCTCCCCTCTTCACACCCGGTCTGGCTGACAGTTGCATTCCTCAACTAGCTCTCCCCCACCTGCCCAACAGTTTCTTCTTACAGAGGTGGCTGAAGCTGAAAGTGTAGTCAAGGTTAATGCTCCATTTCCTTTGGCTGACCTCTCCCAAATCAGTTAGTGTTTAGGCTCTTTTTCATCAAATATAAAAACCTAGCCCAGTTCATGACCCATTTGGCAACAACCCTTAGACACTTTACCACCCTAGCTAGACCCAGAAGGGTCAGAAGGCCATCTCATTCTCAATATGTATTTTATCACCCAGTCAGCTCCTGACATTAGAAAAAGCTCCAAAAATTTGATTCCAGCCCTCAAACCCCACAACAGGAATTAGTCAACCTCACCTGCAAGGTATACAATAATAGAGAAGAGTTGCAATTACTTGCCTCCACTGTGAAAGAAACCCCAGCCACATCTCCAGCACACAAGAACTTCAAAACATCTAAGCCACAGTGGTCAGGCACTCCTTCAGGACCTCCTCCCCCAGGATCTTGCTTCATGTGCCAGAAATCTGGCCACTGGGCCAAGGAATGCCTACAGCCTGGGATTCCTCCTAAGCCATGTCCGATCTGTGCAGGACGCCACTGGAAACGGGAAAAGTCTTACAGGTTAGTTCAGGATTTGTGCCTTATCAACCAAATTGTCTTGCCTATCCACCCCATGATGCCAAACCCATATACTCTCCTATCCTCAATATCTCCCTTCACAACCCCTCCACAACCCAATATTATGTTCTGGATCTCAAGCATGCTTTCTTTACTATTCCTTTGTACCCTTCGTCCAAGCCCCTCTTTGCTTTTACCTGGACTGACCCTGACACCCATCAGTCTCAGCAACTTACCTGGGCCGTACTGCTTCAAGGCTTCAGGGACAGCCCCCATTACTTCAGTCAAGCCCTTTCTCATGATTTACTCTCTTTCCATCCATCTGCTTCTCACCTTATTAAATATTTTGATGACCTTCTACTTTATAGCCCCTCCTACAAATCTTCCCAACAGGACACCCTCCTGCTCCTCCAACATTTATTCTCAAAAGGACATTGCGCATCCCCCTCCAAAGCCCAAATTTCTTCCTCATCCGTTAGGTATCTCAACGTAATTCTTCGTAAAAACACACATGCTCTCCCTGCTGATCGTGTCCAGCTAATCTCCCAAATCCCAACCCCTTCTACAAAGCAACAACTCCTTTCTTTCCTAGGCATGGTTGGGCATTTTTTCCTTTAAATACCTAGTTTTACCATCCTGACTAAACCATTATATAAACTCACAAAAGAAAACCTAGCTGACTTCATAGATCCTAAGTCCTTTCCCCACTCCTTTTTCCATTCCTTTAAAACAGCCCTGGAAGCTGCTCCCACACTAGCTATCCCTAACTCATCCCAACCCTTTTTCATTACACCCAGCCGAAGTGCAGGGCTGTGCAGGTGGAATTCTTACACAAGAGCCAGGACCGTGCCCTGTAGCCGTTCTGTCTGAACAACTTGACCTTACTGTTTTATGCTGGCTCCCACATTATTCCTGATACCACACCTGACCCCCATGACTGTATCTCTCTGATCTACCTGACATTCACTCCATTTACCCATATTTCCTTCTTTCCTGTTCCTCACCCTGATCACACTTGGTTTATTGATGGCAGTTCCATCAGGCCTAATTACCACTCATCAGCAAAGGCAGGTTATGCTATAGTATCTTCCACATCTATCCTTGAGGCTACCGCTCTGCCCATCTCCACTACCTCTCAGTAAGCCGAACTCATTGCCTTTACTTGGGCCCTCACTCTTGCAAAGGGACTATGCATCAATATTTATACTGACACTAAATATGCCTTCCATATACTGCACCACTGCGCTGTTATGTAGGCTAAAAGAGGTTTCCTTGGTTTCCTTGCTATGCAAGGGTTCTCCATCATTAATGCCTCTTTAATAAAAACTCTTCTTAAGGCCACTTTATTTCCAAGGGAATCTGGAGTCATTCACTGCAAGGGCCATCAAAAAGCATCAGATCCCATCACTCAGGGCAGCACTTATGTTGATAAGGTAGCTAAAGAAGCAGCTAGTTTCCCAACTTCTGTCCCTCATGGCCAGTTTTACTCCTTCTCATCAGTCACTCCCACCTACTCTCCCACTGAAACTTCCACCTATCAATCTCTTTCCACACAAGGCATATGGTTCTTGCACCAAGGAAAATATCTCCTTCCAGTCTCACAGGCCCATTCTATTCTGTTGTCATTTCATAACATCTTCCATGTAAGTTGCAAACTGCTAACCTGCCTCTTAAAACCTCTCATTTCCTTTCCTTCATAAAAATCTATTCTGAAAATATCACTTCTCAGTGTTCCGTCTGCTATACCACTACTACTCAGGAATTTCTCAGGCCCCCTCCCTTCCCTGCACATCAAGCTCAAGAGTTTGCCCTTGTCCAGGACTGGCAAATTGACTTTACTCCCATGCTCCGAGTCAGGAAACTAAAATACCTCTTGGTCTGGGTAGACACTTTCACTGGATGGGTAGAGGCCTTTTCCACAGGGTCTGAGAAGACCACCATGGTCATTTCTTCCCTTCTGTCAGACATAATTCCTAGGCTTGGCCTTCTCACCTCTATACTGTCTGATAATGGACTGGCCTTTATTAGTCAAATCACCCAAACAGTTTCTCAGGCTCTTGGTATTCAGTGGAACCTTCATACCCCTTACCATCCTCAGTCTTCAGGAAAGGTAGAACGGACTAATGGTCTTTTAAAGACACACCTAACCAAGCTCAGCCTCCAACTTAAAAAAGATTGGACAGTTCTTTTACCTCTTGCCCTTCTCAGAATTAGAGACTGTCCTTGAGATGCTACAGGGTACAGTCCATTTAAACTTTTACTATTATAATCTTCTCTTGCCCAGTCCATATTCCCAGCCATATAAAGACACCCTAGATGGATGATAAGTTCTTGTTAAGAATCTGACCCCTCAAACTCTACAACCTTGATAGACTGGACCCTACTTAGTCATCTATAATACCCCAACTGCCATCCACCTGCAACACCCTCCCCATTAGGTTCACTGTTCCAGAATAAAGCTGTGTCCATTGGACAGCCAGCCTAATCTCTCCTCTTCCTCCTAGAAGTTGCAAGTACTCAACCCTACTTTCCTTCAACTCACCCACATTTCTGAAGAACAGTAGTAACCCTTATAAGCCTAATACATTCTTTCATTCTATTAAGTTTATTGCCCTACTTTTCGCAACAAGGCTTTACACAGTCACCCCCACTACTTTGACTGTACCCCAAAAGCTTGTCATCCCTACTATCTTCTGTCTAGTCATACTCCTATTCACCATTCTCAACTACTCATAAATGCCCTGCCCTTGTTTACACTGCCAGTTTACACTTTTCCTCCAAACCATCATAACTCATATCTCCTTGTTTTACCTCAAACTGCCTTCCTTAAGTCTTTCTTGAGGTGAATAGAAGATCTTCAGTGGCAAGGCACACTCCAATACTTTCACCCTAATAAAGTCCTATTCTTTAGTTTTATATTCACTCTTATTCTCATTCCCATTCTTATGCCACCCTCTATCTCTACCCAGCTATCTCCACTACACTATCAATCTCACTCACTGTCTCCTAGCCGTTTCTAATCCTTCTTTAACAAACAATTGCTGGCTTTGCATTTCTCTTTCTTCCCAAATCGCCAAGGCCTCAACTTACTCACTGCTGAAAAAGGGGACTCTGTATATTTTTTAATGAAGAGTGTTGTTTTTACCTAAATCAATCTGGCCTGGTATATGACAACATAAAAAAACTCAAGGATAGGCCCAAAAATTCACCAACCAAGCAAATAATCATGCTGAATCCCCTTAGGCACTCTGATTGGATGTCCTGGGTCCTCCCAATTCTTAGTCCTTTAATACTTGGTTTTCTCCTTCTCTTATTTGGACCTTGTATCTTCCGTTTAGTTTCTCAATTCATACAAAACCGTATCTAGGCCATCATCAACCATTCTATATGACAAATATTCCTTCTAACAACCCCACAATATCACCCTTACCACAAAATCTTCCATCAGCTTAATCTCTCCCACTCTAGGTTCACACGCCGCCCCTAATCCTGCTTGAAGCAGCCCTGAGAAACATCACCCATTATTTCTCCATACTACTCCCCAAAAAATTTTTCACCACCCCAACACTTCAACACTATTCTGTTTTATTTTTCTTATTAATATAAAAAGACAGGAATGTCAAGCCTCTGAGCCCAAGCCTACACGTATACATCCAGATGTCCTGAAGCAACTGAAGAATCACAAAAGAAGTGAAAATGGCTGGTTCCTGCCTTAACTGATGACATTACTTTGTGAAATTCCTTCTCCTGGCTCAGAAGCTCCCCCATTGAGCACCTTGTGACCCCCACCCCTGCCCACCAGAGAACAACCCCTTTTGACAGTCATTCTCCACTATGTACCCAAATCCTATAAAACTGCCCCACCCCTAGCTCCCTTTGCTGACTCTCTTTTCAGACTCAGCCTGCCTGCACCCAGGTGATTGAAAAGCTTTATTGCTCACACAAAGCCTGTTTGGTGGTCTCTTCACATGGATGCATGTGACACTGAGGATGCTGCATTTTGCTTTCATGATCCCAAAGACCCCTTAAAAAGGAGTCAGGAAATGGGGTGGGGGGTGTAAAGAGAAAATATAACATAGATAACTTAAAGAAAGCATGTATCTGTGTGATTCTTATACTCAAAGAATCATCACAGAATCTTGGAATTTTGTAGGAACAGCAAATATTCTGATGACCTGCTAGTGTGTTAGCCACTAGGGGTAATAGTGAAACAAAGTAATTTTTGCTTTTCCGTAGTTTGGCTGGGGTAAGGCTTAAAACACATTAGCATGGCTGGGAAAAGAGAGAGTTGAAAAAATGCTAACTTTATAAATTATGTACTTGAAGTTTTCTATTTTAAGGGATAAGATCCTGAGGTCTGAGGGTTTAAATTACTACTCAAAATTGCAGATAATTGGGGAAGGCATAATGGCTCATGCCTGTAATCCTGTCAGAGGTGTGTGAACCAAAGCAACTCCATCTTAAATAGGAGCTAGGTAAAATGAGTCTGAGATCTACTGGGCTTCATTCTCAGACAGTTAATGCATTCTAAATTACGGGATGACATAGACGGTCAGTACAAGCACAGGTCAAAAAGGCCTTGCTGATAAAACAGATTGCAGTAAAGAAGCCAGCTAAAACCCACCAAAACCAAGATTGCCACAAGAATGACCTCTGAAGGCCGGGCGCGGTGGCTCAAGCCTGTAATCCCAGCACTTTGGGAGGCTGAGACGGGCGGATCACGAGGTCTGGAGATCGAGACCTTCCTGGCTAACACGGTGAAACCCCGTCTCTACTAAAAATA
>NC_045445.1:79713997-79718160 GCF_002776525.5 Piliocolobus tephrosceles
CAAAAAAAAAAAAAAAAAAAAAAAAAAAAAAGAATGACCTCTGGCCATCCTCACTGCTACAGTTCCCCCAGCGCCATGACAGTTTACAAATTCCATGGCAACGTCAGGAAGTTACCCTATATGGTCTGAAAAGGGAAGACATGAATAATCCATCGCTTGTTTAGCATATCATCAAGAAATAACCATAAAAATGGGCAACCAGCAGCCCTTGGGGCTGTTCTGTCCATGGAGTAGCCATTAACTTATTCCTTTACTTTCATAAAAAACTTGCTTTTCTTTGCACTGTGGACTCATCCTGAATTCTTTCTTGCACAAGATCCAAGAACCCTCTCTTTGGGCCTGGATTGGGACCTCTTTCCTGTAACAATTCTAGAACTTTAGGAGGCCAAGGCAGGAGGATTGCTTGGGGCCAGGAGTTCAAGACCAGTCTGAGCAACATAGTGAGACCCTGTGTCTATGCAAATAAAAAAATAAAAAAATTAGCTGTGTGTAGTGGCACACACCTGTAGTCCTAGCTACTCAAGATGCTGAGGTGGAAGGATCCCTTGAGCCCAGGAGTTCAAGGTTATAGTGAGCTATGATTGTGCCACTGCACTCTAGCCTAGGTGACAGATAAGAGCCTGTCTCAAAAATTAAAAAAATTGCAGATAATTTGTATGGAGTGAGAAGTAGGACTTGGACCTTTTGAACACTGTCCCAGTTACCATGTTGCCGTCCTTCTTTTCCCTTCCCTTTAATTTTTCTATATAATGTCTAAAAATAAAATAAGAAGGCTAGAAAATCTACACTCAAAGTTCTCAGTTTTGGAGTGATCAAAAATGATTATAACTGTAAATATTGAAAAAGTAGGACTTGGGATCTATCAAAGGAGTTCACTGAACTGTCAAAGTATGGAATACAAACAGTATAGGAAATGAAACAAAAAAGAACAAAGAAAATAAAACAAAGATACAGAAGAACTTGAAGATTGCTTTGGGGAGGATAGGAGCAAAATTGAAGTTAAGCATTATTAAACATACATAAAGATACAAACATACAAAAAGATAGGCCTGATGTTGTTACCATGGTTGGGGTTTCCTGCAATATATTTGAAGTAATGTTGTCCTTCCGTCTTCCTAATAAATCTTACTTGTTCACTGAGCACATCAATTGCTTCTCTTAATTTCCTGACACCAAAGTAGGTATATTTGTCAGTGTATAATCATACCTGCCTTTGTGGGATTGTTTGATTAATAGGTGTGTTCATCCCTCTTCAGATTGGAAGCTTCCTGAAGACAGAGGCCCAAGGTCTACTTTAACCACTTTTGTGTCTCTATTACCTGGCACATTCAGGTTCTCAACAAACATATGTTGCCTGAATGAATGAATAACCCAGCAATTCAGCCCAATGTATCTAGGTTACTGGTCCTGATTTAATTATCTGCTGTTCACAACCCACATGTTCTATCTCCATACCTTTCCATCTCTATACTAAAGAATCCACTTCTCTCTTATTTCATCTTCACAGTAGAGATGCTCAAATGGAATTTCTTTTCTTTTTTTTTTTTTTTTTTTTTGAGAGAAGTCTCCCTCTTGTCCCCCAGGTTTGAGTGCAATGGCTCAATCTTGGCTCACTGCAACCTCCGCCTCCTGGATTCAAACAATTCTCTTGCCTCTGCCTCCCAAGTAGCTGGGATTAAGTCCTGCCACCACAACCAGCTAATTTTTGTATCTTTTAGTAGAGACGGGGTTTCACCATGTTGGCAAGGCTGGTCTTGAACTCCTGACCTCAGGTGATCCTCCTGCCTCGGCCTCCCAAAGTGCTGGGATTACAGGTGTGAGCCACTGCACCCAGCCTTTTTGTTTTTTTTTTTTTTTTGGCTCAAAGGGAATTTCTTCAGACTTTCTGTTTTGGGGTTCATCACTATTTAATTCCTCAATCCATTATAGTCAGCTTACCACTCCCACAACTCCACTATAGTATTTTGATAAAAGTCACCAATGATCTATCTAATAGACTCATTATGCTCATCTAAACTGGCAGCTGGCTAACCTGTTTCTGTTAACATAATTCCTCTTCTCTCTTTTTAAAAATTCCTGCCTCTATCCCTTAGTTGCTGTAACATATCACTCTACTGGTTTACCTTTAACCTCTCTGGTTATTATTTTTGAATCTACTTGGGCTTTTGCTTGAAGGGTTTACTGCTGTCTTTCCAGATTAAAGTGTTTTAATTATGCAAGCTTTATATTTACCATAATAGAATTAAAACATTTGCTTATGCTATGATAAGAATGATAAATATTAGCAATGAGAAAGAATTTCCTGATGTGTAGATAAATGAGGCAATGTAACTATAACCCTACCTAGATAAAGATGATTCCACGTTCTCCTGATTTAGTTGAAACTGATTATCTGGCTGAGTTTAGATAGTTTTCTGCCCAGAAGCCAGAACTTTGACTAGGTAACTTATAAAATATTCCTTCTATCCCTGGCATTCTACCATTTATACCACATTTTATGTGTATTTAAAAATGTCTGGCAATAGCCACTCACTCTTCTCACATGTTGGACAGTAGTTCTACCTTTAATTGCTTATTCACAAAGAGATTGACATCTGTATTAAGCTCTACCTCAAAGATGTTTTCATGTTCCTTCTCCACATTGCTTGTGTGAGTCTGAAAAAAAAAAAAAAAAAAAAAGAACAGCAAAGAGATAGCCCTGAACAATGCTATATCCACATAGGACCAGGGCTTAGGGAACAACATAAAAATAGAATTAGGTATTGTGATTTCCACTAGCTACTCTGCTGTCATAGATTGCATATCATCTTTATATGAAATTGCCTTCATTTTTGTGTTTTTGTAGAGACAGGGTTTCACCATGTTTCCCAGGCTGGTCTTGAACTCTTCAACTCAAGCAATCCACCCACCTTGGCCTCCCAAAATGCTGGGATTACAGGCATGAGGCACTGCACATGGTCATTGTACAATTTCTTAATGCTGCTGTAACAAATTACCACAAACTTGAGGGCTGAAAACAACACAATTCTAGATGTCAGAAGTCTAAAATGCATCTCATTGAGTTAAAATCACAACGTTGGCAGGGCTGCATTTCTGGAGATTCTAGGGAAGAATCCGTTTTATTGCATTTTCAGCTTCTAGAGGCTACTCACGTTTCTTGGCTCATGGCCCCCTTCTTCTATCTTCAAAGCTATCAACTGCTGATAGTCTTTCCCTCATTGTGTCAGCCTGACACTGAATCTCCTGTCTGCCCTTTTCATTTATAAGGACCCTGTGATTACATTGGACCCACCCATACAATCCAGGAGAATCTCCCATCTCAAGGTCAGCTGATTAGTAACCTTAATTCCCTCTTGCCATGTAATATAATATAGTTATAGGTTTTGGAGATTACAGTGTAGACATCTTTATGGGACTTTATTCTGTTTATCATTGATATCTATTTGCATTAAAGCAGGTAAGAATATGTATAGGTATTATAAAATTGATAATTTCCATATTCTTCCTCTTTCCCACATTTAAATACTGAATAATAATTTTCCTTCTTTCTAACCTTGGGCCCATTACTACATTAGCACTATCACTAGTGACCTTAGGTTCATCTGGGCACAATGAGTATAACGGGGAGGAATGTAGAGTACCCATCATGCTACGCACTATGAATTTGCGGATACTGCCTAATCAAAAATTTTTGCCTTGGGCTTATTTTTTTGAGAGCAGGAGAGATTTGGTGTCAATGACACCAAGTGAATTCTATATGAATAATATAGAATATATTAATATCTATTAATGTGAATGTAATATATATAATTATATATACAATATATATAGTTCCATAGCATCTGTGAATGCTATAGCTGGGTTCACCCTGCCCCTTAGAAACAAAGAACCCAGAATCAAATTTCTAGGTCTCAACTTCAAGTGCCTCTCTTAGAGTGTTAAGTATAATATGTTCTCAGTTATTTAAAATGCTGCCAGTGCTTTTTGGCTTCAGCTAATCTGTGGCTTGACTTGGTTAAGCTACTCAATTAAGAGAGAACATCCACCCTTACCTCAGTCCTTCAAACCTTAATTCTTTCATAATGGGATAAAAACACTCAATGATAAAGTTTAACCCAAAGGTATGCAATTAGAAAGGCTTATCAACTGTGGGTAAAAGCATA
>NC_045445.1:79718260-79739122 GCF_002776525.5 Piliocolobus tephrosceles
TCTTTCTTTCTTTCTTTCTTTCTTTCTTTCTTTCTTTCTTTTTTTGAGACAGAGTCTTGTTTTGTTGCCTAGGCTGGATTGCAGTGCCATGATCTTGGCTCACTGCAACATCTGCCTCCTGGGTTCAAGTGATTCTCCTGCCTGCCTCCTGAGTAGCTGGGATTACAGGTGCATGCCACCATGCCTGGCTAATTTTTGTACTTTTAGTAGAGACGGGGCTTCACCATGTTGATCAGACTGGTCTCAAACTCCTGATCTCATGATCCTCCCACCTTGGCCTCCCAACGTGTTGGGATTACAGGCATGAGCCACCACACCCAGCCTATTTTCTAGCAAGAGAACAAAGACGGGTGCATTTGGATTCCTGAATCTTATTCCAAGATCAACTGAGAATTTAGCCATAAGCATTTTGGAAAGTTATTCCATCTCCTTCAAATTGGGTTCTCTACCTTATATCTTACATACCAAATGCACACACTTTGATACTTCTCCCAACAAAGCTTTTGGATAGAAACCAAGAAGAAGCTTGGTTTGCTATTTTTATGCTTATGGCATTTGCTCACCTAACTTTTATTTATGACCTCATAAGAAAAGGCCCTCCCCTCTTTCTCAAACTACTTTGTTCATTATATGTGAAATTCAACTGTCCCTTTGAGGCCAACTACTAATTTTTCTTCTCTGCTTCCCAAGAAAATTAGAGAACTTTCAGAATTCGACTATAACAACTTTTACAAGTCATAGGCCTACTATCAAGTTGTCATCTGTGATATGGAAAGGGGAAGGGGATGGATCTAGGTTCATCAAGCCATGCATTTGGCACTGCTTGACACAATAAGCCTTCCAGATGTCTTTAGTGAATTCATAATTAAAATAGTCAAAAGGATCAACACCTTTGAAGAAACAATCAAAGCTCCAAGGGGCACGAGTGGGCTGAGTAGTCACTTTAAATTCAATCAATACATTTAACAAATATTCATTGAATACATATTAAATGGTAGTGTTAGACACTGGCTAATTAACCACCAACAGATATTGTACATAACCAAATGGAACTATTGAGGGAGACAGACGATAACTAAAAAAAACCCATATAATTATACACTGTGATAAGAAAATTAAAGGGAAAGGAATAGGATGCAATGACTAATAATGAAAAATGGCATATCTACTTTAGAAAGAGTGATTAGAAAAAAAATTTGTGAAAAGGTAATATTTAAAGCCAGATGCGAAGGATAAAAAGAAGTCAGCCATTGAAGCCATCCAAGTTTGCACTTGCCATGTAATGTAAGTAAAGAAACAATTGAGGTAGATAGAGGTCAGGAAACTGCAGCTAATAGGCCAAATCTGACATGCTGCATCTTTTTTTATGGCCTGCAAGCTAAGAATGATCTTTTACATTTTTATTGATTTTTTTTTCGAGTCAGAGTCTTGTTCTGTCACCCAGGATGGAGTGCACTGGCATGATCTCGGCTCACTGCAACCTCCACCTCCCAGGTTCAAGTGAGTCTCCTGCCACAGCCTACCGAGTAGCTGGGATTACAGTGTATACCACCATGCCCAGCTAATTTTGGTATTTTTAGTAGAGACAGGGTTTCACCATGTTGGCCAGGTGGGTCTTGAATTCCTAACCTTGTGATCCACCCACCTCAGCCTCCCAAAGTGCTGGGATTACAGGCGTGAGCCACCACACCCAGCCGATCTTTTACATTTTTAAATGGTTGGAAGAAAAAATTATAGAATAATATTTCATGACAAATAAAAAATATATTAAATTCAAATTTCAATGTTCATAAATAAAGTTTTATTGGAATACAGCCAAGCCAATGCATTTACGTATTGCCTATAGCTGCTTCATGTTTCAACAGAAGAGTTGAGTAGTTGCAACAGAGACCATGTGGCCCAAAAGCCTAAAATAATTAATATCGGGTCCTTTTTAAAAAAAGATTGCCAACTCCTTGGCTGGAATATAGAAAGTAAGGACAATGACACGAGATGAGTTTGAAGAGATTGAAAACAAACAAACAAACAAACAAGATCATGCAGGATATTACAAGCAAAAGAAAATTTTTGAATTTTATTATTTTTAAAGTTTGATATATGATTAGAAACCACTGAAGGATAGAAAGCAAAGGAGTGTTATGATCCAATTTATGTTTCAGAAAGATTATTATGACATTTGGCTTTGGGTCACAATGTAGAAGATAGTAAAAGACCATTATTCCCACTGTAACAAGCAGGAAAAAAAAAAAAAAAACCTAGATAACTACAACACAAATGGACATCAGGGATTTCCGGGTTCCACATAGAATGTAGAAAGCTGGCAAAGGCAGCTGGGCACAGTGGCTCATGCCTGTAATCCCAGCACTTTGGGAGGCCAAGGTGGGTGGATCACCTGAGGTCAGGAGCTCGAGACCAGCCTGACCAACATGATGAAACCCTGTCTCTACTGAAAATACAAAAATTAGCTAGGCACGGTGGTGCACAACCATAATCCCAGCTACTCAGGAGGCTGAGGCAGGAGAATTGTTTGAGCTGGGGAGGTGGACGTTTCAGTGAGCCAAGATCGCACCACTGTCCTTCAGCCTGAGTGACAGAGCAAGACTCCATCTTAAAAAAAAAAAAAAAAAAAAGCTGGCAAAGGCAGTGCTCTCCACATAGCAATAAGAAAAATACAGATAAACTAAAAAATAATAACCTGAGGCCAGGCACAGTGGCTCACACATGTAATCCCAGCACTTTGGGAAGCCAAGGCGGGTGGATCACCTGAGGTCTATGAGTTCAAGACCAGCCCTGGCCAGCATGGCAAAATCCTGTCTCTACTAAAAATACAGAAATTAGCTGGGTGTGGTGGCACATGCCTGTAGTCCCAGTTACTCAGGAGGCTGAGGTAGGAGAATTGCTTGAACCTGGGAGGCTGCGGTTGCAGTGAGCCAAGGTCATGCCATTGTACTTCAGCCTAGGTGACAGTGAGACTCAGTCTCAAAAAAATCAAAACAAACCTTGAATTTATTGAAGAGCTGAGGGTGTAGGGCAACTAACTAGCCTGAATTCTAAGGATAGATGGACTTTTCAAGAAAAGACAGAACATGAACACTGGCTTACCTGTGGCAATGGGATGATGAGGCCTCCATATAAGCAAGTATGAGGAATTTGATTAAAAGTTAAACATCTAAAGGCTAAGTGTGGCTAGCATGAGTGCGTACAGCCCCTGGAAACCACAGACTCCAGGGGAATTCACACTCTTACAGGCACATGCCACCACACTCGGCTAATTTTTGTATTTTTCATAAAGATGGGATTTGACCATGTTGGCCAGGCTGGTCTTGCACTCCTGACCTCAAGTTATCTGCCTACCTTGGCCACCCAAAGTGCTGGGATTACAGGAATGAGCCCCATGCCTGGCTATTTCATTTCTTTTCTTTTTTTTTTTTTTTTTTTTGAGACGGAGTCTTGCTCTGTTGCCTGGGCTGGAGTGCAATGGCCAGATCTCAGCTCACTGCAAGCTCTGCCTCCCGGGTTTATGCCATTCTCCTGCCTCAGCCTCCCGAGTAGCTGGGACTACAGGCACCAGCCACCTCACCTGGCTAGCTTTTTTTGTATTTTTTAGTAGAGACGGGGTTTCACCGTGTTAGCCAGGATGGTCTTGAACTCCTGACCTCGTGATCCGCCCATCTCGGCCTCCCAAAGTGCTGGGATTACAGGCTTGAGCCACCGTGCCCGGCCCTCATTTCTTAATAACCATCTAAAGATTTCTACCCTTCTAAGATGAGTCCTTTGACTCCCCTTTTGCCTTTCTCATTTTTTTTTGGTTAATTATCCTTATGTTTTATTAGCACCTGTAAGACTCATGAGGGAAAGCTGCAACAGCATATTTGATAAGGTTTCTTGAACCATTGTTTGATTCTGTAGGAGTAATGGCACCCAGGATACCCATGTAGAAGGGTCCCCTTTAACCATAGCATTTACCATGGTCTGGGTAATGGGCATATTCAGTGGGCAAATATCATGGTAAAGCCAGTCCAACATGGCTTGCATATGAAGCATATCAGCTGCTTCATGTAGGGTGCACCACTTGGCATTTTATAGGGAGAGTTGGGCAGTCCCCTTCTCAGAGTAAACAGACCTTACGGTGGCTTTTATCCAGTCTACCAGACTGGCTGGTACTCCTTAAGAAGAGCAACCTCAAGACACATAATGATCAAATTCACCAAGGTTGAAATGAAGAAAAAAATGTTAAGGGCAGCCAGAGAGAAAGATTAGGTTACTTACAAAAGGAAGCCTATCAGACTAACAGTGGATCTCTCTGTACATTCCCTACAAGCCAGAAGAGAGTGGGGGTCAATATTCAACATTCTTAAAGCAAATAATTTTCAACCCAGAATTTCATATCCAGCTAAAACTAAGCTTCACAAGTGAAGGAGAAATAAAATTCTTTACAGACAAGCAAATTCTGAGGGATTTTGTCCCCACTAGGCCTGCCTTACAAGAGCTCCTGATAAAAGCACTAAATATGGAAAGGAGAAATGGGTACCACTCAGTGCAAAAACAAAGCAAAATATAAAGACCAACAACACTATGAAGAAACTGTAACAACTAATGTGCAAAATAACTAGCTGGCATCATGATGACAGGATCAAATTCATATATAACAATATTAACCTTAAATATAAACAGGCTAAATGCCCCAATTAAAAGACACAGACTGGCAAATTGGATAAAGAGTCAAGACCCATCAGTGTGCTGTATTCAGGAGACCCATCTCATCTGCAAAGGCACACATAGGCTCAAAATAAAGGAAGGAGGAATATTTATCAAGAAAATGGAAGCCAAAAAAAAAAAAAAAAAGAAAGAAAGAAAAGAAAAGCAGGGGTTGCAATCCTAGCCTCTGATAAAACAGAATTTAAACCAACAAATATCAAAAGAGACAAAGAAGGATATACATAATGGTAAAGGGATCAATTCAACAAGAAGAGTTAACTATATTAAATATATATGCACCCAATACAGGAGCACCCAGATTCATAAAACAAGTTCTTAGAGACCTACAAAGAGACTTAGATTCCCACATGATAATAGTGGGAGATTTTAACACCCCACTGCCAATATTAAACAGATCAATGAGACAGAAAATTAACAAGGATTTTCAGGACTTGAACTCAGCTTTGGACCAAGCAGAACTAATAGACCTCTACAGAAATCTCCACCAAAAATCAACAGAATATATGTTCTTCTCAGCACCACATGGCACTTATTCTAAAATTGACCACATAATTGGAAGTAAAACACTCCTCAGCAAATGCAAAAGAATAGATATCATAACAGTCTCTCAGACCACAGTGTAATCAAATTAGAACTCAGGATTCAGAAACTCTCTCAAATCCACACAACTACATGGAAACTGAACAACCTGCTCCTGAGTGACTACTAGATAAATAACAAAATTAAGGAAGAAATAAATAAGTTCTTTGAAACCACTGAGAACAAAGAGACAACATACCTGAATCTCTGGGACACAGCTAAAGCAGTGTTAAGAGGAAAATTTATGGCATGAAATGCCCACATCAGAAAGCAGGAAAGATTAAAATCGATACCCTAACATCACAATTAAAAGAACTAAGAAGCAAGAGCAAACAAATTCAAAAGCTAGCAGAAGGCAAGAAATAACTAAGATCAGAGCAGAACTGAAGGAGATAGGGATGTAAAAAACCTTTCAAAAAAATTAATGAATTCAGGAGCTGGTTTTTTGGAAAGTTTAGCAAAATACATAGACCACTAGCCAGACAAATGAAGAAAAGACAGAAGAATCAAATAGACACAATAAAAAATAATAAAGGGGATATCACCCCTGATCTCACAAAAATACAAACTACCATCAGAGAATACTATAAACACCTCTGTACAAATAAATTAGAAAATCTAGAAGAAATAGATAAATTCCTGGACACATGCACCCTCTCAAGACTAAACCAGGAAGACTTCAAATCCCTGAATAAACAAATAACAAGTTCTGAAATTGAGGCAGTAATTAATGCCTACCAACCAAAAATAACCCAGGACCAGATGGATTCACAGCCAAATTCTACCAGAGGTACAAAGAGGAGCTGGTACCATTCCTTCTGAAACTATTCCAAACAATAGAAAGAGAGGGATTCCTCCCTAACTCATTTTATGAGACCAGCATCACTGTGATACCAAAACCTGGCAGAAACACAACATAAAAAAAAATTTCAGGCCAATATCCCTGATGAACATTGACGTGAAAATCCTCAATAAAATGATGAGAAACAAAATCCAGCAGCACATTAAAAAGATTATCCATCATGATCAATTTGGCTTCATCCCTGAGATGCAAGATTGGTTCAACATATGCAAATCAATAAACGTAATCCATTACACAAACAGAACAAATGACAAAAACCACATGATTATCTCAATAGATACTGAAAAGGTCTTTGATAAAATTCAACACCCTTCATGCTAAAAACACTCAATAAACTTGGTATTGATGGAACATACCTTAAAAATAATAAGAGCTATTTATGACAAACTCACAGTCAATATCACACTGTGTGGGCAAAAGTTGGAAGCTTTCCCTTTGATAATTGGCACAAGACAAGGAAGCCCTCTCTCACCACTCCTATTCACCATAATATTGGAAGTTCTGGCCAGGGCAATCAGGCAAGAGAAAGAAATAAAGCGTATTCAAATAGGAAGAGAGGAAGTCAAATTGTCTCTGCTTGCAGATAACATGATTGTATATTTAGAAAACCCCATCATCTCAGTCGAAAATCTTCTTAAGCTGAAAGTCTCAGGATACAAAATCAATGTGCAAAAATCACAAACATTCCTATACACCAATATATCCTTCAGAAGTGTGTACTCACAGTACATGAGTAGGATTAGATTTTTTTTTTTTTTTTTTTTTTTTTTTTTTTTGAGATGGAGTCTCGCTGTGTCACCCAGGCTGGAGTGCAGTGGCACAATCTTGGCTCACTGCAAGCTCTGCCTCCCGGGTTCACATTATTCTCCTGCCTCAGCCTCCCAAGTAGCTGGGGCTACAGGCACCCACCACCATGCGCGGCTAATTTTTTTGTATTTTTAGAGAGACGAGGTTTCACCACATTAGCCAGGACGGTCTCAATATCCTGACCTTGTGATCCACCTGCCTCAGCTTCCCAAAGTGCTGGGATTACAGGCATGAGCCACTGTGCCTGGCCTAGATTTTTTTTTTTATCTGTTTATCTGGTTGATCTGGGGAGGATTCTGGTAAAACTGCAATTCTTACCAAAGGAGGAGTATACTGGTATAACTACAACAATTTTTTTTCTTCTCCATATTGCCTCAAGTTTTTTTCTCTCCCTTACCTGATGTGGTGGTCCTAGGACCAGGGCTCCAATTATAAGTCCTAATGGCATGAATCCTTTTTAAGCAGGAAACTTTACCTTTAAACCTCTGTTAGAATCCCTAAAAGCCTTCTAGGGGTGGATTGTGCTTTCACATTTGGCAAAATGGAGACTAATAGTGAATGTAGATAGCTATATTGCCTGGTGGTAAAAATATCCCACTAGTTCTGTACATATGTAACCTTACCTTATTTGAATGGGAGTAGACTGAGGAGGAGGCATTTGCTAGACTAATATTGCTGCCTGCAATCCAGCACAGTGGTGTTTCTAACATCCCTTCCAAAAGTGAGTTTGAGTAAATAAAGGGGTTAAAAATTGAGAGAAATTAAACATTACATTAATACTTCAAAAGAGACTCAGCAAGAGATGACACTGCCTCTTAGCCCAATTATTCCAGATGCCTGAAAGTGTGAAGTTACGTGTTTGCTGAGACAACAACTGCTTTTAGAACCTGACAAGATTAAAAGGAAGCCTGTAAACCTGAGTGGCCTCACCCTGGGACACATTAATAAAAGCTGATGGATTGGACCAATTATTAATGATTGAATGGGATTCAATATATTTTGAGTTGCATGCCTTTTTGATGTAAGGGATCCAGGTTCAAAGACCAGGGTTAGACTGTGATATTGTAAAATATATATTTGGTTTTCATCCCAGTTTCCTGGCATATAACTCCTAAAACCCTTGGAATCGCCAAAGTGCTGTCTTTTTATATGGTAATACTGACTGACACCTTCAGGGTGGGGCTGGCAGAAAGACAAAGGCATGATTAGAGGGTTGGGCTTTCAACCCCATCCCCCAAACTCTGGAGAGGGAAGAGAGGCTGAAGGTCAAGTTGATCACCAATGGCTAATGTTTTAATCAACCATGCCTCTGTAATGAAGCTTACATAAAAACCCAAGAGGACATGGTTCAAAGACCTTCTGGATAACTGAACATATGGAAGTTCCTGGAGAGTGGCACACCCAGGGAGGGCATGGAAGCTCTGCACCTCTTTCCCTATACCTCATCCCACACATCTCTTCATCTATGTCTTTTGTAGTATCCTTTATAATAAACCAGCAAATATAAAAACAATTAAAAAATGAAAAAAGTCAATGTGCCTAAGACCATCCAGATAATAAGTGACAAAATGTGGTTTCAAATCCAAGTCTGATACCTAACCCCATGCTGTGCGAAACTTACATAAGCTCTTACAACCATCAATCTCCAGGATCCTCTGCTGCTCATATCAAAAGCAGAAGCTTTCAGTTATTTCAATAAGATGGTGTTTGTGAAGTCCTGAAGAGAGGAGTCTTCATATTTAGCAACACCAGGGGGATGGTCAGGCTATAAGACTGTAACATGTGACTTTAATAACAAGGTTGAATAACCTTTTATTCAATTAAAATAATTTTTTTTAGACAGAATCTCACTGCATCACGCAGGCTGGAGTACAGTGGCACAATCTTGGCTCACTGCAACCTCTGCCTCACAGGTTCAAGCGATTCTCAAGTCTCAGCCTCCCGAATAGCTGGGATTACAGGCACCCACAGCCATACCTGGCTAATTTTTGTGTTTTTAGTGGAAACGGGATTTCACCATGTTGGCCACGCTGGTCTTGAACTCCTGACCTGAAGTGATCCACCTGCCTCGGCCTCCCAATATGCTGGGCTTACAGGTGTGAACCACCATGCCTGGATTTTATTCAATATCTTTAAATATATTTAGAAAATTATATTGTACTTCTGCACTCTGCTAAAGTTCTGACCAAAGCCTTGAGAAGTGCGATATTAAAAATCACAAATGAATTTATTGAATAAGAATCATAAAGTTAGAATTTTATGAATGTTGTATTGTAGACTCAGACTGAGCTTATGTTTGCCACAAATTTTATAGTTATAAACTCCTCAAGGGCAAGAGTAAGGAGTGTTTAGTTTCTCAAACTCCTCTCAGTACTTCTTAGTTGGGGGATCTATATGAAGAAGAAGGAGAGACTAAATCAGATTCTTTTTCTGTGGGTGATTTGGGCTTTAAGTACCACAGAAAAAAACTTCTAACCTGCAACAGCTAGTCAACTGTTCTCTGGCTAACACTCAAGAGTATAGAGCTTCATGGAGATTTGCAGAGCTTGACCCTTCATGACTTGGATGTGCCCTCTGATAAATATCTGGAGTTAAAAGCCTTATAAAGGAATTGTGTTTTTATATAGTACTGGACACTGACAGATGAGAGAGAGTGAATTTACTCTTGTGAGTCTCATTTGCAGATGGGATAAATGGTATTTGTGGAAACGAGATAAAGCATGTTTCATCTTTGATTGTTTAACTGTTAGGCTGCTTTTGATTTTTCCATAGATCTGTAATGAACACCTTTGCATTCTAGCCTTTTCTTTCCTTAGAACTTTGATTATTATGTCAAGTGGTATAAATGTTTTCATGGTTCTTTAGATGCATTGCCAAATCATTTCTTAAATGGAGAGAAATAATTTACATGTTTAATGCCTCTCAGTACTCATTTAAAATTTGAAAATAAATGCTTAATGGAATTTAAAAAATGTATAGTTGTAGGTGCTACTTTGTAAATGAGAATCAGGCTGCAGAAATATCTTTTTCATGAAATGCAGAGTGAAAGTGGCTTTCTTGTTAGATTCTCCCTAATGAACTGAGAATTCTAAGAGGGGCTACACAAAATGGTGGAAACTGGAAAGTAAAAGAGTTGGGGGGGGGGGTCAGAGGAAGAGTGAGAGCAATGTTCTTTACCCTAATATTTGAAAGCTATATACAACAGAGATGTCCTATAAAAGGTATTCAACTATTATTTTTTCTCTCTTGCCTTTACTGCTTTATAGCCTAGAACATGAAGGCTTGCCAAGTCACAGAGGTTACATTAGAGAGAGAAAGGGAGGGAACCACTTTGGCTTCTTTGGTCACCAAATCTCTGTTCCTATCAATCGGTGTTTTTGAGAAAGATACATGGTGAGGACTAAATTCTGATTTTTTCATCTTGCCCAAATTCCTATCTAAGGGGTCTGGGGAGTCATGCCCTACAAATCATAAATTCTCATTGGATGGGTTTTATTTAACCCTATATGTATCATAACTTACTTTCCAATCTGACTCTGGCATAATATTACAAGACAAGGAAAAAAATTAAAATATTTTACCCCAAAACAAGTTTCTTTACCATATCTTGAAATGGCCCTGCAAAGCTGTTCTTTGTGAGGAAAAATTTGCATCTGTAAAGAATCTCTATTAACATAGCTAGATCTTATTCATCCAGGCCTTCCCAATCCTAAAGAGATTAACAAAAGTCTAGCACCTTTTAAAGATCTGAATAGGAAACATTTGTCATGTATTGTCTCTAAGGGCAGCCACTCTCAGACTTCAAAAGAACCTTGATCGCCACAATCTTTTATCTTAACCTGAACATTTCCTTTCTATAATCCCAGGTCCTTAGATAAACTCAACCAATTGTCAACCAGAAAATGTTTAAATTTATCTATAGTCTGGAATCCCCACCATAGCTTTGAATTGTCCCACCTTTCTGGACCAAACCAATGTATTTCTTAAGTGTATTTGATTGATGTCTCATGCCTCCTTAAAATGTACAAAACCAAGCTGTAACCCGACCACCTTGGGCACATGTTCTCAGGACCTCCTGAGGGCTGTGTCATGGGCCATGGTCACTCATATTTGGCTCAGAATAAATCTCTTCAAATATTTTACGGAGTTTGACTCCTTTTTTCAACAATGGCTATGCATGATTGCCACTCAGGTACTGATTTCTCTATTAATGTAGCATACTAGGGCTTGGTAGATAAAAGTTCAGGAGTCTAGAAAGTTTAGAGAAAGGAGACATGTTCTTTCCTGAACTTGGTGTCTTGGTTCCCTGACTGGGAAGTAAGGTAATTAACGGATGGTCTAGGCAGCACCTTAGGCAGATTTAGCCTGCCCTGTGGAACATCCCTGCAGGGGACTCCAACCAGCCAGAGCAATGTGGATCCTGAGAGCACTCCTGGGTACACATTTGCCCCAGTGGGATGCCTCACCAGAGCAAAGCAGTGTGTGGCAGGCCCCCGTAGAGGATCAGCACAGTGGCTGAACACCAGGAAGGAACTGGTACTTGGAGTCCAGACACCTGAAACTTGGTAAGACTAGTCTTTGGAACTTGCCCAGTCCATTTGAGTGGAAGCATGGCCTGATCACCCACACTGTGCCTTTATTGGCATTTTGGTTTTGATTTGGTTTGAATTGCTTGACAGGACCAGTCTTGGGAACTTGCCCACTTCATTTGAGAGGAAGGGTGGCCTGATCACCCATGCTATGCATTTATCGTCACTTTGGTGTTAGTTTTGGTTTTGACTTGGTTTGAATTGCTTGACAGGACTGGTCTTAGGAACTTGCCTACTCCATTTGAGTGGAAGTGTGGCCTGATCACCCACGGTGTGCCTGTACTGGCACTTTGGTTTTTGTTTTTGACTCGACTTACATTGCTTGATACTTTGGTTTTGGTTTTGATCTGGCTTGGATTTCTGGATATTCAGATTTTGGTTTTGATTTTGGTTTGGTGTACACTGCAAAAGTGTGTGTGTGTGCCCTTTTAACCTGTTCTTTGTTTTGTGGTGTGTGTGTGGTGTGAGCATGGTGTTTTGTCTTGAAGAAGCATAGGTCAGGCACAAATAAGCCCACACTACTAGGAACTATGTTGAAAATTTTCGAGAAAGAATTTAAGAGAGACTATGGAGTCCTATGACACCAGGAAAACTTAAAACTTTGTGTAAAATAGACTGGCCAGCATTAGAAGTGGGTTGGCCATCAGAAGGAAGCCTGGACAGGTCTCTTGTTTCAAAGGTATGGCACAAGGTAACCTGTAAAGCCACTGCACCTGGACCAGTTCCTGTACAGACACTTAGTTGCAGCTGGTTTTAGATCCCTCCACAGTGGTTAAGAGAACTGCAGCATAAGCAGCTGACATAGGCAGAGAGAGAGAGAGAGAGAGGAGGGAGAGAGAGAGAGAGGCAGAGAGAGAGACAGAGAAGAGAGAGATATACAAGTAGTTAAGAAAAAAACAGTGTACCTTATTCCTTTAAAAGCCAAGGTAAATTTAAAATCCATAATTGATAATTGAAGGTATTCTCCATAACATTATAATGCTCCAATACCACTTTGTTGTCAGTGTAAACAAGGGCGTATCCCGAAAGCACTGAGGCCTTCCTATCAAAAATCCTCAACTCAGTAACCCGTGGATGGCCCAAATGCATTCAATCTATAGTGGCAACTGCTTTTCTAACAGAAAAAATAAAAAATAAAATAAAATAATAACTTTTGGAGGAAACCTCATTGTGAGCACACCTCACCAGATCAGAAGTATCCTAAGGAAAAAAAGGACGGTGGAATTTATATAAAAAGACTATTATATGGTAAATTCTTGTCCTGAAATAAATTAACTGGTTGTTTAAAGAAAGAAATATTTGTAGTAAGTCAGAAAGTTGAAGCATGTCGAAGAGTTGTCTGCGAAAGTCATGAAAGAGAAAAATGTTAAAAAAAAACCAAATAGTTTATGTGCAAGGTGCATAAGGAAAGTAAAATATACCTTTGGTAAAAATATTATAAGGAGGCATAAGAATGTGGATTTTTACCTACATTAAAAGGTTAAAAAAATTATTGTTTTGAAAGTTTAAGGAAGTTTTAAAACATTAATTGTAAAGAAAATTCTGTGTGTAAACATACTAGCTAAAGTTAAAAAGGTGTCATCCAGTTTTTCTGTGAACTGAACATTAAAGTAAAAACAAAACAGATTTTTCTTAAAGCACCAACCTGCTCTTTAACAAAAATTATAAAAGGTTAAAAAGAGTCTATAAAATCTTACCTTATGGTCAAACATGAAAAATTGGATAAATATGTCTACAAGGTTTTATTAAAATTAAGTTTAACATTAATAACACACTAATATAAAGGTAAAATTTAGCTTATCTGGTATAAAAATCATACAAGAAGCATTATTAAATATAAAATGGAGTTTAGCTTTCTTTAGTCTAAAAACTAATAAAAATAGGTGCTAAGGGAAACATTCATTTTACTAGAGGATCATAGAAGTTAAAGACTTAAAACAAACTTTGGTAATTAAGACAGCGTACCAAGATGCAAATGCCTGGTTGGGATGGATCAAACATTCCATCCACACATTAAACAAAAGCAATTATTATGCTTGTGCACATGGCAGTCCAGAGACTCAGATTGTCCCGTTTCCACTAAGATGGTCCTCCAGTCGACCAAGCATGGGCTCCATGGTAGCTCTTTTCCAGGATTCTACAGCCTGGAGTAATAAGTCTTGTCAAACTCTCTCTGCTATATCCCAAAGTCCAGCAACCTGCGGGTCAGCCCCTGAGGGCCATCCAGCTTCTGTCTCCCAATACTAAGTTCACTTCATGTCTCTCATGACAGGGAAGAAACTTAGCATTCCTTGGAGACCTGAAGGGATGCCGTGAGCTTAAGAATTTTCAAGAGCTTATCAATCAGTCAGCCCTTGTTCATCCCCGAGCGGATGTGTGGTGGTATTGTGGTGGACTTTTAATGGGCACTCTGCCAAATAACTAGAATGGCACTTGTGCTTTAGTCCATTTGGCTATCCCTTTCACCCTGGCATTTCATCACCCAGAGGAAGAAAAAAAAAAGAAGACATCATAAAGGTTGGCCCGCATGTCTAAGGGCCCTGGCAGCAATGGCCCTGTTAGCACAAGAAGCAGATAAGCTAACTCTTAGGCAAAACCTAAACATAAAGTCCCCCCGTGTTGTGTTATTGGTACTATTAAACCATCTTTCTTCCTACTGCCCATAAAAACAGGTGAACTCGCTGGGCGCGGTGGCTCACGACTGTAATCCCAGCACTTTGGGAGGCCGAGGCGGGTGGATCATGAGGTCAGGAGATCGAGACCACGGTGAAACCCCATCTCTACTAAAATACAAAAAATTAGCTGGGCACAGTGGCGGGCGCCTGTATTCCCACCTACTTGGGAGGCTGAGGCAGGAGAATGGCAGGAACCCGGGAGGTGGAGCTTGCAGTGAGCCGAGATTGCACCACTGCACTCCAGCCTGGGTGGCAGAGTGAGACTCCGTCTCAAAAAAAAAAAAAAAAAAACAGGTGAACTCCTGGGCTTCCCTGTCTATGCTTCCCACGAAAAGCAAAACATAGCCATAAATAATTAAAAAGATGATGAATGGGCCAGGCGCGGTGGCTCAAGCCTGTAATCCCAGCACTTTGGGAGGCCGAGACGGGCAGATCACAAGGTCAGAAGATCGAGACCATCCTGGCTAACCTGGTGAAACCCCGTCTCTACTAAAAAATACAAAAAACTAGCTGGGCGAGGTGGCGGGCACCTATAGTCCCAGCTACTCGGGAGGCTGAGGCAGGAGAATGGCGTGAACCTGAAAGGCGGAGCTTGCAGTGAGCTGAGATCCGGCCACTGCACTCCAGTTTGGGCGACAGAGTGAGACTCCGTCTCAAAAAAAAAAAAAAAAAAAATGATGAATGACCTTCTAAAAATGTTATACAATATTATAGGCCTGTCCCTTAGACACAAGACGACTCATGGGGATACCAGACCCCCATTTACATGCTCAACCAAATCATACGGTTGCAAGCTGTTTTAGAAATCATCACTAATAAAACTCATCAAGCCTTGACTATTCTGGCCCAGCAAGAAACTCAGATAAGAAATGCTGTCTATCAAAATAGACTGGCTCTTGACTACTTGCTAGCAGCTGAAAGAGAAGTCTATAAGAAATTGAACCTTTCTAATTACTGTCTACACATAGATAATCAAAGGCAAGTAGTTAAAGACATAGTTATATGACAAAACTGGCACATGTGCCCATACAAGTGTAGCACGGATTCGACCCTGAAGCCGTGTTTAGAAGGTGGTTCCCAGCACTTCTAAAGAGAAGAGAAGGAGGATTTAAAACTCTTACAATAAGAGTTATAATAGTAATAGGAACCTGCTTACTGCTTCATTGTTTACTACCTGTACTTCTTCAAATGATAAAAAGCCTCATTGCTACCTTAGTTCACCAGAATGCTTCAGAACAAGTGTACTATATGAATTACTATCAATCTATTGCACAAGAAGACACAAATAGTGAAAATAAGATGAGAACTCCCACTAATAAAAAGTGAGAGTCTCAAAGGGAGAAAATGAGGGAAGCAAGCAATGGGGAAAGGATTTTCTGTTTGTTAGTTTTCCTTCTAACAGTCAGATCCCTCAGCTGCAGGTCTGTTGGAGTTTGCTGGAGGTCCATCCATACTGTGTTTGTCTGAGTATCACCAGCAGAGGCTGCAGAACAGCAGATATTGCAGAACACCACGTATTGCTGCCTGATTTTTCCTCTGGAAGCTTCGTCCCACAGGGGCAGCTGCCTATATGATGTTTCTATTGGTCCTTACTGGCAGGTGTCTCCCAGTTAGGCTACACGGGGGTCAGGGACCCATTTGAGGAGGCAGTCTGTCCATTATCGCAGCTCAAATGCCATACTGAGAGAACCACTGCTCTCTTCAGTGCTGTTAGACAGGGATGTTTATGTCTGCAGAAGTTTCTGCTGCCTTTTGTCCAGCTATGCCCTGCCCATAGAGGTGGATTCTATAAAGGTAGTAGGCCTTGCTGAGCTGTGGTGGGCTCTGCCCAGTTTGAGCTTCCCAGCCACTTTGTTTACCTAGTAAAGCCTCAGCAATGGTGGACGTCCCTCCCTTAGCAAGGCTGCAGCCTCGCAGGTCAATCTCAATCTGTTGCAGTGAGCAAGGCTCTGTGTGCATGGGACTCACCGAGCCAGGCATGGGAGAGAATCTCCTACACTGCCAGTTGCTAAGACCATGGGAAAAGTGCAGTATTTGGGCGGCAGTGTCCCATTTTTCCAGGTACAGTCTGTCACAGCTACTCTTGGCTAGGAAAGGGAAATCCTCTGGCTCCTTGAACTTCCCGGGTGAGGTGATGCTCTACCCTGCTTCGGCTCACCCTCCATGGTCTGCACTCATTGTCCAATCAGTCCCAGTGAGATGAACCAGGTATCTCAGTTGGAAATGCAGAAATCACCCATCTTCTGCGTTGATCACACTGGGAGCTGCAGACCGGAGCTGTTCCTATTCAGTCATCTTCAGCCATCGATCAAATTTGTCCTTTTATAAGTATCCCATTCCCACAACAATGAACACACTTCCATGATAACAGCATTAATCATTTATCAGGTTGGTGTCCCATCACCCAAAAACTACCCATCAGATCCTCAACCCTTTATTGTAGTTTTTATATGTGGTTTAAGTTAGGTTGCTTTCAGCTTAAAATAGACTGTTATAACTATAAGATGTTTTATATAAGCCTGATGATAGCAACAAAAAGAAAAGCTCTAGTAGATACACAAAAGATAATGAGAAAGAAATAAAAACACACCACCACAAAAACATCATTAAAGTATGAAGGAAGACAGCAAGAGAGGAATAAAGTAACAAAGAAACTACAAACATAAAACAATGCTAAAATTGACAATAGAGTCAGCAGTGGTGACACATGCCTGTGGTCCCAGCTACTGAGGAGGATGAGGTGGGAGGATTGCTTGAGGTTAATCGTGTGGGGCTGTAGTGTGCTATGATTGCGCCTATTAATAGCTGCTGCAATTCAGCCTGGACAACATAGCAAGACAGTGCTCTCCAAAAATAAATAAATGAAAATTTAAAATGACAACAGTTTTTAAAATTACTCTCCCACTTGCAAAGACAAAACAGTGTGTAGAGATTTATACTATGAACATTTTTTTCCCAAGAAGCAACACAGAAACTTAAAAGGAAAACTCAAAGAAACCACACACCCTTTGAAAGAAGTGTTGGGCTGCAGCCTACACTGTGAGTCAGGCAGAAAACTAAATCCCCAGAATGTGAGAGGGGGATAAACTGCCTCCAGGATACACACTCCCACTGGGGAATCCAGCAATTCAGGCCACAGGGGAAGGCCTTAACTCTACCAGCCCTGGAGCTGATTTAGTGACTGGTGGGGAGTATATGAGAAGTAGCAGAAATAGAACATGGCTTGCATGCACTTCCATTCTCCAGCAGAGATGGAAGGAAGCCATTCTTGATCCTACCTCACACAGGACCTCACAGAAGTCTGCCAGCTAACTCAAGTAGTGTTCACAGCTTGAGAGAAGCTCCAAACTGAGCTTCATGATATAATCCAGAACCGAGGGGGCAAGTAGGAAGTGGACTGTAGACATGGGTGCAGGAGCTGGGTGTCCCTGGTTTATGGGCAGACTGGGAAATGTATAGCCCCAAAGTTACAGTTTATGTCTCCCTGGGGAAGGCTTATGGCCTGGGGCAGTTTTGAGTTTTGAAGGCAGACTGTCTAGAATCTAGCTAGCTGCTACTAATGGAACAGTGTTAGTGTGAGGCCTGCTTTGCTAAGTGCATGGGAGCTAGGTGGGGCTTACTGCTGCCTGCTAATCTCTGCTCCCCATACGGAGTTTTCCGTGCAGCAAAGACAGCTGTAGTCTTCCCTGGAACATTACCCCGGTGGCCAGTAAATTGTCCTCCAATCCCATTAGGGCCACTGCTGGCATTCATGTGTGGAGAGCCAGAGTGTTTGACTTGTCTGACCCAGCCCCCACATAGATTTGCCCGTTTACCTACCCTGGTATCTTAACACAAAGGAAATAAAATTTTGAGAAGTCTATGGCCCTGCCCATTGCCTGAGACACCAGAGTACCTCCCCTGGGTAATGAAAGGCAAGTACAAATCCCACTGCTACCACAGCAGCTGGTGCTCTTTTGCAAGTACCACCTCCTGGCTGGAGGCCAATCAACATAGTCCATTACAGCATCTGCAGGCAGAATAACACAGCACCTAGGAAGGAGAAAACTTGGGCATGTTCTAAGCTATCACCATTGTCTGCATCACTCTGGCTAAGTAGGAGGTTCTGAGTCTGTCCATGTGATCAGTTTATTACTATTATAGCTCACAGTTGAAAAAGTCAACACTCTAAGTCTACTTATAACCAAGGAATCTCGCAGAGTCTATATCACACCCCTGACACCCCCATCAGAGCTGATGCTCGTACCCGCTACTGGGAGACTTTGTATGATGGCTGGGAAAGGTCATATCACTGGATCCCTTGTAGACATTCTCCAGTACCAGCATGGAGTATGGAATCCCCACTGGACAGCTAGATTCAGAGGAGCAGCAGCATTCACTGTAATCTGACCCTCAAGGACTCCTCCTCCGGGAAGAAAGGCGGGGAGGTGAACCCCATCAAGAGAGCACCCTGTTTGACAAAAGAATCTAGAAGGCAAGCCTTTAGTCCCTGAACTTTCTGCTTGTGGGAAGTTTCTATCAGCAGAGGCACAAGTGCAGGACTGAGCTCAGCGTAGAAAGTTATGTGGCTCTACCCCAATAGTCTAGCAGCCCTGGTACTTGTGAAGGGTTTTGGAGAAGGGGACTTTCTCTCCCCCTTACTTAGCACTGGAGACACAGCTGTGGCTTCTCCCATGGGAACTTGGCATGGGTGAACATGTAAACAGCCTTTCTGGAGCACTTCAGGGTGACGGCATCCCCCAAAAAGGAGTGCCTTGCAGGTTCAGGCTTACACTAGTACAGCCACGATCCCTCTCTACATTGAACATAAGCATTCCTGCAGATGAAAAGAGGTACCTGTCTGATCTGAATAGCAGGAACACTGTGTCAGGAGTGTGACTGGGAAGCAGATTGTTTTC
Source organism: Piliocolobus tephrosceles (assembly GCF_002776525.5). Lineage (NCBI taxonomy): Eukaryota > Metazoa > Chordata > Mammalia > Primates > Cercopithecidae > Piliocolobus > Piliocolobus tephrosceles. The sequence continues at coordinate 79,737,390 of NC_045445.1, forward strand.
TTGCTGGCCTGGCAGGGGAGCGAGATGGCTTTCTCCCTTCTCCCATGAAAGGATCTTAGTGTGTTTTCACTGAGAGCTCCCCCAGCTACCTCTGTCAAGGTTGGGTTGTCTGCCCACTATTGGGTATTGTATTTACCTACCTGCTTTAGCCACAGCCAGTTTTCACCTGTAGGCACCATCCCCTACTGCCCCGAAGCCTGAACTATTCGACCTAGTAAATAAAATACTGAGAAAAAGAAAAATCAATAAAAAGTGCACACCACTGGGGATAAAGAAGTCTCAAATGACCTCTGCTATTTCAACCCTACAGGAGACAGTAAACCTACTCACACATTGAGAACATTGCTACTACGACCGGCATCTGAGTAAGCAATGATATAAAGACTCTCTATAACCAAGGAACACATACAGAATCTTTACCTCCAACACTCAGAACCAAATTAGGTTACAATAAACTATAATCGGCCAGGCGCGGTGGCTCATGTCTGTAATCCCAGCACTTTGGGAGGCCGAGGCAGGTGGATCATGAGGTCAGGAGACCGAGACCATCCTGGCTAACATGGTGAAACCCCATCTCTACTAAAAATACAAAAAAATTAGATGGGTGTGGTGGCAGGCACTTGTAGTCTCAGCTACTCAAGAGGCTAAGGAAGGAGAATAGCATGAACCCAGGAGGTGGAGCTTGCAGTGAGCTGAGATCGTGCCACTGCACTCCAGCCTGGGTGACAGAGTGAGACTCTGTCTTAAATAAATAAATAAATAAATAAATAAATAAATAAACTATAATCATTAAAGTCATGCCCTCAAAGGGTAAAAAGTGTCTTGTTTTTCTAAGACCACCAGAGCGAGCAAAAGAACCAGCAAGTAGGCAAAGGTCAGGCGCAAAACTGCAAGTTTATTTTAGTAAACCAAGGTGTGGAGAAGAAGTCTGTCGGCCTCCGGCAAAGAAGGCCGGCAGAGTTCCCCTCCCCCAAGCTCTCGGACGGAGTTCCGACAGTTCCGACAGCAACAAGAAACTGGGAAGTCCGCGTGGCTTAATGGAGGAGAGCGGCTTTTCTAGGAGTGGGAGGGCAATAGGTGGGGCATGGGCGTGTCAGGGGCGTTCCACAGGTGCGACCAGGTAAATCTTGGTCTCTTCAGATTGACGTCACCTGGCGCATGCCCAGTTGGTCTGCACCCTCCCTGGGCACCGGCTGCATTTTCGCGCGCGCGGGAAAAGTTGGGAGGGGGAGGTGAAGAACCCGGATGTGCACCATCTTGCCTCCGCGCGGGAAAAGTTGGGAGGGGGGATGAAGAACCCGGAAGTGCACCATCTTGCCTCGGTTCGTCCAAACAAAAAGGAAATAAAAACCACAGTAGAATTAAAAAGTAATGACCCAGCCATCCCACTGCTGGGTATATATCCAAAGGATTATAAATTATTCTACTACAAAGACACATGCACACGTATGTTTATTGCGGCACTATTCACAATAGCAAAGACTTGGAATCAACCCAAATGTCCATCAGTGACAGACTGGATTAAGAAAATGTGGCACATATACACCATGGAATACTATGCAGCCATAAAAAAGGATGAGTTTGCGTCCTTTGTAGGGACATGGATGCAGCTGGAAACCATCATTCTTAGCAAACTATCACAAGAAGAGAAAACCAAACACCGCATGTTCTCACTCATAGGTGGGAACTGAACAATGAGCTCACTTGGACTCGGGAAGGGGAACATCACACAC
>NC_045445.1:79739522-79768491 GCF_002776525.5 Piliocolobus tephrosceles
CGGGAAGGGGAACATCACACAATGGGGCCTGTCATGGGGAGGGGGGAGGGGGGAGGGATTGCATTGGGGAGTTATACCTGATATAAATGATGAATTGATGGGTGCTGACGAGTTGATGGGTGCAGCACACCAACATGGCACAAGTATACATATGTAACAAACCTGCACGTTATGCACATGTACCCTAGAACTTAAAGTATAATAAAAAAAAAAAAGAAAAAAAGAAAAAATAGTCTACCTAAATGAGATGGAATCAAAAAAATAATTCTGGAAATATGACAAAACAGGTTCCATAGCACCCTCAAAAGATCGTGCTAGCTCTCCAGCAATGGATCCAAACCAAGATAAAAATCTCTGAAATACCAGATAAAGAATTCAAAAGGTTAGTTTTTAAGTTATTCAAGGAGATAAAAGAGAAAGGTAGAAGTAACCTAAAGAAAGTTAAAAAAGTTCAGAATACAAATAAATTTTTTTAAAGGAAACAGATATATATTTTTCAAAAATCAGAACTTTTGGAAATGGAATATACATTTTGAAAACTACAAAATGCAGTGGATTTAACAATAGACTACACCAAGTAGAAGAAATGATTTCAGAGCTTGAAGACAAGGCTTTTGAATTAACTCAATCAGACAAAAATTAAGAAGGAAGAATATGGGAGGTGGGGCCAAGATGACCACCTAGAAGCAGTGACGACCGGAGGCTCTCATAGAAAAGATCCAAAACAGTTTGCAAATCTTGCACCGATAACTGAGGTATCCAGATTCTGTCATTAGGATTGGCAAGGCAGCTGGCATGACCCATGGAAAGGAAGGAAGGGCAGTGTGGTGCAGTAGTCACCCTGAGAGCCACATGGGGCAGGGGATCTCCCACCCCCAACCAAGAGAGGAGGTGAGGTACTCAGCCTGGGAAACCACGCTTTTTCCACGGAAATGTGCAATCCATGGATCAGAAGATCCCACTCGTGAGCCCACACAACTGGGGCCTTGGGTTCCAACCACGGAGCTGTGCAGATTCTCCAACAGCCACTGGGGTAGAAACAGCCTAAACCTGATGGGTTCCTGGCAGGAGGGGCAGCCATCACCACTGCTGTGGCTGCCTGTTGTCTAAGCCATCTGAGCTCCTTGAAGGAGGGGCAGCAGCCAACAGTGCAGCTGCAGGGCCTCCCTATTGCAACTCCAATTCCAGCCAGGGGCTCAGGGACAGAATTCTTATCTCCCTGGGCCTGAGCCCCTAGGGGTAAAAGTGGCCACAGTCTCTGCCAACCAGCAGACTTAGTCTTTCCTCCTGCTACCTCTGAGGAATCTGGGCAGCCCAGACAAGTGGGTTTCCCTGCCATGCAGCACACCCCCGCCATCAAGGGAAAGCCAAATGGGTCCTGCTTCCCATGCCACCCAGGTGGTTAAGACCCCCCGTTTGCAGGGACATGGATGAAGCTGGAAGCCATCATCATTAACAAACTAGCACAGGAACAAAAAACCAAACACTGCATGTTCTCACTCATAAGTGGGAGTTGAACAAGGAGAACACATAGACACAGGGAGGAAAACGACACACACTGGGGCCAGTCACGGAGTAGAGGGTGAGGGGAGGGAGAGCATTAAGACAAATAGCTAACACAGGCAGGGCTCAAAACCTAGGTGATGGGTTGATAGGTGCAGCAAATCACCATAGCACACATATACCTATGTAACAAACCTACACGTTCTGCGCTTGTATCCTTAAACTTAAAATAAAACTGAAAAACAACAACCACCATACTCCATCCATAAACAGAACTAACGACAAAAACCACATGACAATTTCAATAGATGCAGAAAAAGCCTTTGATAAAATTCCTCATCCTTTCATGTTAAATGCCCTCTCTTACCACTACTATTCAACATAGTAATGGAAGTTCTGGCCAGGGCAATCAGGCAAGAGAAAGAAGTAAAGGGTATTCAAATAGGAGATAGGAAGTCAAATTGTCTCTGTTTGCAGACAACATGATTCTATATTCAGAAAACCCCATCATCACAGCCCAAAAACTTAAGCTGATAAGCAACTTCAGCAAAGTCTCAGGATATAAAATTAATGTGCAAAAATCACAAGCATTTCTATAAACCAACATTAGACAAGCAGAGAACCAAATCATGAATCAACTCTTATTCACAATTGCTACAAAGAGAATAAAATACCTAGAAAACACAGCTAACAAGGGATGTGAAGGATCTCTTCAAGGAGAACTACAAAACCACTGCTCAAGGAAATAAGAGAAGAAACAAACAAATGGAAAAGCATTCAATTCTCATGGATAGAAAAAATCGATATCATAAAATGGCCATACTGCCCAAAGTAATTTACAGATTCAGTGTTATTTTCATCAAACTACCATTGACATTCTTCACAGAATTAGAAAAAACTACTTTAAATTTCATATGGAACCAAAACAGAGCCTGCATAGCCACGACAATCCTAAGCAGGAAGAACAAAACTGAAGGCATCATGCTACCTGACTTCAAACTATACTACAAGACTACAGTAACCAAAACAGCATGGTACTGGTACCAAAACAGACATATAGACCAACGGAAAAAAAAAACCCAGAAGCCTCAGAAATAGCACCACACATCTACAACCATCTGATCTTTAACAAACTGAACAAAAGCAACCCACGGAGGAAGGGATTCCTTATTTAATAAATGGTGCCAGGAAAACTGGCTAGTCACATGCAGAAAACTGAAACTAGACCCCTTCCTTCCGTCTTGTACAAAAATTAACTCAAGATAGATTAAAGACTTAAGTGTAAAACCCCAAACCATAAAAACCGTAGAAGAAGACCTAGGCAATACCATTCAGGACATAGGCACAGCCAAAGATTTTATGATGAAATCACCAAAAGCAATTGCAATGAAAGCAAAAGTTGACAAATGGGGCCTAATTAAACTAAAGAGTTACTGCACAGCAAAAGCAACTATCATCAGAGTGAACAAGCAACCTACAAATGGCAGAAAATTTTAGCAATCTACCAATCTGACAAAGGTCTAATGGAAGATCCCACTCGTGAACCCACACAACTGGAATCTACAAGGAACTTAAACAAATTTACAAGAAAAAACAAACAACCCCATCAAAAAGTGGGCAAAGGATATGAACAGATCCTTTTCAAAAGAAGACATTTATGTGGCCAGCAAACACATGGAAAAAAGTTAAACACCACTGATCATTACAGAAATGCAAATAAAAACTACAATGAGCTACCATCTCATGTCCGTCAGAACAGCAATTATTAAAAAGTCAAGAAACTACAGATGCTGGTGAGACTGTGGTGAAATAGAAATGCTTTTACATTATTGGTGGGAATGTAAATTAGTTCAACATTGTGGAAGACAGTGTGGTGATTTCTCAAGGACCTAGAACCAGAAACACCATTTGACCCAGCAATCCCATTACTGGGTATATACCCAAAGGAATAGAAATCATTCTATTATGAAGATAGATGTACACATATTTTTATTGCAGTACTATTCACAATAGGAATGACATGGAACCAACCCAAATGCCCATCAAGGATAGACTGGACAAAGAAAATGTGGGCTGGGTGCAGTGGCTCACACCTGTAATCCCAACACTTTGAAATGCCAAGGTGGACAGATCATGATGTCAAGACATCAAGACCATCCTGTCCAACATGATGTAACCCCGTCTCTACTAAAAATACAAAACTTAGCCGGGCATGGTGGCACACACCTGTATTCCCAGCTACTCTGGAGGCTGAGGCAGGAGAATCACTTGGACCCAGGAGGCGGAGTTTGCGTGAGCCGAGATCATGCCCCTGCACTCCAGCCTGCTGAGAGAGCAAGATTCCATCTCAAAAAAAAAAAAAAAAAAAAAAGAAAAAAAAAAAAAAGAAAGAAAGAAAGAAAGAAAGAAAGAAAGAAAATATGGTACATATACACCATGGAATACTATGCAGCCACGAAAAAGATTGAGATCATGTCCTTCGCAGGGACGTGGATGAAGCTAGAAGCCATCATCCTTAGGAAACTAACACAGGAGCAGAATACCAAACACCACATGTTCTCACTCATAAGTGGGAGTTGATCAATGAGAACACATGGACACAGGGAGGGAAACAGCACACACTGGGGCCTGTCAGGTGTGAGTGATGGGAGGGAGAGCATCAGAACAAATAGCTAATGCGTGCAGGGCTTAAAACCTAGGTGATGGGTTGATAGGTGCAGGAAACTACCATGGCACACATACACCTATGTAAGAAATTTGCATGTCTGCAAGTTCTGCACATGTATTTCAGAACTTAAAGTAAAAAAATAAAAATAAAAAGAATCAAAAGAAATGAACAAAGTCTCCAAGAAATATGAAATTATGTAAAATGGCCAAACATAAAAATCATGGGTGTTCCTGAGGGAGGCAAAAAAAAGTTTGGAACATTTATTTGAGGGAATAATTGAAGAAAATTTCTGGGCCTTGCTAGAGGTTTAGACATCCAAATACAAGGAGTTCAAAGAACTCCTGGGAGATTCCTTTCAAAAAGAACATCACTGAGGCATGTAGTCATCAGGTTATCTAAAATCTAAGTGTAGGAAAGAACTCTAAGAGCAGTGAGACAAAAGCATGACATAACCTACAAAGAAAATTCTATTAGATTAGCAGCAGACTTCTCAGCAGAAACCTTACAAACCAGAAGTGATTAAGGTCTTATCTTTAGCCCCCTTAAATAGAATAACTGTCAGCCAACAATTTTGTATCCCATAAAACTAAGTTTTATAAATGAAGGAGAAATAAAGTATTTTTCACACAAGCAAATACTGAGGAAATTGGTCACTACCAGACCAGACTTACCAGAAATGCTAAAAGGATTTATACATCTTGAAACCAAAGTTCCATATGCACCAGAATAGAATCTCTTCAAAGCATAAGACTCACAGAGTGTATGAAACAGTACCACAATGAAGAAAACAAAGTATCTCTGGAACAGTATCTTATATCTATTAACATTGAATGTAAATGGCCTAATTGCTCCACTTAAAAAATAAAGATTGGCAGAATGGATAAAAAAAGTCACAAACTAAATATTTTCAAGACATTCACCTAACATGTAATGATTCTTATAAACTCACAGTAAAGGAGTAGAAAAAGGTGCTCCATGCAAATGGAAATCAGAAGCAAGCAGTAGCAGGTATTCTTATATCATATAAAACAGCCTTTAAAGCTACAATGCTAAAACAAGACAAAAAGTCATTACACAATGATAAAAGGATCAATGCAACAAGAAGATATTATAATACACTCTTAAACATATATGCACCTAACTCTGGAGCTCCCAGATTCAGTATAGAATTACTACTAGACATAAGAAAAGAGATAGACAGAAACAGAATAATAATGGGGGATATCAACACTCCACTGACAGCACTAGATACATCATTGAGGCAGAAAGTCAACCAAGAAACACTAGACTTAAATTGCACTGTAGAAAAAAATGGACCTAGTAGATATTTACAGAACATTCTACCCAAGAACTGCAGAACATACATTCTTCTCATCAGCATATGAAACATTCTCCAAGATAGACCACATGATAAGCCACAGAATGAGTCTCAATAAAATTAAAAAAATCAAAATTATATCAAGTATATTCTCAGACCTCAGTGGAATAAAGCTAGAAATCAATTCCAAAAGGAACTCTAGAAACTATAAAAATACATGGAAATTATATAATCTGTTTCTGAATGATTTTGGGACTAATAGTGAAATCAAAATAGAAATTTCAAAATTCTTCAAAGTGAATAATAGCAACACAAGTTATAAAATCCTCTGGGATACAGCAAAAGCAATGCTAAGAGGAAAGTTTGTAGCATGAAATGCCTACATCAAAAAGTCTGAAAGGTCACAAATTGATAACTTAATGTCACACCACAAGGAATAGAGAAATAAGAATAAACTGAACCCAAAGCTAGCAGAAGAAAAGAAATAACAAAGATCAGAGCAAAACTAAATGAAATGGGTACAAAAAATACAAAAAAATTAATGAAACAAAAGTTCAGTTTCTGAAAAGATACACAAAATTGATAGCCCATTAGCTAGATTAGCTGAGAAAAGGAGAGAGAAAATTCAAATAAATTCAAGTAGAAATAAAAATGGAGATATTACAACCAACACCACAAAAATATAAAAGATCATTCAAGACTACTATGAACACCTCTATGCACACAAACTAGAAAATCTAGAGGAAATGGATAAATTCCTGAAAATATACAGCCCCTAGCTTAAATCAGGAAGAAATAATAGAAATTCAGAACAGACTAGTAACAAACAGTGAGGGTGAATTAGTAATAAAAAAAATTGCCAACAATAAAAAAAGCTAGGGTCAGATGGATTCACAGCTGAATTCTACCAGATCTTCAACGAAGAACTGGTACCAATTCTACTGAAACCACTCCAAAAGATTGAGAAAAAGGAAATCCTTCCTAACTCATTCTATGAGGACAGTATCATCCTGATACCAAAGACAGGAAATAATATAACAAAAAATGAAAACTACAGACCAAAATTCCTGATGAACATAGATGCAAATATTCTCAACAAAATACTAACAAACTAAATCTAATATCAGGAAGCAGAGGGTCATTGGTTCTTGTCTTCTTGGAAGAAGGAATTCAACCAAGAGACATGCAGTTACAGTTAAGCAGTAGGAAAGTTTATTTAAAGTGAAAATATACCCTGAATGCTGAGTTAGAGTAGTCTGCTTAAGCATGACACAGCCCAGATAGGCACGGTGGAGGCTCTCTTACAAGAGTCTCACAGGATTATTCACAAATGGTGTGAAGGAGTGTTATTAGCAAGCATGTTTTGGGTGGTCCCCTGGGCATGTCTTATTAGCACCTTAAATCTCTGCCTAGGGGTGTGTTTTTTACTATTACAATGAGCAAAATGTTGCTTTTAAGGTGACACTGCCAAGTTGAGGTGCATGCTAGGCACTGGGAAAAGTCCCTACTACAGTCATTTCCTGTTACAGATAAGTCCCGGATGGGGCTGCATAAGCATAACCACAAGTCTAGATGTGGCTACTGGCTATTTTTTCTTTTTTTTAAAATACTAACTGCTAGGGAAGCATTGATTGCTAGTGGGGCAAGGTTTCCAGAGATTCCTTCCTCCAGGGCTGCTGTTCCTTCTTATGTATATCTATCTACAAACTCTAACAAATCCAACAGCACATCAAAAAGATAATTCATCATGATCAAGTGGGTTTTATCCCAGGGATGAATGGATGGTTCAACATATGCAATTCAATAATGTGATTCACCACATAAACAGAATGAAAAACAAAAACCATATGATCATCTCCATAGACTGAGAAAAAGCATTCAATAAAATCCAGCACCCCATTATGATAATAATCCTCAACAAACTGGGCACAGAAGGGACATACCCTAAAATAATAAAAGCCATATATGACAAATCCATAGCTAACATCATACGGAATGGGGGAAAAGTTGAAAGCATTCCCTATAAAAACTGGAACAATACAAGGATGTCCACTTGCATTACTTCTATTCAACACAGTACTGGAAGTCCTTGCCAGATTAATCAGGAAAAGGATATAGATTCTTTCTCTTTTCCAATTTGGATGCCCTCTGTTTCTGTTTACTGATAATATGATCAGACACCTAGAAAATCCCAAAGACTCCTCCAAAAGACTCCTAGGTATGATAAATAAATTCAGTAAAGTCTTAGGTTACAAAATCAATGTACACAAATCAGGAGCACTGCTATCCACCACCAATGACCAAGCTGAGAGTCAAATAAAAATCTCAATCCCTTTTGCAATAGCTGAAAAAAAAGTACCCAGGAATATACTCAACCAGGAAAGTGGAAGATTGCTACAAAGAGGACTACAAACTACTGCTGAAAGAAATTATAGAGGACACAAACAAATGGAAATACATTCCATGCTCATGAGTTGGAAGAATCAATATTGTAAAACTGACCACACTGCCCAAAGCAATCTACAGATTTAATGCAATTTCTAACAAAATATCAACATCAAATTTCACAGAACTAGAAAAAGCAACCCTAAAATTCACATGGGATCAAAAAAGAGCCTGAATAGCCAAAGCAATCCTAGTTAAAAAGAAAAAAATCTGGAGGCATTACATTACCTGACTTTATACTACAAGATTGTAGTAATAAAAACAGCATGCTACTGGTATAAAAGTAGACACATCAACCAGTAGAACAGAATAGAGAATGAATACATAAATAAAGTCAAACAAACACTTACAATCAAGTGATCTTTGATAAAGCATGCAGAAACAGAAATTGAGGAAAGAAAACCCTGTTCAATAAATGGTGCTGGGAAAATTTGATAGCCACATGTAGAATAATAAAACTGGATCTCCATCTTCATATACAAAAACCAACTGAAGATGAGTTAAAGACTTAAATCTAAGACTTGAGCCCATAAAAATTCTAGAAGAAATGGTTAGAAAAACTCTTCTGGACATTTACCTGGGCAAATAATTAATGACTAAGACCTCAAAATCAAATGCAACAAAAACAAAAATAAATAAATGTGACCTAATGAAACTAAAAAACTTATGCACAGCCAAAGAAATAATCATTACAGTAAACAGATACCCCTCAGAATGGGATAAAATTTTTACAGACTATGCATCCAACAAAGGACTAATGTTCAGAATCTACAAGGAACTCAAATCAGCAAGAAGAAAACAAATAATCCTATCAGAAAGTGAAAAAATGACATGAATAGATACTTCTCAAAAAATACAAATGGCCAAAAAATACATGAAAAAAAAATCTCAATACCACTAATCATCAGGAAATGCAAACTAAAACCACAATGAGATACCACCTAACTTTAGCCAGAAAGGCCATTATTAAAAATTCAAAAAGTTGACATGGACGTGGTGAAAAGAGAACATTATACACTGCTGGTAGGAATGTAAATTAGTAAAACCTCTGTGGAAAACAGCATGGAGTTTTCTCAAAAAGCTAAAAGTAGATCTACCATTTGAGCCAGCAATCACACTACTGGGTATCTACCCAAAGGAAAATAAGCCATTATACCAAAAAGATACCTGCATGTGTATGTTTATCACAGCACAATTTACAGTTGCAAAGATATGAAAACAACCTATGTTCCTAAGCCAATTAGTAGATGTGGAGGATGTGGTATATATACATCATGGAATACTATGCAGGCATAAAAATGAAATAATGTATTTTGCAGCCACTTAGATGGAGCTGGAGGCCATTATTCAAAGCAATTCAGGAGTAGAAAACCAAATACCATACATTCTCACTTATAAGTGGGAGCTAAAGTATGGGTATACAAATGCATATAGAGTGGCACAATGGACATTGGAGACTCAGAAGAAGGGAGAGTGGGAGGGGAGTGAAGGATAAAAAGCTGCATATTGTATAATGTACACTACTTGGGTGATAGGTGCACTAGACTCCTGACTTCACCACTATACAATTCATTCCTGTAACCAAAAACCGCTGGTACCACAAAAGCTACTAAAATAAAAGTAAAAACAGAACTGACAATAGTAAGTCCCTGCCTATCAACAAATACTTTGATTAAATTCTCCAATCAAAAGACAGTGGCTGAATGGATTTTTAAGAATATCCAAAAATATGCTGCCAACAAGAACATTATCTTTAATGACACACAATGACTGAAAATGAAGGAATAAAAAAAGGTATTTCAAGCAAATGGTCACCAAAGGAGAGCATTAGACAAAAATAGACTTTTAATTAGAATCTGTGACGAGAGACAAAGAAGGTTACTATATAGTAAAAAGAGGGTCAATTCATTAAGAGAAAATCACAACTATAAATACATATGTACCCAACATCACAGCATTTAAATATATGAAGCAAATATTAAATAATGGGGGAAATATACAGCAATACAAAAATTGCAGGAGAGTTCAATTCTCGACTTTCAGCAATAGATAGATCATCATACAGAAAGTCAATAAAGAAACAGCACGATGGACATTATGCAGCCATAAAAAAGGATGAGTTCATGTCCTTTGTAGGGACATGGATGAAGCTGGAAACCATCATTCTCACCAAACTATTGCAAGGACAAAAAAACCAAACACCGCATGTTCTCACTCATAGGTGGGAATTGAACAATGAGAACACTTGGACACAGGAAGGGGAACATCACACACCAGGGCCTGTTGTGGGGTGGGGGGAGAGGGAGGGGGGAGGGATAGCATTAGGAGATATACCTAATGTAAATGACGAGTTAATGGGTGCAGCACACCAACATGGCACATGTATACATATGTAACAAACCTACACGTTGTGCATATGTACCCTAGAACTTAAAGTATAATAAAAAAAAGTTAAAAAAAGAAACAGCAGATTTGAATAACACTACAGACCAAATGGACCTAATAGACATAAAGAATATTCCATTCAATAGTAGCAGAATACACATTCTTCTCAAGTGCATATAGAACATTTCCCAGGAGATCATATGTTAGGCCACAAAATAAGTCTTAACAAATCTAAAAATTGAAATTATATCAAGTATCTTTTCAACAACAATGGCATCAAATTAGAAGTCAGTAACAGGAGAAATTTTAGAAAATTCACTAATATGTGAAAATTAAACAGCATAGTCCTGAATAACTATGTTGCCAAACATAATGAGCCAAACATAAAACAAATGAGCCAAACATAAAACAAAAGGGAGTTACAGAAATAACTTGAGACAATGGAAATGAAAATAAACATTCAAAACTTATGGGATACAGCAAAAACAGCTCTAAAAGGGAAGTTTATAGCAACAAACCCCTACCTTGAGAGAAAAGAGAGACCACAAATAAATGACCTAACTTTACCCCCCAAGGGACTAAAAAAAAGAAGAGCAATCTAAGTCCAAGGATAGCAGAAAAAGTAAACAACAGAGATCAAAGCAAAAATAAATAAAATAGAGGCTAACAAGACAATAGAATAGATCAATACCACTAATAGTGGAGTTTTTTAAAAGAAATACAAAACTGACAAATCTTTAGCTAGACTAAGAGAAGAGTTAAATAAATAAAATTAGAAATGAAAGAGAAAATATTACAACTGATACCCTACAAAACAAATGACCTTAAGCTACAATGATAAATTATATACCAACAAATTAGATAACCTAGACTAAACAGATGAATTCCTAGAAACATACAACTTACCACAAATGAATCAGGAAGAAGTGAAAAATCTGTATAGACCAATAGCAACTAGGGAGATCAAGGCCCTAATCAGAAACTTCCCAACAAGAAAAATCCCAGAACCAGATGGATTTACAGGTGAGTTCTATCAAGCATTAAAAAAAGAATAAACAATTCTTCTCAAACTCTTCCAAAAATTTCAAGAGGAAGTAACATTTTCAATCTCATTTTATTTCATTTTATGAGGCCAGTATTATCCTCATACTAAAGCCAGATTAGGACACTATAAAGGAAAATGTAACTACAAGCCAATATTCACACCAAATTAAAAGTATATAAAAAGAATCATGCACCATGACCAAGTGGAATTCATCCTTGTAATATGAGGATGGATCAACCTATGTAAATCAATAAATGTGGCACACCACATTAAAATAATGAAAAATAAAAATTATGTGATTATCTAAATAGATGCAGAAAAAGCAGTAAGAAAATTCAACATTCTTTCATAATAAAAACTCTCAATAAAGTGAAGTAGGACTGCACCTCAACATAATAGAGGACAAACATGACAAGCTCTGAGCTAACATCATATTCAACAGTGAACCTTTCGGTTTTTCTTCTAAGATCAGAAACAAGGCAAGGGCACTCACATTTACACTTCTATTCAATATTGTACTGGAAGATATAGCCAGAGCAATTAGCCAAGCAAAAGAAAAAGACATAAAAAGGCACCTGAATCAGAAATGAAGTTAAATTGTCTCTGTTTCTAGATGGCATTACTTTTTTTTTTTTTTAAATAGAAACCCCCAAAGGGTTTCTGAGGCAGAGCAAGATGGTGAAATACAAACCTCTACTGATCATCCCCCCTACAAGGACACCCAGTTAATCACCATCTCCACAGAGTAAAACACCTTCATAAAAACTAAAAATCAGGTGAACACTCATAGTACCTGGTTTTAACTTCATATCACTGAAAGAGGCACTGAAAACATAGGCAAAACAGCCTGGAATTGTCAATGCCATCCCTCTTCCATCCCTGGCAGCAGCAGCGTGGTGTGGAGAGCACCTCTGAGTGCTGGGGAGAGAGAACACAGCAATTGTGAGGCACTGATCTCAGTGCTGTTTAGTTAGAGAAGAAAGGAAAACCAGATGAAACTCAGCTGATGCCTGCCCATGGAAGGAACATTTTAACCAGCCTTAGCCAGAGGGAATGACCAATTCCAGTGGTCCAAATTTGAGTGCCTACAAACCTTGTCATCAAGGTCCCTCTACAGCACTCTCTATCTCCAAGTAAATTTGAAAGGCAATCTAGGTCATAAGGACTGCTACTCTTAGGTGAGTCTTAATGCTGAACTAGTCTCAGAAACAGTGAAATTGGGAGGTCTCAGAGACAGTGGATTGGGAAGACAGTGGATTGATGGTGGATTGTCTCAGTATGCAACACATTGAGACACAAGCTGGGGCAGCCAAGAAAGTGCTAGCATTACTCCTCTTCTAACTGAAGGCTACACAGCTCCAAAAGACACCCCTTCCTTCCACTTGAGGAGGGGAGAGGGATGAGTAGGGAGAACTTTGTCTTGCATCTAGGATACCAGCTCAGCCACAGCAGGATGGCCACTAGTCAGAGTCATGAGGCCCCTGTTTCAGGCTGTAGCTACCAGACAACATTTCTAGACACACCCTGTGCCAGAAGGGAACCCACTGCTTTGAAGGAAAGGACAGTCCTGGCAGCATTCATCACTTGCTAACTAAAGAGCTCGTGGGCTCTGAATAAACAGCAGCAATACCCAGGCACTGCATTGAGGATCTTTGGTGAGCCTCTGAGACTTGCTGATGTCAGGTAAAACTCAGCACATTACGAGCTGTGGTGGCTACAGGGCAAAACTCCTGCTCGAGAAAAGCAGAGGGCAAAGTAAGGAGAACTTCGTCTTGCACCTTAGGTATCAACATGGCCACAAAGGGGTAGAGCACAAAGTGGGCTCTTAGAGTCCCTGATTCCAGGACTTGACTCTTGGACAGCATTTCTGGACCTAACTTGGGCCAGAGGGGAGCTCACTGCCCTAAAAGGTGAGTTCCAGGCCAGGCAGCATTCCCCAAAATCTGATTTAAGAGCCCTTGGGACTAAAGGGAACATTGGCGGTAGTCTGGCAGTACACCTTGTGGATTGGTGTGGTGGTGACTATGGAGTAAGGGTTCTCTGACTTTGGAAAGAGGAGAAAACAGGTATAATGACTGTGTCTTGTGGTTTGAGTGCCAGCTCCACCACAATACCATAGCACACCAGGTAGACTTCTGAGGTTTTAGACTCAAGTCCCTGACTTCTGGGTTGCATCTCTTGAAACATCTGAGGCCTGGGGGACCTTGTTGCCCTGAAGGGAAAAACACAGGCCTGGTTGGCTTTGCCACTGCTGATTGTAGAGTCCCAGGACCTTGAGTAAACATAGGCAGTAGCCAGGGAGTGGTTACAGAGAGCCTTGGGCAAGACCCAGTTCTGTGCTGGCTTCAGGTCTGACCCAGTGCAGTCATAGCAGTGTTGGTGACAAGGTGCTTGTATTACTCTACCCCCAGTTTTAGGTGGCTCAGAACAGAGAGAGAGACTCTGGGAGAAAGTAAGGAAAGAGTACAATAGTCACTATTTGGTAATCCAGAGAATTCTCCCAGATCTTGTTCAAGACCATAAAGATGGTCCCTCTACAAGTCTGCAAGAACCACGGGGGTTACTGGGCTTGGGGTACCCTCTAAAGCAGATAGAGCTTAGATTACAACACCCAAGCTCTTTCAAATATCTGGAAAATCTCCCCCACCCAAAAACAATGGCTTCAAATAAGCCCGGACAGCGGAGACTACAATAAATACCTAGCTCTTTAATGCCCAGACAGTGAGGAACACCTACTAGCACCAACACATTCCAGGAAAACATGACGTCACCAAATGAACTAACTGAGGCACCAGGGACCAATCCTGGAGAAACAGAGATATGTGACCTCTGAGATGAGACAGAGAATTCAAAATAGCTGTGTTGAGGAAACTTGAAGAAATTCAATGTAACACAGAGAAGGAATTCAAAAATCTCTTAGGTAAATTTAACAGAGTTTACAATAATTTAAAAGAATCAAGCACAAATTCTGGAACTGAGAAATGCAGTTGGCATACTGAAGAATGCATCAGAGCCTTTTCATAGCAAAATTGATCCAGCAGAACAAAGAACTAGTGAGCTTACAGACAGAATATTTAAAAATACACAGTCAGAGGAGACAAAATAAAAAATATTTAAAAAAATAAAGCATGCTTACAGTTTCTAGAAAATAGCCCCAAAAGGGCAAATCTAAGTTATTGGCCTTAGAGAGGAGGTAGAGAAAGACAGTTGTAGAAAATGTATTCAAAGGAATAGCAGACAACTTTCTAAACCTACAGAAAAATATATAAAAGTACAGGAAGGTTATAGAACATCAAGCAGATTTACCCCCAAAGAAGACTATCTCAAGGCATTTAATAATCAAATTCCAAAGGTCAAGGATAAAGCAAGAATCCTAAAAGCTGCAAGATAAAAGAAACAGGTAACATACAATGAAGCTCCAGTAGTTTTGCAGCTTCTCAGTGGAAACTTTACAGGCCAGGAGTGTGGCATGACATATTTAATGTGCTAAAGGAAAAAAACTTTTTTATTTTCTTTTTTTTTTTTTTGAGATGGAGTCTCGCCCTGTCATCCAGGCTGGAGTGCAGTGGCATGATCTCGGCTCACTGCAGCCTCTGCATCTTGGGTTCAAGAGATTCTCCTGCCTCAGCCTCCTGAGTAGCTGGGATTACAGGTGTGTGCCACCATGCCTGGCTAATTTTTGTACTTTTAGTAGAGAGTGGGTTCACCATGTTGGTCAGGCTGGTCTTGAACTCCTGACTTCCTGATCCACCTAACTCAGTCTTTCAAAGTACTGGGATTACAGGCAGGAGCCACCACGTCCGTCTGGAGAAAAGCTTTTATCCTGGAATACTATATTCAGTGAAAATATCCTTCAAGCCTTAAGAAGAAATAAAGACTTTTCCAGAGAAATAAAAACTGAGGGATTTCATCAATTCTGGACCTGTCCTACAAGAAATAATAAAGGGAGTACTTCAGTCAGAAAGAAAATGACATTAATGAGCAATAACCTCTTGAAGGTATAAAACTCACTGGTATTAGTTAAGTACACAGAAAACATAGAATATTACAATATTGAAAGTATGGTATATAAGCTACTCTTATTCCAAGTAGAAAAACGAAATGACAACCAATCAAAAATAATAACTACAAATTTTCAGGACATAATCAGTTCAATAAGATATACATAGAAAAAAGTTAAAAAGCCAAAAGACAAAGTTAGGGCATAAAGTTTTTAAAAGTTTTTTTTCCCCTGTTTGTTTTTCTGTTTATGCAAATCAGGTTAAATTGTTATCAGGTTAAAACAGTGAGTTATAAGATAGTAATTGTAAGTGTCATGATAACCTCAAACCAAATAATGTTCAATAAATACACAAAAAATAAAACATAAGAAACTAAATCATATCATCAGAGTAAATCACCTTCACTAGAGGAAAACAGGAAATAAGGAAGAGAAAACCAGAAAACAAGTAACAAGATGGCAGGAGTAAGTTCTTACTTATAAATAATAACAGTGAATGTAAATGAACTAAGCTCTTCAATCAAATGACAGACTGGCTGAATGCATGAAAAAACAAGACCCATCAATCTGCTGGTTAGAAGAAACAAACTTCACCCATGATGTGATGCATAGACTAAAAATTAAGGCATGGAAAAGGATATTCCATGCCAATGGAAACCAAAGAAAGCAGGAATAGCTATGCTTATATCAATTAAAATAGACTTCAAGAAAAAAACTATAAGAAGAGTCAAAGGTTACTATATAATAATAAAGAGGTCAATCCAGCAAGAGGATATAGCTATTTTAAGTATATATGCAACCAACACTGGAACACCTAGGTATAGAAATGAAACACTATTAAAGCTAATATAGAGAGATAGACCCCAATGAAATAATTACTAGAGACTTCAACAGCTCACTTTCAGCATTGGACAGATCTTCTAGAGAGAAAATCAACAAAGAATTATCAGAATTAGTCTGCACTGTAGACCAAATGGATCTAATATTTACAGAACATTTCATTGCAGAACACACATTCTTTTCCTCAGCACATTTATTATTCTCAAAGACAGACCACATGTTAGGTCACAAAACAAGTCTTAAAACATTGAATAAAAATTAAAATAATATCAAGCATCTTCTCTGACCCAATGAAATAAAACTACAAATCAATAACAAGAGAAATTTTGGAAATCATGCAAATATATGAAAATTAAACAGTATGCTCCTGAATCACCAGTGGGTCAATGAAGAAATCAAGAAGAAAATAAAAAAAATTTATTGAAACAAATGATAATAAAAGCACAACATTCCAAAACTTATGGGATACAGCAAAAGCAGTATTAAGAGGGGATTTATAGCAATAAGTGCCTAAATTGAAAAAAGACAAAAACTTGAAATAAAAAATCTAATGATGCATCATAAAGAACTGAAAAAGCAAAAACAAATGAAACACAAAATTAGAAGAAAAAAATAAAGATCAGAGCAGAGAGAAATGAAATTGAATAAAAAAGTACAGAAGATCAATGACAAAAGTTGGTGTTTTGAAAAGTTAATCAAAATGGACAAACCCTTACCCAGACTAAGAATAAAAAGAGACAACCCAAATAAATAAAATCAACAATAATAAAGGAAACATTACAACTGATACTGCAGAAATTCAAAGATCATTAGTGCCCTTTATGAGCAACTATATGCCTATAATTTGGAAAATTTAGAAGAAATAGACAAATTTCTAGATACATACAACTTACCAAGTATGAACCACAAAGAAACCAAAACCTGAATACACCAATAACAAGTAATTGTAACAAAGCCATAATAAAATGCCTCCCAGTAAAGAAAACATGAGACCTGTTGGCTTCACTGCTGAATTCTATCAAACTTTTTTTTTTTTTTTAATTTTAAGTTTCAGGTTACATGTGCAGGATGTACGGGTTTGTTACATGTGTCATGGAATTCTACCAAACATTTAAATAACTACTAATACTAATCATATTCAAACTATTCTGAAAAGTAAAGGAGGAGGGAACACTTCCAAACTCCTTCTATGAGGCAAATATTAATTATCCTGACAGCAAAACCAGATAAAGGCATATTTAAAAAAACTACAGTCAGGCACGGTGGCTCATGCCTGTAATCCCAGCACTTTGGGAGGCCGAGGTGGGCAAATCACAAGGTCAGAGATCGAGACCACCCTGGCTAACATGGTGAAACCCCGCCTCTACTAAAAATACAAAAAATTAGCCAGGTGTGGTGGTGGGCACCTGTAGTCCCAGCAACTCAGGAGGCTGAGGTAGAGAATGGCGTGAACCTGGGAGATGGAGCTTGCAGTGAGCCGAGATCACACCACTGCACTCCAACCTGGGTGACAGAGCAAGAGTCTGTCTCAAAAAGCAAACAAACAAACAAAAAAACTACAAGCCAAAATATCTGATGATTATTGATGTAAAAATCCTCAACAAAATACTATAAAACAGAATTCAATGATAGATTAGAAAAAACCATTCATCATGCCCAAGTGTGATGTGAAGAGGTTTCAACATATAAACATCAATCAATGTGATAAATCATACAACAGAATAAAGGATAAAAACCACATTATCATTTTAATGGATGCTGAGAAAGCATTTGATAAAATTCAACATTGCTTCGTAATAAAAACCCTAAAAAAACTAGGGATAGAAGAAACATACCTCAACCCAATAAAAGTCATATATGACAGATCCACAGCTAATATCATACTGAATGGGGAGAAACTAAACGCTTTCCTCTAAGATCTGAACACAAGGATGCCCACCGTCACCCCTGTTGCTCAACATAGTACTGAAAGTTTTAGCTAGAGCAATCAGACAGGAGAAATATATGAGAATCCAAATTGGAATGGAAGAAGTCAAGTTATCCTTGTTTGCAGATGATATGATCTTATATTTGGAAAAACCTAAAGATTCCACAAGAAAAATATTAGAACTGATAAACAAATTCAGTAAAGTTCCAGGTTACAAAATCAACATACAAAAACAACTGGCATTTTCATATTCCAATAGTGAACAATCTATAAAAGATACTAAAGAGTAATCACATTTATCATAGCCACACATAAAACTAAATACCTAGAAATTAATAAAAAAAGTAAAAGATTTCTAGCATTAAAATGATAAAACACTGATGAAAAAAATTGAAGAGGACATCAAAAATATAAAAATATTCCATATTCATTGATAGGAAGAATAAATATTATTAAAGTGCTCATATTACCCAAAGTGACCTACAGATTCAATGCAATCCCTATAAAAATACCAATAATATTAATCACAGAAATGGGGAAAAAAGCTCTAAAATTTATATGGAACAACAAAAGACCTAGAATAGTCAAAAGTATCCTAAGCAAAAAGAACAAAACTGGAAGAATCACACTACCTGACTTCAAATTATATTACAGAGCTATACTAACCCAAACAGCATGGTCCTAACATAAAAAGAGACACACATAACAATGGAAAAAAACAGAGAACCCAGAAACAAATTCACATACCTACAGTGAATTAACTTTTGACAAAGGTGCCAAGGACATACACTGCAGAAAATATAGTCTCTTCAATAAATGGTGCTGGGAAAACTGGATACCCATATACACAGGAATAAAATTAGATCCCTATCTCTCACTGTATACAAAAAACAAATCAAAATGGATTAAAGACTCAAATCTAAAACTTCAGACTATGAAACTACTACAATAAAACATTGGGAAAAATCTCCAGGACATTGGTCAGGGCAAAGATTTCTTAAGCAATACCCCACAAAGATAGGCAACTAAAGCAGAAATAAACAAATGGGATTACATCAAGTTAAAAACATTCTGCACAGCAAAAGATATAAACAACAAAGTAAACGGACAACCCACAGAATGGGAGAAAATATTTGCAAACCACCCATCTGACAAGGGATTAATTACCAGAATATATAAGGAGCCCAAACAGCTCTATAGGAAACCATCTAATAATCTGATACAAAATGGCAAAATACTTGAATAGACATTTCTCAAAAAAAGACATACAAATGGCAAACAGGAATATGAAAAGGGTTCAACATCACTGACCATCAGAGAAATGAAAATCAAAACTACAATGAAATGTTATCTCACCCTACTTTAACTGGGATGAGATAATATCTCATTGTAGATTATCTTCAAAAGACAGGCGATAACAAACGTTGGCAAAGATGTGGAGAAAAGGGAACCCTTGTACACTGTTGGTGGAAATGTAAATTAGTACAATCACTATGAAGAATAGTTTGGAGGTTCCTCAAAAAGCTAAAAATTTACTTACCATAGGATCCAGGATCCAGCAATTCCTCTGCTGGGTATATACCCTGAAGAAAGGAAATTAGTATAGCAAAGAGATATCTGCACTCCCATGTTTGTTGCAGCACTGTTTACAATAGCTAAAATTTGGAAGCAAGCTAAGTGTCCATTAACAGATAAATGGATAAAGAAAAAGTGGTACGTATTCACAATGGAGTACGATTCTGTCATAAAAAGAATGTGATTCAATCATTTGCAACAACATGGATGGAACTGGAGATCATTTTGTTCAGCAAAATGAATCAGATACAGAGACAAACATCACATGTTCTCACTTATTTGTGGGATCTGAAAATCAAAACAATTAAACTCATGGGCATAGAGAGTAGAAGGATTATTACCAGACGCTGGGAAGGGTAGTGGGGGCCTGGGGAGTAGACTGGGATACTTATTGGGTACAAAAATAGTAAGAAATAATAGACCTACTATTTGATAGCACTGTAGGGTAACTATAGTCTATAATAATTGTACATTTTAAACTAACTTAAAGAGTATAATTGCATTGTTTGTAACTCAAAGGATAAATGCTTGAGGGGATGGATACCACATTCTCTGTGATGTGCTTATCTCATATGGCATGCCTGTACCAAAACGTCTCATGTATCCCATAAATATATACATCTACTATGTACCCATGAAAATAAAAAAAGGAAAACCCCAGAGACTCCATCTTTGGAGTCTATTCAAACTAATAAATAAATCCTGTAAAGTTGAAGAATATAAAAATCAACATACAAAAATCAGTGGTGTTTCATGCATGCGTATGTTTACTGCAGCACTGTTCCCAATAGCAAAGACTTGGAATCAACCCAAATGCCCATCAATGGTAGACTGGATAAAGAAAATGTGGCACATATACACCATGGAATACTATGCAGCCATAAAAAAGAATGAGTTCATGTTCTTTGCAGGGACGTGGATGAAGCTGGAAATCATCATCCTCAGCAAACTAACACAGGAACGGAAAACCAAACACTGCATGTTCTCACTCGTAAGTGGGAGTTGAACAATGAGAACATGTGAACACAGGGAGGGGAACACTACACACCAGGGCCTGTTAGAAGGTGGGAGGGTAGAGGAGGGATAGCACTAGGAGAAATACCTAATGTAGATGATGGGTTGATGGGTGCAGCAAACCACCATGACATGTATATATCTATGTAATAAACCTGTACATTCTGCATATGTATACAAGAACTTAAAGTATAATAATAATAATAATAAATCAGTAGTGTTTCTACACACTACAGTAAACTATTTGAAAAAGAAATTAAGAAAACAATTCAATTTAGAATAGCATCAAAAACAATACTTAGAAATTGAACAAGGAGATGAGAGATATGTACACTGAAAAATATAAAATATTTATGTCAAAAATAAAAGAAGACACATATATGAAGAGACACCCCATGTTCATGAATTGGAAGAATTAATAAAGTATCCATACAATCTAAAGTGATCTACAGATTTAAAGTAATTCCTAACAAAATTTCAATATAATTTTTCAAAAAAATAGCAAAAAATCCTAAAATTAGTATGTAACCACAAAAGACCCCAAATAGCAAAACCAATCTTGAGCAAAAAGAACAAAGCTGAAGGCATCATACTTCCTGATCTCAAACTATATTACAAAGCTATGTAATCAGAACAGTATCATACTGGCATAAGAACAGACAAATAGACCAATGGAAGAGAATAGTGAGTCCAGTAATAAACTCACATATATATGGTCAACTAATCTTTGACAAGGATGCCAAGAATGCACAATTGGTAAAAGATAGTCTTTTCAATAACTGATGTTGAGAAACAGCATACCCAGACTCCAAAGGATGAAATTTGACCCTTAGCATATACCATAAGCAAAAATTAACTCAGAAGAGATTAAACTTAAATGTAAGTTCTGAACAAAAGCTTCTAAAAGAAAATATAGAGAAAATCTCCTTAACATTGGTCTTGGCAATGATTTGTTAAATATGATGGTAAAAACACAGGCCACAACAAGATATGTTAAAGACTTAAATGTGAGACCCAAAAGTATAAAACTGCTAGAAGAGACCATAGGCAAAACACTATAGGACGTTCGTACAGGCAAAGATTTTATGGCTGAGACCTCAAAAGCACAGTTAACACAAACAAAAATAGAGAAATAGGACTATATTAAACTAAAAAGCTTCTGTAAAGCAAAGGAAACAATCGAGAATGAAGAGACAACCTATAGAATTGGAGAAAATATTTACAAGCTATCAATTTAACAAGGGACTAATATCCAGAACAAAACTGGACTTTATCTCACCATATGCAAAAATTAACTCAAGATGGATCAAAAACTTAAAATTAAGCCCCAGACTAGATGGATTCACAGCCAAATCCTATGAAATATACAAAGAAGAGCTGGCACCTATACTATGAAATTATTCCTTCCTGAAAAACAAAAAGTAAAAGAGGACCCTAACTCGTTCTATTAAGCCAGCATCACCCTGATACCAAAATCTGGCAAAGACAATTAAAAAAGAAAACTACAGGCCAATATCTCTGATGAATATAGATGCAAAAATCCTCAACAAAATACAAGCAAATTGAATCCAACAGCACATCAAAAAGTTAATTCACCAGGATTAAGTAGACTTCATTTCTGGGATGCAAGGTTGGCTCAACATACAAATCAATAAATGTGATTCACCACATAAATAGAATTAAAAACAAAAACCACATGATCATCTCAATAAATGGAAAAAACAATCCAACATATCTTCATGATAAAAAAATACCCTTGAGAAACTAGGCATCAAAGGAATATACCTTAAAATAATAAGAGCCATCTATGAGAAACCCATAACCAATATCATACTGAATAGTCAAAAACTGTAAGCATGCCACTTGAGAACTGGAGTAAGACAGTGATGCCAACTCTCACCACTCCTATTCAACATAGTACTAGATGTCCTCACCAGAGAAATTAGGCAAGAAAAATAAATAAAAAGCATCCAAATAGGAAAAGTGGAATTCAAACTGTCTTTGTTTGTAGATAATATGATTTTTTTTTTTTTTTTTTACCTAGGAAACCCTATAGACTCTGCCAAAAGGATCCTGGAACTGATAAACAACTTCAGTAAAGTTTCAGGATATGAGATCAAAGTACAAAAATCAGTAGCATTTCTATACGCCAATAATGTTCAAGCTGAGAGTGAAATCAAGAACACAATCCTATTTACAATACCCACAAAAACATAAAATACCTAGAAATAAATCTAACCAAGGAAGTGAAAGATGTTTACAAAGAGAACTACAAAACAATGCTGAAAGAATTCAGACATGACACAAAAAATAGAAAAACATTGTATGCTCATGGATTAGAAGAATCAATATGAAAATAAGATCACGCTGCCCAAAGCAATATATGCATTCAATACAATTCCTATCAAACTGCCAATGTCATTTTTCACAGAATTAGAAAAAATTATTTGAAAATTTGCATGGAACCAAAAAAGAGATCAAATGACCAAAATAATCCTAAGTGAAAAGAACAAAGCTAGAGACATAACACTACCTGACTTCAAACCATACTACAAGCCTACAGTAACCAAAACAGCATGGTACTGGTAGAAGAATAGACATATATACCAATGAATAGAATAGAGAACCTGGGAATAAAGCTTCACATCTACAGCCATTTGATGTTTGAGAAAGTTGACAAAAATAAGCAATGGGGAAAGGATTCCCTATTTAATAAATGGTGGTGGGATAGCTGGCCAGCCACATGCAGAAGAATCAAACTGGTTTCTTATGTTTCACCATATACAAAACTTAAATCAATAGGGACTAAAAATTTAAATGTAAGGTCTCATACTATAAGAACAAGAAAGCCTAGGAAACATCATTCTGAACGTTGGCCTTGGGAAATAATTTATGACTAAGTCCCCGAAAACAACTGCAACAAAAACAAAAATGGACAAGTGGGACCTAATTAAACGAAAGAGCTTCTGAACAGCAAAATAAACTATCAACAGAGTAAACAGACAACCTACATAATGGGAGAAAATATTTGCAATTTAAGCATCAACAAAGATCTACTATTCAGAATCTATAAGGAAGTTAAACAATTCAACAAGTAAAAAACAAATAACCCCATTAAAAGTGGGCAAAGGCATAAACAGACATTTCTTCAAAGAAGATGTACAAGTGGCCAATACACATGAAAAAATGTTCCATATAACTAATCATCACAGAAGTGCAAAGCAAAACCACAATGAGATACCAACTCATGCCAGTCCGATGGCTGCTATTAACAGGTCAAAAAATGACAGATGCTGACAGGGCTACAGAATAAAGGGAATACAGATACAGTGTTGGTGAGAATGTAAATTAGTTCAGCTACTGTTAAAAGCAGTTTGGAGATTTCTCAGAAGAACTTTTTGGATATTTCTCAGAAGAACTTAAAACAGAACTACCATTTGATCCAGCAAGCCCATTTCTGTGTATATATCAAAAATAAAAGAAATCATTCTATCAAAAAGATACATGCACTCACATGTTCAACACAGCACTGTTCACAATTGCAAAGATATCAAATCAATCTAGGTGCCCATTAATGGTGGATTGGGTAAAGAAAATGTGGTACATATGCATGTCCTCACTCTTAAGTGGGAGTTGAACAATGAGAACATATGGACACAGGGAGGAGAACATCATACACTGGGGCCTGTCAGGGGGGTGGGGGGAAAGGGGAGGGAGAGCATTAGGACAAATACCTAATGCATGCAGGGCTTAAAACCTAGATGATGGGTTGATAGGTACAGCAAACCTCCATGGCACATGTACACCTATGCAACAAACCTGCATGTTCAGCACATATATCCCAGAACTTGAAGTTAAATACAAAATAGAAAAATAAAAAATAAAAAAAAAACTAATTTGTGATGCTAGATCATTATGATTTTTAGCATTTAAAGAATTGAGTGATACTCATGAAAAAGAAATAAAGCTTCCTTCCATTTCTCTCAAAAGAAAAAAAAGAAAAAAAAGAAAATGTGGTACATATACACCATAGAATACTATTCAGCCATAAAAAGAACAAAATTATGTCATTTGCAGCAACATGGATATAGCTGCAGGCCATTATTCTAAGATAATTAATGCAGCAACAGAAAACCAAATACAACTTGTTCTCATTTATAAGTTAAACATTGGGTACTCATGGATAAAAAGATGGCAACAATTGAAACTGGACTCTTAGAGTGGGGAGGAAGAGAGGGGGTCACAGGTTGAAAAACTATTGCATACTATGCTCAGTACCTGGGTGATGGAATAATTCTTACCCTAAACCTCAGCATCATGCAATATAACCAGGTGACAGATCTGCACATGTACTCCTGAACCTATAATAAAAGTTAAAAATAAAATAACGAAAAAGTGGCCAAATTTGGCCAAAAGGACATGAAGAGACATTTCTCAAAAGAAAATATACAAGTGGCCAATGAGCATATGAATAAATGCTCATCACCACTAATCAGAGAAACACAAATTAAAACCACCATGAGATACTATGCCACACCAGTCAGAATGGCTATGATTATTATTTACAGACAAGGTCTTACTCTGTTACCCAGGTTGGAGTGCAGTGATATGGTCAGAGCTCACTGTAACCTCAAACTCCTGAGCTCAAGTGATTCTCCCACCTCAGAGTCCTGAGTAGCTAAGACTACAGGTGTGTGCCACCATGCCTGGCTATTTTTTTTTTTTTTTTTTTAAGTAGAGACAGGTTCTTGCTATGTTGCCCAGACTGATCTCAAACTCCTGGTTTCAAATGATCCTCCTGCCTCAGCTTCTCAAAGCACTTGGATTGCAGGCATGAGGCACCATGCCAGTCCAGAATACTATTATTAACAAGTTTAAAAATAACAGATGTTGACAAGGATGCAGAGAAAAGAGAATGCTTATACATTGTTGATGGTAACATAAATTAGTATTTCATCTATGGAAAATAGTATGGAGATTTCTCAAGGAACTAAAAATAGGACTCCCATTTGATTCAGCAATGCCACTACGGGGTATCTACCCAAAAGAAAAGAAATTGTTATATCAAAAAGACACCTGCACTCATATGTTTATCACAGCACTATTTGGAATAGCAAAGTAATGGAATCAACCTAAGTGTCCATCAGTGAATGACTGGATAAAGAAAATGTGAGGGGTGTGTGTGTGTGTGTGTGTGTGTGTGTACACCACGGAATACTATGCAATCATTAAAAGGAATGAAATTATGTCTTTTGCAACAACATGGATGGAGCTGGAGACCATTATCTTAGGTGAAATAATTTGAAAACAGAAAATCAAACACAGTGTATCACTTTTAAGTGGGAGCTAAACAAGGTGTACACATGGACACAGAAGAAAATAGCAGACACTGGGGACTCCAAAAGGAGCAAGAGTTGGAGGGTGATAAGAGTTGAAAAATTACCTGTTAGGCACAATGTTCACTAGTCAGGTGACGGGTACACTAGAAGCCCAAATTTTACCACTACACAATATATCCATGTAACAAAACTAAAAATGTACCCTCTGAATCCTTACAAATAAATGAAATAAATAAATAAGAAAACATGGTATTACACACAATGGAATATCATCAGGCCACAAAAAATAATAAAATCACATCATTTGCAGCAACATGGATAAACATGGAAGACATTATGTTAAGTGAAATAAACCAGACACAAAAATACAAATGTTGCATGTTCTTACTCATTTGTGGGAGCTAAAACTGTTGATCTCATGGAAATAGAGAATAGAATGATAAATACCAGAGGCTGGGAAGTAGGTGTACATGGGAGGCAGGAATGAAGTGAGGTTGGTTAATAGGTACAAACATACAGTTAGATAGAAGGAATAAGGTCTAAAAGTTTGATAGCAGAGTAGGGTGAACATACTTATCAACAATATATTGTGTATTTCTAAGTAACTAGATGAGAGGGCTTGAAATACTCCTAACATATAGATAGAAATTATAAATATTCAAAGAGATGGATACCCTAAACATCCCAAATTGAGCATTAAACATTCTATGCATGTAACAAATACTCACATGTACCCCATAAATATGTAAAATGTTATGTATCAATTTAAAACCCCAGCCAGGTGTGGTGGTTCATGCGTGTAATCCCAGAATTTTGGGAGGCTGTCCTGGGAGGACTGTTTGAGGCTAGGAGTTCAAGACCAGCTTGGGCAACATAGCAAGACCCATCTCCACAAAAAAATTTAGCAAGACCCTGTTTTTTAAAAAAATACCTTCTTTCTCTTGTGGGCATTTAGTGCTATAAATGTCCCCCTACACACTGCTTTAAATGTGTCCCAGAGATTCTGGTATGTTGTATCTTTGTTCTCATTGGTTTCAAAGAACATCTTTATTTCTGCCTTCATTTTGTCATGTACCCAATAGTCATTCAGGAGCAGGTTGTTCAGTTTCCATGTAGTTGAGCAGTTTTGATTGAGTTTCTTAATCCTGAGTTCTAGTTTGATTGCACTGTAGTCTGAGAGACAGTTTGTTATACTTTCTGTTCTTTCATATTTGCTGAGGAGTGTTTTACTTCCAACTATGTGGTCAATTTTGGAATAAGTGCAATGTGGTACTGAGAAGAACGTATATTCCGTTGATTTGGGGTGGAGAGTTCTGTAGATGTCTATTAGGTCCACTTGGTGCAGAATTGAGTTCAATTCCTGGATATCCTTGTTAACTTTCTGTCTTGTTGATCTGTCTAATGTTGACAGTGGGGTGTTAAAGTCTCCCATTATTATTGTGTGGAGTCTAAGGAAAGATCTAAAATTGACACCTTAACATCACAATTAAAAGAACTAGAGAAGCAAGAGCAAACACATTCAAAAGCTAGCAGAAGGCAAGAAATCACTAAGATCAGAGCAGAACTGAAGGAGATAGAGACACAAAAATCCCTTCATAAAATCAATGAATCCAGGAGCTGGTTTTTTGAAAAGATCAACAAAATTGATAGACCGCTAGCAAGACTAATAAAGAAGAAAAGAGAGAAGAATCAAATAGATGCAATAAAAAATGACAAAGGGGATATCACCACCTATCCCACAGAAATACAAACTACCATCAGAGAATACTATAAACACCTCTACACAAATAAACTAGAAAACCTAGAAGAAATGGATAAATTCCTGGACACATACACTCTCCCAAGACTAAACCAGGAAGAATTTGAATCCCTGAATAGACCAATAACAGGCTCTGACATTGAAGCAATAATTAATAGCCTACCAACAAAAAAAGTCCAGGACCAAACGATCCACAGCTGAATTTTACCAGAGGTACAAGGAGGAGGTGGTACCATTCCTTCTGAAACTATTCCAATCAATAGAAAAAGAGGGAATCCTCCCTAACTCATTTTATGAGGCCAACATCATCCTGATACCAAAGCCTGGCAGAGACACAACAAAAAAAAGAGAATTTTATACCAATATCCCTGATGAACGTCCATGCAAAAATCCTCAACAAAATACTGGCAAACCGAATCCAGCAGTATACCAAAAAGTTTATCCACCATGATCAAGTGGGCTTCATCCCTGGGATGCAAGGCTGGTTCAACATACGCAAATCAATAAACGTAATCCAGCATATAAACAGAACCAAAGACAAAAACCACATGATTATCTCAATAGATGCAAAAAAGGCCTTTGACAAATTTCAACAGCCCTTCATGCTAAAAACACTCAATAAATTCCGTATTGATGGAATGTATCTCAAAATAATAAGAGCTCTTTATGACAAACCCACAGCCAATAGCATACTGAATGGGCAAAAACTGGAAGCATTCCCTTTGAAAACTGGCACAAGACAGGGACGCCCTCTCTCACCACTTCTATTCAACATAGTGTTGGAAGTTCTGGCCAGGGCAATCAGGCAAGAGAAAGAAATAAAGGGTATTAAATTAGGAAAATAGGAAGTTGCCGGGCGCGGTGGCTCAAGCCTGTAATCCCAGTACTTTGGGAGGCCGAGACGGGCGGATCACGAGGTCAGGAGATCGAGACCATCCTGGCTAACACGGTGAAACCCCGTCTCTACTAAAAAATACAAAAAACTAGCCGGGCGAGGTGGCGGCGCCTGTAGTCCCAGCTACTTGGGAGGCTGAGGCAGGAGAATGGCGTGAACCCGGGAGGCAGAGCTTGCAGTGAGCTGAGATCCGGCCACTGCACTCCAGCCCGGGAGACACAGCAAGACTCCGTCTCAAAAAAAAAAAAAAAAAAAA
>NC_045445.1:79768891-79788663 GCF_002776525.5 Piliocolobus tephrosceles
CAAAAAAAAAAAAAAAAAAAAAAAGGAAAATAGGAAGTCAAATTGTTCCTGTTTGCAGATGACATGACTGTATATTTAGAAAACCCCATCGTCTCAGCTCAAAATCTCCTTAAGCTGATAAGCAACTTCAGCAAAGTCTCAGGATACAAAATTAATGTGCAAAAATCACAAGCATTTTTATACACCAATAACAGACAAACAGAGAGCCAAATCATGAGTGAACTTCCATTCACAATTGCTTCAAAGGCCATAAAATACCTAGGAATCCAACTTACAAGGGATGTGAAGGACCTCTTCAAGGAGAACTACAAACCACTGCTCAGTGAAATAAAAGAGGACACATACAAATGGAAGAACATTCCATGCTCATGGATAGGAAGAATCAATATTGTGAAAATGACCATACTGCCCAAGGTAATTAATAGATTCAATGCCATCCCCATTAAGCTACCAATGACTTTATTCACAGAATTGGAAAAAACTACTTTAAAGTTCATATGGAACCATAAAAGACCCCGCATTGCCAAGACAATCCTAAGCCAAAAGAACAAAGCTGGAGGCATGACACTACCTGACTTCAAACTATACTACAAGTCTACAGTAACCAAAACGGCATGGTACTGGTACCAAAACAGAGATATAGACCAATAGAATAGAACAGAGCCCTCAGAAATAATACCACACATCTACAACCATCTGATCTTTGACAAACCTGACAAAAACAAGAAATGGGGAAAGGATTTCCTATTTAATGAATGGTACTGGGAAAATTGTCTAGCCATAAGTAGAAAGCTGAAACTGGATCCCTTCCTTACACCTTATTCAAAAATTAATTCAAGATGGATTAGAGACTTAAATGTTAGACCTAAAACCATAAAAACCCTAGAAGAAAACCTAGGCAATACCATTCAGGACATAGGCATGGGCAAGGACTTCATGTCTAAAACACCAAAAGCAACGGCAGCAAAAGCCAAAATTGACAAATGGGATCTAATTAAACTAAAGAGCTTCTGCACAGCAAAAGAAACTACCATTAGAGTCAACAGGCAACCTATAGAATGGGAGAAAATTTTTGCAATCTACTCATCTGACAAAGGACTAATATCCAGAACCTACAAAGAACTCAAACAAATTTACAAGAAAAAAACAAACAATCCCATGAAAAAGTGCACAAAGGAAATCAACAGACACTTCTCAAAAGAAGACATTTATGCATCCAACAGACACATGAAAAACTGCTCATCATCACTCGCCATCAAAGAAATGCAAATCAAAACCACAATGAGATACCATCTCACACCAGTTAGAATGGCTATCATTAAAAAGTCAGGAAACAACAGGTGCTGGAGAGGATGTGGAGAAATAGGAACACTTTTACAGTGTTGGAGAGACTGTAAACTAGTTCAACCATTGTGGAAGACAGTGTGGCGATTCCTCAAGGATCTAGAACTAGAAATACCATTTGACCCAGCCATCCTATTACTGGGTATGTACCCAAAGGATTATAAATCATGCTGCTATAAAGACACATGCACACGTAAGTTTATTGTGGCACTGTTCACAATAGGAAAGACTAGAAACCAACCCAAATGTCCATCAGTGACAGACTGGATTAAGAAAATGTGGCACATATACACCATGGAATACTATGCAGCCATAAAAAAGGATGAGTTCATTTCCTTTATAGGGACATGGATGCAGCTGGAAACCATCATTCTCAGCAAACTATCGCAAGAACAGAAAACCAAACACCACATGTTCTCACTCATAGGTGGGAATCGAACAATGAGAACACTTGGACACAGGAAGGGGAACATCACACACTGGGACCTGTTGCGGGGTGGGGGGAGGGGGGAGGGATAGCATTAGAAGATATACCTAATGTAAATGATGAGTTAACGGGTGCAGCACACCAACATGGCACATGTATACATATGTAACAAACCTGCATGCTGTGCACATGTACCTTAGAACATAAAGTATTAAAAACACCTAGGACAAAAAATAGAGATCCAAATGCAAACAAAATTTGTGTATTTAATATCTCAGAGGTCAAAGTGCTTTGAAGAAATTTATCACCGCATGTTTCAGAAATGAATCAGAATTGTGCATTATTCCTGATTTTATGGAAGGTGAGACTGTGATACGGGAAGGTTAAACACCACTTTCCCACAGTGGAAAAAATAATCCAATGTATGTTTTAAATAGTTCCATTTATGGGGCTTGTTTGTCAGATAGTTCCTTAAATTTGTTCAGTAAACAATATTGGATACTCTACCTAGGAGGGGGAAAGTAGAAAGGGTATCCTGTGTTCATTTCACACTGGAAAAACCTAATTTCCTCTAACATGTCCCTAACCTTTCAACGTGAACTTATCTAAATGAAACACCAGAGGAGCAGTTTCAACTCTCAGGCACGGAATCCACACCTCAGCCACTTCAGCTCTTACCTCTAGGAGGAAGCATCCACCTGTAGTCACAGGGATTAGTATGGAATTCCTATTCATCTCAAGGTTTAGAAGGCTGTATTGTTCATCATTCTGGGTCTCTTCAGTTAAAGGGAACTCCTGATTCAGTTCAACAGTTTCTGAGAAACTAGAGAGCCTAGTTTAGCAGATAGGCAAATAACGTACAAGTCAAGGGAGAGGTAGTATGACAAGCAAAAGTTCCGGGGAGATAAGAAGTGGTTTTCCCTTTGCTCTTGGGAATATATACATATATATATATATATATATACACACACACACACATACATACATACATATATATATCTCCATCCAGAGAGAATGAATGAATCTGAGTATCACTGAACCCATGACCAGGGAAGGTCTAATTCTTCCTCACACTACCAATAAGAATGTATGTACTCACCTCTGTGAAGCCACTCAGTGTTTATCTTCCAGCATCAAGTCGTCCCTTGCATTGTACTCTGCTTCAGTTGACTCTGGTTCCTGCTCTCTAGACAGCTCTGGGTTTAGGCCTCTGGATCTGGGAACAGGATACGGGTAGGCATGCTGTAGGAACTAATCATTAATGGTAACTGTTGTAGCAGCCACAATAACTAGCCAAGAAGGAGAGAAGCAGACAAGCAATGAGTGAGGGATGCTAGAGTCTAGGAATGGGTAGAGATGAATGGTAGCAGAGGTGAGGTCAAGTAGAGGAGGAGGAGGAAGATAATGGTAGTTCAGTGGCCTGGCCCCTGGCTGGCAGAGAACTAGCACAGACTTTGGCTAGAGCATAAGCTTTTGTCACAGCCCTTCTCCAAGTTTTCTAAAAATAAAAATGTGTGTGTGTGTGTGTGTGTATGATGGAGAGGTGAGGTGAAGGTTGTGGGTTTCAGTTGGGGAGGGGGTATCTAGGATGAGAGGATGTATACATTATAGAGCTGTAAGGGCTTATTGTCTTTGGAGGGCCTAGAAAACACTGGCACCTAGGTTCTCCACTAGGGTGGAAGTGCTAAAATAAATGATGGTGGACCAGCTGATATGTGGTAGGGCAGGTGGTTGACCCTATACTCCTTTTTTCATTGGGATGTGGGGGCGCTGAGGGGGGTGGGTGGTGGCACACAGCCTCTGGGTCAGGTATTGGACCTCCATACCTTACAAAGCTGCCAAATCTTTCCAGCAGAGCTGGACTTTCCTTCCTGTTCAACTGCACAGATTTTCAAATAGTTACTTGGTTTCTCAATAGTTCTCCCAGAGGGCTAACGATTGAGTCCCCTTGTTCTTCTGACAACCCAAATTGTAGGCTCATTGAATTGAACGTGCTCTTAGTGACAGTTAAAAGAAAGCAAGAGAACAGTATTTATGCTCATTGGCCTTTTCCTGTCGGAATGCTGCCAGAGTTCCCTACCATCTACCAATCCTGGTGGTTGGGACCTGGGTGCAATGCCGATAGCTCTGCTGCCTGTTCTAACATCTTTAAAGCCCACGCTAATGGCATGGGTGCACATTAACTCTGCTAGCTCTTACTCCAGCCTCACTGCCATTTCTTGACAAAGGGGACTTCTGTCCCCCATTATCCTCTCAATTATTGTAGAAGTGTCAACATTTCCCAGTGGTCTCCCTTCCAATGCCTGAAATAACACCATTGGCCCTAGTTTGTTCTTATTCAGTACCCTGAACACAAACCACTGTGCTAAGGACTGTCACTCCCTTTCTTGACACAACAGCAGATCTCTTTTTGGCTTTTGTTCAGGAAAAAATGTCTTTTGTCTTCATACTATCCTCCGGGTCTATATACTGGTGTTGTACCATGTACAAATTTATTTTGGAAGGCAGGGGCATGCAGGAGAAGGCAGTGAGGTAGGAACTACAGACCACCGCTTTAAACCCTCCTTGTGGGTGAAAAGGAAGGAAAATAAAGGAGAAAGAAATATATAAAAATCTTAACAGTTTTGCATATTAGGATTGGGGTGAATATTGCTTTCTTATTTATGCTTTTTCCTTTTCTGCTATTTTCTACAATAAACAGTTAATTAAAAAAATAGTACTTAAAAAAAGACAAAGTATGGAAAAAAGTACCACATTAGGGCACTTTAAAAAAAATATTTATTTATTTATTTTTGAGACAGAGTCTCACTCTGTCACTAGGCTGGAGCACAGTGGTTCGAGCAATTCTCCTGCCTCAGCCTCCTGATTAGCTGGAACTACAGGCGTGTGCCAGCAGGCCTAGCTAATTTTTATATTTTTAGTAGAGACGGGGTTTCACCTTGTTGGTCAGGCTGCTCTTGATCTCTTGACCTCGTGATTCACCCGCCTTGGCCTCCCAAAGTGCTGGGATTACAGGCGTGAGCCGCCGCACCCGGCCCACACTAGGGTACTTTCTAGGGTACTTGCTGGGGTTCTTTTTATCCAGTCCAACCTTTGCTTGGAGACAAGCAACAGGCACCTAACTCATTTCAGGTGGATGAATGTTTCTACAACCATTTTCATTTTAAAATTCTTCAGGAAGTTTCTTTTAAGTCTGGGATCTTCTCACCTGTCATCTCACAACCTCCAATCAATAAAGCAATATTTCTGTTTTAAAAGAAAAAATACCATCTTCTTTCACAGTTCCTTCCCTTTAAATTACTTCAACAGACTTTCTTTGACCCTAGGTTTCTTTGTGTCCTTCTTAAATGTATGGCAACTCCAACTGCTTGGGTTCTCAATAGGCCTAGGGCTTGTATGTTTTATAAATACTACCAGGCACAGTAGTAAGGGAGAGGCATTAATGTATTAGCTTATGCTATAACTATACTAGACACCAGGGCAATTGAACTGATTCACTATGAGAATCAAACATTTAGAAGCAGTCAGGATATTTGATACTGTAATTTAATCTTCACATTTGATGTGTAAGAAAAAGAGGGAAATGGATCTGTTCCAGGCCACATAGTCTGAACTACTAAAATAACTCAAGTCTTCTATTTCACAACTCTAGTGCTCTTTTTACCATATTACTTAAGCGATTTTATAAAATGTAGATATGTCAAGCATTTGGGCACCATTTTGAAATAAGAAAACTAGTCTTTGGCACCATTCTACCCAGGACTTTTACTGGGAGCTTGCCCTATATTCTGGGCTTTTCCTTTTTTCTACATCTTTCATTAATATGTCTACCCCAGGCCAGCTCTTCAGGGCTCTGTTGCTGCTTCCCAAGGTGACAGCAGGTATGTTAACAGCCCACTCTCTCTCTATTCCTGTATTCTGGCAACGGTGTCATAGCTTAGAAGAATGATTATCAGAATAAACTTCAGGTACTGTGAAAGATCAGCAAGAAGGATGTTTAAGGATGGTGAGACCCTGTGATGGTTCTCAAATCATACTATGTTAGTGGTATTTTAGGATTATACATTTGGCCAGGTGTGGTGGCTCACTCCTGTAATCCCAGTGCTTTGGGAGTCTGAGGTGGGTGGATTACCTGAGGTCAGGAGTTTGAGACCAGCCAGGCCAACATGGCGAAACCTCATTTCTACTAAAAATACAAAAATTAGCTGGGCATGGTAACGGGCACCTGTAATCTCAGCTACTTAGAAGGCTGAGGCAGGCGAATTGCTTGAACCCAGGAGGCAGAGGTTGCAGTGAGCCGAGATTGTGTCATTGCACTCCAGCCTAGGCAACAGGAGAAAAACTCCGTCTCAGGAAAAAAAAAAAAAAAAAAAAGCTATACATTCATGGCCAGAACTTACAATGTTGTAGAAAAGGGAAAAATATCTTTACTATTGATAGAGGCACATCATTTTCCAAGCTTACCAGCTTCTCTCTCTAAGTCTAAAGGCATATAAAGAATGAAAAATGATGCAGACTACACAGCAGGTTTGGAACACCTCATGGACTTACAGGCAAGTCACTTGATCTTATATACCTTACTTTCTTCATTATGGTTGATATGGTTTGTCTCTGTGTCCCTACCCAAATCTTATCTCAAATTGTAATCCCCACACATTGAGGGAGGGACTCAGTGAGAAGTGATTGGATTATGGGGACAGGTTACCCCATGCTGTTTTTATGATAGTGTGGGAGTTCTCATGAGAGCTGATGGTTACACAAGTGTTTGGCAGTCCCTTCTTTTCTCTCTCTCTCTGCTGCTGCCTTGTGAAGATGTGCCTTGCTCCCCCTTCACCTTCTGCCATGATTGTAACTTTCTTGAGGCCTCCCCAGTCATGCAAAACTGTGAGTAAATTAAACCTCCTTTGTTTACAAATTATCCAGTCTCAGTATCTTTATAGCAGTGTGAGAATGGACTAATAAAGAGAATTGGTACTGGCAGAGTGGGGTACTGCTATAAAGATAACCTGAAAATGTGGAAGCAACTTTGGAACTGGGTAACAGGCAGAGGTTGGAACAGTTTGGAGGTCTCAAAAGAGGACAGGAAGAAGTGGGAAAGTTTGGAACTTTCTAGAGACTTGTTGAATGGTTTTGACCAAAATGCTGATAGTGATATTAAAAATGAGGCCTGGCTGAGGTGGTCTCAGATGGAGATGAGGAACTTATTAAGAACTGGAATAAAGGTCACTAATGCTATAATTTAGAGAAGAGACTGGCAGCATTTTGCCTCTGCCCTAGATATCTGTGAAAGTTTGAATTTGAGAGAGATGACTTAGGATATCTGGCAAAAGAAATTTCTAAGCAGCTAAGCGTTCAAGAGATGACCTGGCTTATTCTGCAAGTGTTCAATTATGTGCATTCACAAAGAGATGGTTTGAAATTGGAACTTATGTTTAAAAAAGAAGCAGAACATAAAGGATTGAACATTTTACAGCTTGACCATGTAGTAGAAAAGAAAAACCCGTTTTCTTTTCTTTTCTTTTTTTTTTTGAGGCGGAGTCTCGCTCTGTGGCCCGGACTGGAGTGCAGTGGCCGGATCTCAGCTCACTGCAAGCTCCGCCTCCCGGGTTTAGGCCATTCTCCTGCCTCAGCCTCCGGAGTAGCTGGGACTACAGGCGCCCACCACCTCCAGGGAAGAATTCGAGCTGGCTGCAGAAGTTTGCATAAGTAACGAAGAGCTGAATGTTTATAGCCATGACAATGGGGAAACTGTCTTCAGGCCATGCCAGAGACCTTCATGGCAGCCTGTCCCATTACAGACCTGAAAGCCTAAGAGGGAAAAATGATTTCATGGGCTGGGCCAAGGACCCTGTTGCTCTGTGCAGCCTTGGAACTTGGTGCCCTGTGACCCAACTACTCCAGATCCAGTCATGGTTGAAAGGGGTCAACATGCAGCTACAATGTTGCTTCAGAGGATGCAACTCCCAAGCATTGGTGGCTCCTA
This sequence comes from Piliocolobus tephrosceles, assembly GCF_002776525.5. Lineage (NCBI taxonomy): Eukaryota > Metazoa > Chordata > Mammalia > Primates > Cercopithecidae > Piliocolobus > Piliocolobus tephrosceles. Next base: position 79,776,646 of record NC_045445.1, read on the forward strand.
TGCGGTGTTGGATCTGCAGGTCTCCCAGGGATTCTGATTGTTTTGGAGTGGGGCTCATACATTGATGTTTATCATATTCTCAAGTAAATATCAAAAGTTGGGTCTGAAAACTACTGGACTATATGTGATTCTATGAGATGACCATTCCCAGAGAAGCAGTTATAAAGATAAGCTATATTCAAAAGGATTTGTAAAAGCAGCTCAGGCATGCGCAGAGACACAGGAGATTTACACACTCTGGGCCCAAGATCCCTGGCAAAGGTGACTGCAACTCAGGCAAGGCAGGCAGGTTCATACATACCCCTAGGAAGAGGGATGAATCCAGGGGATCAAGCAGTGTTGGTCTGTAGGCCCTACTTTCATGGCACCTCACAAGATAAGACCAACTGGCTTGGAAATCCAGACAGCCACTGGTAACAGGGAAGCAACTGCCTGAGATGGGATGAAGTCATTGCAAGGAGGGGTAGGTAACCAGCTTTGCTGTTTGGATGACTCAGCCGTTCCAGCCTGTGGGTCATGGAGTGTCCAAACAGTTTGGACTCTCAGCTGCTTTACCAATACATGGTCAGACTGCTTCTTTAAGCAGGACCCCAATCCATTCCTTTTCCAGCCAGGGCCTCCAGGCACTCTCACCTGTGTTCTTTGGATAGAATTCTGATTTCTCCCTGGGACAGAGTGCCCAGAGGGTGGGGTGGGCCACCACCTTTGCGGTTTGCACAACTCAGCCAGAAGGCTCACTTATTGTAAGAAGTTGCTTTTGATTTTTCCTCATATTATTCTTTCTCACTGCAATAATCTTAATCCAGCAACCCTCCTTCCCCCACCTGATGAAAAGACACCTCATGACTGTCTAAATTGAACTGACCAGCCACTAAAGCCTGGAGTTGATTTACAAGAAACTCCTGTACCAAACACTTAACTTTCATGGTTTACTGATAGATCATATATGATATGTAATGAAGAAAACTAGGCTGGATATTCTATCACTATCCTTTATGAAGTGATTAAATTAGCCCTACTCTTGATGGCTACTTTGGCCCAACAAGCAGAATTTACTTAACCTGAGCTTGTGTCCTGGCAAAAGGTAAAACTGCAAACCTTTACATTGGTAGTCGTTATGCCTTTGGGATTGTTCATGAGTAGCATGCTTTGGAAATGAAGAGGAATTTTTTTTTTCCTCCAAAGGGAATCAAATTAAAAATAAAACTTTTGTCAATAATTTATAAAATTCACCATCCCCCTGCCTTGGTCATAATTGAAATTTGTGATCAATAATTTATCCTTTGTGTTACAAAATCCAGTTATACTCTTTCAGTTATTTTAAAATTTACAATTAATTAAAATTGGAATCTGATGAGGATAAAGGAAACAACTTGGCTGATCATGCAGTAAAAATGCCTGCCTTGAGTTTCACTAAGACTGAAAACCTTACATTTTTAGCTGACATGTTAGCTTACACTGAAAAGCTAACATTATTTTCCAAAAAAGGATTTAAATGATGTTGTTAAACATGGTCAGTCTTGAGTACCACATAAATAAAAATTTATTTGGGCTGATAATGTTTGCATTATTTGCCCAACAAGAGATTTATGGCATGGTTCCAATAATCAATTGGTATTATCAGGATCTATGAAAAAAACGCTACTCAAAATGACACATAAGAGGACTCACTGTTCAACAAAGTTATAAGTTTTATTTCTTTTTCTTTTTCTTTTTATTATTATACTTTAAGTTCTAGGGTACATGTGCACAATGTGCAGGTTTGATATGTAGGTATACATGCGCCATGTTGGTTTGCTGCACCCATCAACTCATCATTTACATTAGGTATTTCTCCTGATGTTATCCCTCACCCAGGCCCCCATCCCTAAACAGGCCCTGGTGTGTGATGTTCCCTGCCCTGTGTCCAAGTGATCTCATTGTTCAATTCCCACCTATGAGTAAGAACATGTGGTGTTTGGTTTTCTGTCCTTGTGATAGTTTGCTGAGAATGATGGTTTCCAGCTTCATCCATGTCCCTGCAAAGGAGATGAACTCATCTTTTTTTTTATGGCTGCATAGTATTCCATGGTGTGTATGTGCCACATTATCTTTATCCAGTCTATCATTGATGGACATTTGGGTTGGTTTCCAGTCTTTGTTATTGTGAATAGTGCCACAATAAACATACGTGTGCATGTGTCTTTATAGTAGCATGATTTATAATCCTTTGAGTATATACCCAGTAATGGGATTGCTGGGTCAAATGGTAATTCTAGTTCTAGATCCTTGAGGAATCACCACACTGTCTTCCACAATGGTTGAACTGTTTACATTCTCACCAATAGTGTAAAAGCATTCTATTTCTCTACATGCTCTCCAGCATCTGTTGTTTCCTGACTTTTTAACGATTGCCATTCTAACTGGTATGAGATGGTATCTCGTTGTGGTTTTGATTTGCATTTCCCTGATGACAGTGATGATGAGCATTTTTTCATGTGCCTGTTGGCTGCATAGATATCTTCTTTTGAGAAGTGTCTGTTCATATACTTTGCTCACTTTTTGATGGGGTTGTTTGTTTTTTTCTTGTAAATTTGTTTGAGTTCTTTGTAGATTCTGGACATTAGCCCTTTGTCAGATGAGTAGATTGCAAAAATTTTCTCTCATTCCATAGGTTGCCTGTGCACTCTGATGGTAGTTTCTTTTGCCGTGCAGAAGCTCTTTAGTTAAATTAGATCCCATTTGTCTATTTTGGCTTTTGTTGCCATTGCTTTTGGTGTTTTAGTCATGAAGTCCTTGTCCATGCCTATGTCCTGAATGGTATTGCCTAGGTTTTCTTCTAGGGTTTTTTTTTTTATGATGTTAAGTCTAACATTTGAGTCTTTATCCAACTTGAATTAATTTTTGTATAAGGTGTAAGGAAGGGATCCAGTTTCAGCTTTCTACATATGGCTAGCAGCTTTTCCAGCACCATTTATTAAATAGGGAATCCTTTCCCCATTTCTTGTTTTTGTCAAAGATCAGATGGTTGTAGATGTGTGGTGTTATTTCTGAAGCCTCTGTTCTGTTCCATTGATCTATATCTCTGTTTTGGTCCCAGTACCATGCTGTTTTGGTTACTGTAGCCTTATAGTATAGTTTGAAGTCAGGTAGTGTCATGCCTCCAGCTTTGTTCTTTTTGCATTGGATTGTCTTGGTAATGTGGGCTCTGTTTTGGTTCCATATGACCTTTAAAGTAGTTTTGGCCAAATCTGTGAAGGAAGTCATTGGTAGCTTGATGGGGATGGCATTGAATCTATAAATTACTTTGGGCAGTATGGCCACTTTCATGATATTGATTCTTCCATCCATGAGCATGGAATATTCTTTCATTTGTTAGTGTCCTCTTTTATTTCGTTGAGCAGTGTTTCTTAGTTCTCCTTGAAGAGGTCCTTCACATCCCTTGTAAGCTGGATTCTTAGGTATTTTATTCTTTTTGTAGCAATTGTGAAAGGGAGTACACTCATGATTTGGCTCTCTGTCTGTTAGTGGGAATAGGAATGCTTGTGATTTTTGCACATTGATTTTGTATTCTGGGACTTTGCTGAAATTGCTTATCAGCTTAAGAAGATTTTTTGCCTAAGAAGATGGGGTTTTCTAAATATACAGTCATGTCACCTGCAAACAGGGACAATTTGACTTCCTCATTTCCTAATTGAATACCCTTTATGTCTTTCTCTCACCTTATTGCCCTGGCCAGAACTTCCAACACTATGTTGAATAGGAGTGGTGAACGAGGGCATCCTTGTCTTGGGCTGGTATTCAAAGGAAATGCTTCCAGTTTTTGCCCATTCAGTATGATATTGGCTGTGGGTTTGTCATAAATAGCTCTTATTATTTTGAGATACGTTCCATCAATACCTAGTTTATTGAGAGTTTTTAGCATGAAGGGCTGTTGAATTTTGTCGAAGGCCTTTTCTGCATCTATTGAGATAATCATGTGGTTTTTGTCATTGGTTCTGTTGATGTGATGGATTACGTTTATTGGTTTGTGTATATTGAACCAGCCTTGATCCCAAGGATGAAGCCGACTTGGTCATGATGGATAAGCTTTTTGATGTGCTGCTGGATTCAGTTTGCCAGTATTTTATTGAGAATTTTTGCATCGATGTTCATCAGAGTTATTGGTTTAAAATTCTCTTTTTTTGTTGTGTCTCTGCCAGGCTTTGGTATCAGGATGACATTGGTCTCATAGAATGAATTAGGGAGGATTCCCTCTTTTTCTGTTCATTGGAATAGTTTCAGAAGGAATGGTACCACCTCCTCTTTGTACCTCTGGTAGAATTTGGCTGTGAATCTGTCTGGTTCTGGATTGTTTTTGGTTGGTAGGCTATTAACTATTGCCTCAATTTCAGAGCGTGTTATTGGCCTATTCAGAGATTTAGTGCTCTGGTTTAGTCTTGGGAGAATGTATGTGTCCAGGAAAGTATCCATTTCTTCTAGATTTTCTGGTTTATTTGCATAAAAGTATTTATAGTATTCTCTGATGGTAGTTTGTAGTTCTGTGGGATCAGTGGTGATGTCCCCTTTACAATTTTTTATTGCATTTATTTGATTCTTTTCTCCTTTTTTCTTTATTAGTCTTGCTAGTGGTCTATCAATTTTGTTGATCTTTTCAAAAAATCAGCTCCTGGATTCATTGATTTTTTGGAGGGATTTTGTGCCTCTATCTCTTTCAGTTATGCTCTGATCTTTGTTATTTCTTGCCTTTTGCTAGTTTTTGAATTTGTTTACTCGTGCTTCTCTGGTTCTTTTAATTGTGACGTTAGGGTGTCGAATTTAGATCTTTCCTGCTTTCTCTTGTGGGCATTTAGTGATGCAAATTTTCCTCTACACACTGCTTTAAATGTGGCCCAGAAATTTTGGTACGTTATGTCTTTGTTCTCACTGGTTTCAAAGAACATCTTTATTTCTCCCTTCATTTCATTGTTTACTCAGTAGTCATTCAGGAGTAAGTTGTTCAGTTTCCACGTAGTTGTGTGGTTTTGAGTGAGTTTCTAAATCCTGAGTTCTAATTTGGTTGCATTGTGGTCTGAGTGTGGGGAAAAGAAAGAGAGATCAGATTGTTACTGTGTCTATGTAGAAAGAATTAGACATAAGAGACTCCATTTTGTTCTGTACTAAGAAAAATTCTTCTGCCTTGAGATGCTGTTAATCTGTAACCCTACCCACAACCCTGTGCTTGCGGAGACATGTGCTGTGTTTACTCAAGGCTTAATGAATTTAGGGCTGTGCAGGATGTGCTTTGTTAAACAAGTGCTTGAAGGCAGGATGCTTGTTAAAAGTCATCACCATTCTCTAATCTCACGTACCCAGGGACACAATACACTGTAGAAGACCTCAAGGACCTCTGCCTAGGAAAGTCAGGTATTGTCCAAGGTTTCTCCCCATGTGATAGTCTGAGTTATGGCCTCGTGGGAAGGGAAAGACCTGACCGTCCCCCAGCCTGACACCCGTAAAGGGTCTGTGCTGAGGAGGATTAGTAAAAGAGGAAGGCCACTTTGCAGTTGAGATAAGAGGAAAGCATCTGTCTCCTGCTCATCCCTGGGCAATGGAACCTCTCGGTGTAAAACCCAATTGTATGTTCTATTTACTGAGACAGGAGAAAACAGCATTAGGGCTGGAGGTGAGACATGCTGGTGACAGTACCGCTCTTTAATGCACCAGGATGTTTATGTATGTGCACATCAAAGCACAGCACCTTTTTCTTAACCTTGTTTATGACACAGAGATATTTGTTCACATGTTCTCCTGCTGACCCTCTCCCCACTATTACCCTATTGTCCTGCCACATCCCACTCTCCGAGCTGGTAAAGATAATGATCAATAAATACTGAGGGAACTCAGAGACTGGTGCCAGCGCGGGTCCTCCGTATGCTGAGCGCCAGTCCCCTGGGTCCACTTTTCTTTCTCTATGCTTTGTCTCTGTGTCTCTTTCTTTTCTCAGTCTCTCGTCCCACCTGACGAGAAATGCCCACAGGTTGTGGTGGGGCTGGTCCCCTTTATCTGGTGCCCAACGTGGGTGCTTTTATCTAGGGTGAAGGTACTCTTGAGCATGGTCATTGAGGACAAGTTGACTAGAGATTCCCAAGTACATCTACAGTCAGCCTTGTGGTAAGCTTGTGCACTCTGAAGAACCTAAGGTAACAATGGGGCAAACTGAAAGTAAATATGTCCCTATCCCTTATCTCAGCTTTATTAAAATTCTTTTAAGAAGAGGGGGAGTTAGAGTCTCTACAGAAAATCTAATTACGCTATTTCAAACAATAGAACAATTCTGCCCATGGTTTCCAGAACAGGGAACTTTAGATTTAAAAGATTGGGGAAAAATTGGCAAAGAATTACAGAAGCAAGTAGGGAGTGTAAAATCATCCCACTTACAGTATGGAATGATTGGGCCATTATTAAAGTAGCTTTAGAACCGTTTTGAAACAGGAGAAGATAGCGTTTCAGTTTCTGATGCCCCTGAAAGCTGTGTAATAGATTGTGAAGAAGAGGCAGGGATAGAATCCCAGAAAGGAGCAGAAAGTTCACATTGTAAATATGCAGCAGAGCCGGTAATGGCTTGGTCAACGCAAAATGTTGACTATAATCAATTCCAGGAGGTAATATATTCTGAAACATTAAAATTAGAGGAAAAAGGTCCAGAATTAGCGGGGCCATCAGAGTCTAAACCACGATGGCCAACTCCTTTTCCAGCTGTTCAGATGCCTGTAACATTAGAACCTCAAATGCAGGTTAGGCAAGTACAAACCCCAAAAGAATATCAAATAGAAAAAGATAGTCTCTGTCACAGCAATGCCAATCCAGATACCGTATCCACAGTATCAGCCAGTAGAAAATAAGACCCAACCACCAGTAGCCTATCAATACTGTCCACCAGCCGAAGTTCAGTAGCAGCTGCCCCCAGAAAATCAGTTTGGACAGCCAGGAATGTTTCCAGCACCACAGGGCAGGGCGCTATAGCCTCAGCCGCCCACTATGAGACTTAATCCTACAGCACCACCTAGTGGACAGGGTAGTGCATTACATAAAAGTTTTGAGGCAAGAAAACAAGGAGATACTGAGGTGTGGCAATTCCTAGTAATATTTGAACCGAGACCACCTGGAGAAGGGGCCCAAGAGGGAGAGCTTCCCCTAGCTGAGGCCAGGTATGAGTCCTTTTCTATAAAAATGCTAAAAGATATGAAAGAGGGAGTAAAACAGTATGGACCCAACCCCCCTTATATGAGAACATTATCAGAATCCATTGCTCATGGACATAGACTCATTCCTTATGATTGGGAGATTTTGGCCAAATCATCACTCTCACCCTCTCAATTTTTACAATTTAAGACTTGGTGGATTGATGGGGCACAAGAACAGGTCCGAAAAAATAGGGCTGCCAATCCTCCAGTTAACATAGAAGCAGATCAACCATTAGGAACAGGTCAAAATTGGAGCACTACTAATCAACAAGCAATAATGCAAAATAGGTCATTGAGCAAGTTAGAGCTATCTGCCTTAGAGCCTGGGAAAAAATTCAAGACCCGGAAACCACCTGCCACCTTCCCCTCATTCAATACAGCAAGACAAGGCTCTAAAGAGCCCTACCCTGATTTTGTGGCAAGGCTTCAAGATGCTGCTCAAAAGTCAATTACCGATGAGAATGCCCGTAAGGTCATAGTGGAGTTGATGGCATACGAAAACGCCAACCCTGAGTGTCAATCAGCCATTAAGCCATTAAAAGCAAAGGTCCCGGCAGGATCAGATGTAATCTCAGAGTACGTAAAAGCCTGTGATGGAATTGGAGGAGCTGTGCATAAAGCTAAGCTTTTGGCTCAAGCAATAATGGGAGTTGCTTTAGGAGGACAAGTTAGAACTTTTGGGGGAAAATGTTATGATTGTCAAATTGGTCATCTAAAAAAGAATTGCCCAGTCTCAAATAAACAAAATACAACAACTCAAGCTACTACAACAACAGGTAAAGAGCCACCTGGCCTATGTCCAAAATGTAAAAAAGGAAAACGTTGGGCTAATCAGTGTCATTCTAAATTTGATAAAAATGGACAGCCATTGTCAGGAAACAGAAGAGGGGCCAGCCTCAGGCCCCACAACAAACTGGGGCATTCCCAATTCAGCCCTTTGCTCCTCAGGGTTTTCAGACACAACAACCCCCACTGTCACAAGTGCCTCGGGAATGAGCCAGTTATCACAATACAGCAATTGTCCCCTGCCACAAGTGGCAGTGCAGCAGTAGATTTATGTACTATACAAGTAGTCTTTCTACTTTCAGGGGAGCCCCACAAAAATTCCCCAGAGGGGTATATGGCCCACTGCCTGAGGGGACTGTAGGACTATCTTAGGAAGATCAAGTCTAAATCTAAAGGGAGTTCAAATTCATACTGATGTGGTTGATTCAGATTATAAAGGCAAAATTCAATTGGTTATTAGCTCTTCAATTCCTTGGAGTGCCAGTCCAGGAGACAGGATTGCTCAATTATTACTCCTGCCTTATATTAACGTTGGAAACAGTGAAATAAAAAGAACAGCAGGGTTTGGAAGCACTGATCTGGCAGGAAAGGCTGCATATTGGGCAAGTCAGGTCTCAGAGAGCAGACCTATGTATAAGGCCATTATTCAAGGAAAACAGTTTGAAAGGTTAGTAGACACTGGAGCAGATGTCTCTATCATTGGTTTAAATCAGTGGCCAAAAAAATTGGCCTAAACAAAAGGCTGTTACAGGATTTGTCAGCGTAGGCACAGCCTCCGAAGTGTATCAAAGTACCATGATTTTACATTGCATAGGGCCAGATAATCAAGAAAGTACTGTTCAGCCAATGATTACTTCAATTCCTGTTAATCTGTGTGGTTGAGATTTAGTACAACCATGGGGTGCAGAAATCACTACGCCCACTCCATTATACAGCCCCACGAGTCAAAGAATCTTGACTAAGATGGGATATATTCCAGGAAAGGGACTAGGAAAAAGTGAAAATGGCATTAAAGTCCCAATTGAGACTGAGGGAAATCAAGAAAGAAAAGGAATAGGGTATCTTTTTTAGGGGCGGCCACTGTAGAGCCTCCTAAACCCATTCCATTAACTTGGAAAACAGAAAAACCAGTATGGGTAAATCAGTGACCGCTACCAAAACAAAAAACTGGAGGCTTTACATTTATTGGTAAAGAAACAATTAGAAAAGGGACATATTAAGCCTTCATTCTCACCTTGGAATTCTCCTGTGTTTGTAATTCAGAAAAAGTCCAGCAGATGGCATATGTTAACTGACTTAAGAGCTGTAAATGCCATAATTGAACATATGGGGCCTCTCCAACCCGCGTTGCCCTCTCTGGCCATGATCCCAAAAGACTGGCCTTTAATTATAATTGATCTGAAGCACTGCTTTTTTACCATTCTTCTGGCGGAGCAGGATTGTGAAAAATTTGCCTTTACTACACCAGTCATAAATTAAAAGAACCAGCTACCAGGTTTCAGTGGAAAGTGTTACCTCAAGGAATGCTTAATAGTCCAACTATTTGTCAGACTTTCATAGGTCAAGCTCTTCCACCAGTTAGAGACAAATTTTCAGACTGTTATATCATTCACTATGTTGATGATATTTTATGTGCTGCAGAAACGAGAGACAAATTAATTGACTGTTACAGATTTCTGCAAGCAGAGGTTGCCAACGCAGGACTGATAATAGCATCTGATAAGATTCAAACCTCTACTCCTTTTCATTATTTAGGGATGTAGACAGAAAATAGAAAAATTAAGCCACAAAAAATAGAAATACGAAAAGACACATTAAAAACATTAAGTGACTTTCAAAAAATTGCTAGGAGATATTAATTGGATTCGGCCAACTCTAGGCATTCCTACTTATGCCATGTCAAATTTGTTCTCTATCTTAAGAGGAGACCCAGACTTAAATAGTAAAAGAATATTAACACCATAGCCAACAAAAGAAATTAAATTAGTGGAAGAAAAAATTAAGTCAGCACAAATAAATAGATCCCTTAGCCCCACTCCAACTTTTGATTTTTGCTACAGCACATTCTCCAACAGGCATCATTGTTCAAAATACTGATCTTGTGGAGTGGTCATTCTTTCCTCACAGTACAATTAAGACTTTTACATTGTACTCGGATCAAATAGCTATATTAATTGGTCAGGCAAGATTACGAATAATAAAATTGTGTGGAAATGACCCAGACAAAATAGTTGTTCCTTTAAACAAGGAACAAGTTAGACAAGCCTTTATCAATGCTGGTGCATGGCAGATTGGTCTTGCTGATTTTGCGGGAATTACTGATAATCATTACCCAAAAACAAAAATCTTCCAGTTTTTACAATTGACTACTTGGATTTTACCTAAAATTACCAGACATGAACCCTTTAGAAAATACTCTGACAGTATTTACTGATGGTTCCAGCAATGGAAAAGTGACTTACACAGGGCCAAAAGCGCAAGTAATCAAAACTCAATATCAATTGGCTCAACGAGCAGAGTTGGTTGCAGTCATTACAGTGTTACAAGGTTTTAATCAATCTATTAATATTGTATCAGATTCTGCATATGTAGTACAGGCTACAAGGGATGTTGAGACAGCTCTAATCAAACATAGTATGGATGATCAGTTAAACTACTTGTTTAATTTGTTACAACAAACTGTAAGAAAAAGGAATTTCCCATTTTACATTACTCATATTAGAGCACACACTAATTTACCAGGGCCTTTAACTAAAGCAAATGAACAAGCTGACTTACTGGTATCATCTGCATTCATAAAAGCACAAGAACTTCATGCTTTGACTCATGTAAATGCAGCAGGATTAAAAAGCAAATTTGATGTCACATGGAAACAGGCAAAAAATATTGTACAACATTGCACCCAGTGCCAAGTCCTACAACTACCCACTCAAGAGGTAGGAGTGAATCCCAGAAGTCTGTGTCCTAATGCGTTATGGCAAATGGATGTCACACATGTACCTTCATTTGGAAGATTATCATATGTTAATGTGACAGTTGATACTTATTCACACTTCATATGGGCAACATGCCAGACAGGAGAAAGTACTTCCCATGTTAAAAAACATTTATTATCTTGTTTTGCTGTCATGGGAGTTCCAGAAAAAATTAAAACTGACAATGGACCAGAATACTGTAGTAAAGCTTTCCAAAAATTCTTAAATCAGTGGGAAATTACACATACAACAGGAATTCCCTATAATTCCCAAGGACGGGCCATAGTTGAAATAACTAATAGAACACTCAAAACTCAATTAGTTAAACAAAAAGAAGGGGGAGACAGTAAGGAGTGTACCACTCCTCAGATGCAACTTAATCTAGCACTCTATACTTTAAATTTTTTAAACATTTACAGAAATCAGACTACTACTTCTGCAGAACAACATCTTACTGGTAAAAAGAACAGCCCACATGAAGGAAAACTGACTTGGTGAAAAGACAACAAAAATAAGACATGAGAAATAGGGAAGGTGGCAATGTGGGGGAGAGGTTTTGCTTGTGTTTCACCAGGAGAAAATCAGCTTCCTGTTTGAATACCCACTAGACATTAGAAGTTCTACAATGAACCCGTCGGAGATGCAAAGAAAAGCGCCTCCACGGAGACAGAAACACCGCAATTGAGCACCATCTCCCCATGTAATAGTCTGAGATATGGCCTCCTGGCAAGGGAAAGACCTGACCGTCCCCCAGCCTGACACCCATAAAGGGTCTGTGCTGAGGAGGATTAGTAAAAGAGGAAGGCCACTTTGCAGTTGAGATAAGAGGAAAGCATCTGTCTCCTGCTCATCCCTGGGCAATGGAATGTCTCAGTGTAAAACCTGATTGTATGTTCTGTTTACTGAGATAGGAGAAAATTGTCTTAAGGCTGGAGGTGAGACATGCTGGTGACAGTACTGCTCTTTAATGCACCAAGATGTTTATGTATGTGCATATCAAATCAGAGCACCTTTTTCTTAACCTTGTTTATGACACAGAGATATTTGTTCAC
>NC_045445.1:79789063-79860429 GCF_002776525.5 Piliocolobus tephrosceles
CTTTTTGTATTTTTTAGTAGAGACGGGGTTTCACCGTGTTAGCCAGGATGGTCTCGATCTCCTGACCTCGTGATCCGCCCATCTCGGCCTCCCAAAGTGCTGGGATTACAGGCTTGAGCCACCGCGCCCGGCCTGAATTCTGTTCTTTTACATTTGCTGAGGAGTGCTTTACTTCCAATTATGTGATCAATTTTAGAATAAGTGTGATGTGGTGCTGAGAAGAATGTATATTCTGTTGATTTGGGGTGGAGAGTTCTGTAGATGTCTATTAGTTCTGTTTGTTGAAGAGCTGAGTTCAGGTCCTGGATATCCTTGTTAACCTTCTGTTTCATTGATCTAATATTGACAGTGTGGTGTTAATATCTCCCATTATTATTGTGTGGGAGTCTAAGTCTCTTTGTGGGTCTTTAAGAACTTGCTTTATGAATCTGAGTGCTCCTGTATTGGGTGCATATATATTTAGGATAGTTAGCTCTTCTTGTTGAAATGATCCCTTGACCATTATTGTAATGGCCTTTGTCTCTTTTGATCTTTGTTGGTTTACAGTCTGTTTTGTCAGAGACTAGGATTGCAACCCCTGCTTTTTTTTTTGCTTTCCATTTGCTTGGTAGATCTTCCTCCATCCCTTTATTTTGAGCCTATGTGTGTCTTTGCTCATGAGATGGGTCTCCTGAATACAGCACACTGATGGGTCTTGACTATCCAATTTGCCAGTCTGTGTCTTTTAATTGGGGTATTTAGCCCCTTTACATTTAAGGTTAATATTGTTATGTGTGAATTTGTTTCTGTCATTATGATGTTCACTGGTTATTTTGTCCATTAATTGATGCAGTTTCTTTGTAACATCAATGGTCTTCACAATTTGGCATGTTTTTGTATTGGCTGGTACCTGTTGTTTCTTTCCATGTTTAGTGCTTCCTTCAGGAGCTCTTGTAAGGCAGGCCTGGTTTTGACAAAATCTGTCAGCGTTTGCTTGTCTGTAAAGGATTTCATTTCTTCTTCACTTATGAGGTTTAGTTTGGCTGGATATGAAATTCTGGATTAAAAATTCATTTCTTTAAGAATGTTGAATATTGGCCCCCAGTCTTCTGGCTTGTAAGGTTTCTGCCGAGAGATCTGATCTTAGTCTGATGGGCTTCCCTTTGTGGGTAACTTGACCTTTCTCTCTGACTGCCCTTAACACTTTTTCCTTTATTTTAACCTTGGTGAATCTGACGATTATGTGTCTTGGGGTTGCTCTTCTTGAGGAGTATCTTTGTGGTGTTCTCTGTATTTCCTGAATTTGAATATTTGCCTACCTTGCTCATTTGGTGAAGTTCTCTTGGGTAATATCCTGAAGAGTGTTTTCCAACTTGGCTCCATTCTCCCCATCACTTTCAGGTACACCAATCAAATGTAGATTTGGTTTTTTCACATAGTCCCATATTTCTTGGAGGCTTTGTTCATTTCTTTTTACTCTCTTTTTCTCTAACCTTGTCTTCTCGCTTTAGTTCATTAATTTGAACTTTAATCACTGATACTCTTTCTTCCACTTGATCAAATTGGCTATTGAAACTTGTGCATGTGTCACGAAGTTCTCATGCCATGGTTTTCAGCTCCATCAGGTCATTTAAGGTCTTCTCTACACTGTTCTAGCTAGCCATTCATCTAATCCTTTTTCAAGGTTTTTAGCTTCCTTGCGATGCATTTGAACATCCTACTTTAGCTTGGAGAAGTTTGTTATTTCTGATCTTCTGAAGCCTACTTCTGTCAACTCATCAAAGTCATTTTCTGCCCAGCTTTGTTCTGTTGCTGGTGAGGAACTTCGATATTTTGGAATAGAAGAGGTGCTCTGATTTTTAGAATTGTCAGCTTTTCTGCTCTGGTTTCTCCCCATCTTTGTGGTTTTATCTACCTTTGGTCTTTGATGTTGGGGACCTACAGATGGGGTTTTGGTGTAGATGACCTTTTTGTTGATGTTGATACTATTCCTTTCTGTTTGTTAGTTTTCCTTCTAACAGTCAGGCCCCTAAGTTGCAGGTTTGTTGGAGTTTGCTGGAGGTCCACTCCAGACCCTGTTTGCCTGGGTATCACCAGCAGAGGCTGTAGAACAGCATATATTGCAGAACAGCAAATATTGCTGCCTGATCATTCCTCTAGAAGCTTTGTCCCAGAGGGGTAGCTGCCTATATGATGTGTCTATTGGCCCCTACTGGGAGATATTTCCCAGTTAGGCTTCACGGAGGTCAGGGACCCACTTGAGGAGGCAGTCTGTCCATTCTCAGAGTTCAAATGCCGTGCTGGGAGAACCACTGCTCTCTTCAGAGCTGTCAGAGAGGGAGGTTTAAGTCTGCAGAAGTTGTCTGCTGCCTTTTGTTCAGCTATGCCCTGTCCACAGAGGTGGAGTCTAAAGGAGGTAGGCCTTGTTGACCTGTAGTGAGCTCCGCTCGGTTTGAGCTTCCAGGCCGCTTTTTTACCTACTCAAGCCTCAGCGATTGCGGAAGCCCCATCCCCAGTCAAGCTGCCACCTTGCAGTTCAATCTCAGACTGCTGCGCTAGCAGTGAGCAAGGCTCCCTGGGCGTGGGACCCACTGAGCCAGCCACTGGTGAGAATCACCTTGTCTGCTGGTTGCTAAGACCTTCGGAAAAGTGCAGTATTTGGGCAAGAGTGTCCCATTTTTCCAGGTAATCTGTCAGGGCTTCCCTTGGCTAGGAAAGGGAAATCCCCCAACCCCTTGCACTTCCTGGGTAAGGCGATGCCCTGCCCTGCTTCAGCTCTCCCTCCATGCGCTGCACCCACTGTGCAACCAGTCCCAGTGAGATGAACAAGGTACCTCAGTTGGAAATGTAGAAATCACCCATCTTCTGCGTCAATCATGCTGAGAGCTGCAGACCAGAGCTGTTCCTATTCGGCCATCTTGGAATGCCCCCCATAAGTTTTATTAAACAGTATTAGTGGGGAAACATTTCAAGGGCTTTCAAAGAAGCACATTTGTCTTGTGTTGTTTGTCCAAAATTCAACCCAGGAAAAACAATTCAGACAGTTATATGTTATCTTGACCTGTCTAGTGAACCTTTTGAGATCTGGCAAATGGATTTCATCTAGCTACTTCCCATTCAATGTTATAAATATGTTCTTGTTATAATTTGTGTTTTCTCATTAGGTAGATATGTTCACCTGCTGACATGCCACTGCCTCAGCTGTTATAAAACTGCTATTAGGAAAGATTATTACTGATGGGGAATACCATCAGAGTTACATAGTGACCAAGGAACTCATTCCACTGGCCATGTTATAAAACACATTTGTGAATCATGGCTCATATTAGAATACTCTTTATTGTGCCTACCATTTCTAATCTTGCACATGAGTGGAAAGAACAAAGAACATCATCAAAACTAAACTGGTAAAATTTGTGGAAACTTTACAATTGCCTCTGGCCCTATTAAATCAAAGGTCTGCATATTTTGGAAAACATGAGTTGTTACCTTTTGAAATGATCACTGGATGGCAGATGCATTTAGTTTCCTCTGCCTTTGATATTCATTCGATTAAAGGAGACATTCTCTAATAAAATAAAAAAATAATTAAGGCTAAAGGTAAAAATCATACGCTGGTAGTACAATATTTCCACAGTGTGCTCCCAGGCGATAAAGACATAAAACATCACAGCCTTTAGCCTGGTGATTTTTCTCTGTTACAAGAGGCATTTACAACAGGATATCCTTCAACCTCCATAGAAAGGTCCCTGTTAGATCCTCCTTACCAATTCCAGCGCTGCCAAACTAAAAGGCATTGGCTCTTTTATTCATGTTTCTCAGTAAAAAAATATCCTACTGCTTTCTGGAATTCAGAAGCAATCAGAAACTTAAAGCTTCCTCTGACCTGCAAGTGAAGCAGACAACAGCTGAAGTTGACTGCTCACCCAACAACACCCTGTATATGAATAAGCTCCCTGAAATATTCAGCTTGTTATATATTGCTTTCTCTATATGCTTGGTTTTTGCCTTCTCTTTCCTTGTACAATGGTTACCTTGAATCGTATTATGGTTGAGCAAGGATGTGTTTGCACTGTAGCCAATACCCACTGCTACACTTGGATAAGTACTTCTAATAAAGTAGAGATAAACTTGGAAAAACCCATGCACATACTAAATAGGAAATTAGAGTATCCAGTGTTAAAATGTTTGGCTTTTTGATCTCATCAGCTGACTACCCTCTAACATCAGAACATGGCCAAAATTCAGTCTTCAACTTTTGTTACTCATTACTGTGGTTATTCTCACCATTGTTGTTCTTGTTGTAATATTTAAGTTATTTATATTATTCCTCACCCAAATTTGCTTAGAAATAACAGTGTAACCAAAGTAATGGTTGCCAGGATGCTTAATATGGTCAATCAAGCCTATGGTTCAGAAAAGACATCTGATTTGACAACTTTTTTGGGACCTAAGCAGACTGGAGAGCACTCTCCTCAAAATCTCATTATTCAAATGTGGCCCAGTCTAGCCATACACACTTTTAGACATTGAGATCTTTCAACAAAAGTCATGACGCCCTAAGACAGGCCCATCCAGGCAGTGAGGGAAAAAGTCAGACTCACTAATTGATCTGCAATGTTTTCTGGAAAAAATATTGATCAAAAGAGGTAAATATGAAAGAAAAGGATATACTTAAGGCTAAGACTTTGAAGTGGAGTCAGGAGATTGTGAGATGATTGCATCCTCACATGCTGAGTAAAGCCACAGGATATTCCAATAGACTTGGATAATAACAGAAGTCAGTATCCTCTGGCCTTTAACATCTCTCAGTTGAGAGTACCCTAATAAAACAATCAGAATGAGTTTGAAATTTAGGATTTCTGCATAGCCAATGAACTGTCTTTGAAGACAACTTTTTATGGACAGCCCATAATGAAAAAAACCTTTCCTGAGCTTCTATAAGAGGATGTTAATTTGGGGTTGCCATGATTCAATATACATGAATTGTAATTTAAAAAAAATTATACTTTAAGCTCTGAGATACATGTGCAGAATGTGCAGGTTTGTTACATAGGAATACACGTGCCATGGTGGTTTGCTGCACCCAGCGACCCGTCATCTACATTAGGTATTTCTCCTAATGCTAACCCTCCCCTAGCCCACGACCCCCAATAGGACCTGGTGTGTGATATTTCCCTCCTTGTGTCCATGTGTTCTAATTGTTCAACTCCCACTTATGTGTGAGAATATGCGGCGTTTGATTTTCTGTTCTTGTGATAGTTTGCTGAGAATGATGGTTTCCAGCTTCATCCATGTCCCTACAAAGGACATGAACTCATCCTTTTTTATGGCTGCATAGTATTCCATGGCATATATGTGCAACTTTTTTTTTTTTTCATCCAGTCTATCATTGATGGGCATTTGGGTGGGTTCCAAGTCTTTGCTATTGTGAACAGTGCTGCAATAAATATATGTGTGCATGTGCATGTGTCCTTATAGTAGAATTACTTATAACACTTGGGTATATACCCAGTAATGGGATTGATGGGTTAAATGGTATTTCTGGTTCTAGATCCTTGAGCAATCACCACACTGTCTTCCACAATGGTTGAACTAATTTACACTCCTACTAACAGTGTAAAAGCATTCCCATTTCTCCACATTTTCTCCAGCATCTATTGTTTCCTGACTTTTTAATGATCGCCATTCTAACTGGTGTGAGATGGTATCTCATTGTGGTTTTGATTTGCATTTCTCTAATGACCAGTGATGATGAGCTTTTTATCATATGTTTGTTGGCTGCATAAATGTCTTCTTTTGAAAAGTGTCTGTTCATATCCTTTGCCCACTTTTTGATGGGGTTGTTTGTTTTTTTCTTGTAAGTTTGTTTGAGTTCTTTGTAGATTCTGGGTATTAGCCCTTTGTCAAATGGATAGATAGCAAAAATTTTCTCCCATTCTGTATGTTGCCTATTCACTCTGATGATCATTTCTTTTGCTGTGCAGAAGCTCTTTAGTTTAATTAGATCTGATTTGTCAATTTTGGCTTTTGTTGCCATTGCTTTTGGTGTTTTAGTCATGAAGTCTTTGTCCATGCCTATGTCCTGAATGGTATTGCCTAGGTTTTCTTCTAGGGTTTTTATGGTTTTAGGTCTTATATTTAAGTCTTTAATCCATCTTGAGTTAATTTTTGTATAAAGTGTAAGGAAGGAATCCATTTTCTGTTTTCTGCATATGGCTAACCAGTTTTCCCAACACCATTTATTAAATAGGGAGTCATTTCCCCATTGCTTGTTTTTGGCAGGTTTGTCAAAGATCAGATGGTTGTAGATGTGTGGCATTATTTCTGAGGCCTCTGTTCTGTTCCATTGGTCTATATCTGTTTTAATACAATACCAAGCTGTTTTGGTTACTGTAACCTTGTAGTATACTTTGAAGTCAGGTAGCATGATGCCTCCAGCTTTGTTCTTTTTGCTTAGGATTGTCTTGGCTATATGAGCTCTTTTTTGGTTCCATATGAAATTTAAAGTAGTTGTTTCTAATTCTGTGAAGAAAGTTAATGGTAGCTTGATGGGGATAGCACTGAATCTATAAATTACTTTGGGCAGTAGGGCCATTTTCACGATATTGATTTTTCCTATTCATGAACATGGAATGTTTTTCCATTTGTTTGTGTCCTCTCTTATTTCCTTGATCAGTGGTTTGTATTTCTCCTTGAAGAGGTCCTTCACACCCCTTTTAAGTTGTATTCCTAGGTATTTTATTCTCCTTGTAGCAATTGTGAGAATAGGAGTTCACACATGATTTGACTCTCTGTTTGTCTATTATTGGTATATAGAAATGCCTGTGATTTTTGCACATTGATTTTGTATTATGAGACTTCACTGAAGTTGCTTATCAGCTTAAAGAGTTTCTGGGATGAGACGATGGGGTTTTCTAAATACACAATCATGTCATCTGCAAACAGAGACAATTTGACTTCCTTTCTTCCTATTTGAATACCTTTATTTTTTTTCTCTTGCCTGATTGCCCTGAGCAGAACTTCCAATACTATATTGAATAGGAGTGGTGAGAGAGGGCATCCTTGTCTTGGGCCAGTTTTCAAAGGGAATGCTTCCAGTTTTTGCCCATTCAGTATGATATTGCCTGTGGGTTTGTCATAGATAGTTCTTATT
Source organism: Piliocolobus tephrosceles (assembly GCF_002776525.5). Lineage (NCBI taxonomy): Eukaryota > Metazoa > Chordata > Mammalia > Primates > Cercopithecidae > Piliocolobus > Piliocolobus tephrosceles. Next base: position 79,796,199 of record NC_045445.1, read on the forward strand.
ATTTTGAGATACATTCCATCATTACCTAGTTTATTGAGAGTTTTTAGCATGAAGGGCTGTTGAATTTTATCAAAGGCCTTTTCTGCATCTATTGAGATAATCATGTGGTTTTTGTCATTGGTTCTGTTGATGTGATGCATTACGTTTACTGATTTGTGAATGTTGAACCAGCCTTGCATCCCAGGGATGAAGCGGACTTGATCATGGTGGATAAACTTTTTGATGTGCTGCGATGGATTTGGTTGTGAGTATTTTATTGAGGATTTTTGCATCAATGTTCATCAGGAATATTGGCCTGAAATTTCCTTTTTTTATTGTGTCTCTGCCAGGTTTTGGTATCAAAATGATGCAGACCTCCCTCATAAAATAAATTAGGAAGGATTCCCTCTTTTTCTGTTGTTTGGAATAGTTTCAGAAGGAATGGTACCAGCTCATCTTTGTATCTTTTGTGGAATTCAGTTGTGAATCTGGCCCTGGGCTTTTTTTGGTTGGTAGGCTATTAATTACTGCCTCAATTTTAGAACTTGTTATTTGTCCTTTCAGGGATTCGACCTCTTCCTGGTTTAGTCTTGGGAGAATGTATGTGTCCAGGAATCTATCCATTTCTTCTAGGTTTTCTAGTTTGTTCATGTAGAGGCATTTATAGTATTCTCTGATGGTAGTTTGTATTTCTGTGGGATCAGTGGTGATATCCACTTTATCATTTTTTATTGTGTGTACTTGATTCTTCTCTCTTTTCTTCTTCATTAGTTTGGCTAGTGGTCTATTTTGTTAATCTTTTCAAAAAGCCCGCTGCTGGATTCTTTGATTGTTTTGAAGAATTTTTCGTGTCTCTATCTCCTTCAGTTCTTCTCTGATCTTAGTTATTTCTTGTTTTCTGCTAGCTTTTGAATTTTTTGCTCTTGCTTCTCTAGTTCTTTTCATTGTGATGTTAGGGTGCCACTTTTCTTTCTTTCCTTTTTTCTCTTGTGGGCATTTAGTGCTATATATTTTCCTCTAAACAGTACTCTAGCTGTGTCCCAGAGATTCTGGTACATTGTGTCTTTGTTTTCATTGGTTTCAAATAACTTATTTATTTCAGCTTTAATTTAATTACTTACATAGTAGTCATTCGGAAGAAGGTTGTTCAGTTTCCATGTAGTTGTGCTGTTTTGAGTGAGTTTCTTAATCCTAAGTTCTAATTTGATTGCACTGTGGTCCAAAAGATTTTTTTTTTTTTAAATGATTTCCGTTCTTTTGCATTTGTTGAGGAGTGTTTTACTTCCAACTATGTGGTCAATTCTAGAAGAATTGCCATGACATGCTGAGAATAATGTATATTTTGTTGATCTGGGGTGGAGAGTTCTGCAGATGTCTATTAGTTTTCCTTGGTCCAGAGCTGAGTTTGAGTCCTGAATATCCTTGCTAATTTTCTGTCTCATTGATCTGCCTAATATTGAGAGTGGGGTGTTAAAGTCTCCCAATATTATTGTGTGGGAGTCTGAGTCTCTTTGTAGGTCTGTAAGAACTTGTTTTATAAATCTGGGTGCTCTTGTATTGGGTACATATATATTTAGGATAGCTATCGCTTCTTGTTGCATTGTTCCCTTTACCATTATGTAATGCCCTTCTTTGTCTTTTTTGATCTTTGTTGGTTTACAGTCTGTTTTATCAGTGACTAGGATTGTAACCCCTCCCTTTCTGGCTTTCCATTTGCTTGGTAAATATTCCTCCATCCCTTTGTTTTAAGCCTATGTGTGTCTTTCCACGTGAGATGGGTCTTCTGAATACAGCACAGCGATTGGTCTTGACTCTATCTAATTTGCCAGTCTGTGTTTTTCAATTGGGGCATTTAGCCCATTTAAATTTAAGGTTAGTATTGTTCTGTGTGAATCTGATCCTGTCATTACGATGCTATCTGGTTATTTTGCCCATTAGTTGATGCAGTTTCTTTATAGTGTCGATGGTCTTTACAATTTGGTATGTTTTTGCAGTGGCTGATACCTATTTTTCCTTTCCATATTTAGTGCTTCTTTCAGGAGCTCTTGTAAGGTAGGCTTGGTGATGACAAAATCTCTCAGTATTTGCTTGTCTGGATTTTATTTCTCCTTCATTTATGAAGCTTAGTTTGGCTGGTTATGAAATTCTGGGTTGAAAATTCTTTCTTTAAGAATGTTGAATATGGCCCTCCACTCTCTTCTGGCTTGTAGGGTTTCTGCAGAGAGATCCACTGTTAGTCTGATGGACTTCCCTTTGTGGGTTATCCGACCTTTCTCTCTGACTGTCCTTAACATTTTTTCCCTTCATTTCAGCCTTGGTGAATCTGATGATCATGTGTCTCAGGGTTGCTCTTCTCGAGGAGTATCTTTGTGGTGTTCTCTGTATTTCCTGAATTTGAATGTTGGCCTGTTTTGCTAGGTTGGGTAAGTTCTTCTGGATAATATCCTGAGGAGTGTTTTCCAACTTGGTTCCATTCTCCCGTTTACTTTCAGGTACAACAATCAAACGTAGGTTTGGTCTTTTCACATAGTCCCATATTTCTTGGAGGCATTGTTCATTCCTTTTCATTTTTTTCTCTAATCTTGTCGTCACACTTTATTTCATTATGTTGATCTTCAGTGTCTGATATCCTTTCTTCTGCTTGATTGATTCGGCTATTGATACTTGTGTATGCTTCATGAAGTTCTCGTGCTGTGTTTTTCAGCTCCATCAGATCATTTATGTTCTTCTCTGAATGGGTTATTCTAGTTAGCAATTCATCTAACTTTTTTTCAAGGTTCGTAGCTTCCTTGCATTGGGTTAGAATATGCTCCTTTAGCTTGGAGGAGTTTGTTATTATCCTCTTTCTGAAGCCTACTTCTGTGAATTCATCAAACTCATTCTCCATCCAGTTTTGTTACCTTGCTGGGGAGGAGTTGTGATCCTTTGGGGGAGAAGATGCGCTCTGGTTTTTAGAATTTTCAGCCGTTTTGTGCTGTTTCTCCCCATCTTCATGGATTTATCTATCTTTGGTCTTTGATATTGGTGACCTTTGGATGGGGTTTGAGTGGACGTCCTTCCTGTTGATGTTGATGCCATTCTTTTCTGTTTGTTAGTTTTTCTTCTAACAGTCAGGCCCCTCTGCCGCAGGTCTGCTGGAGTTTGCTGAAGGTTCACTCTAGACCCTGTTTGCCTGGGTATCAGCAGCAGAGGCTGCAGAACAGCAAAGATTGCCTGCTCCTTCCTCTGGAAGTTTCATCGCAGAGGGGCACCCACAAGATGCCAGCCAGAGCTCTACTGTATGTCAACCCTTCCTGGGAGGTGTCTCCCAATCAGAAGGCATGGGTGTTAGGGACCCACTTGAAGAGACAGTCTGTCTTTTAGCAGAGCTTGATCACTGTGCTGAGAGATCCGGCGCTCTCTTCAGAAACAACAGGCAGGAACATTTAAGTAAGCTGAAACTTTGCCTACAGCCGTCCCTTCCCCCAGGTGGTCTGTCTCAGGGAGATGGGAGTTTTATCTATAAGCCCCTGACTGGGTCTCCTGCCTTTCTTTCAGAGATGCCCTGCCCAGAGAGGAGTAATTTAGAGAAGCAGTCTGGCTACAGAGGCTTTGCCAAGCTGCGATGAGCTCTGCCCAGTTCAAACTTACTGGTGGCTTGTTTACACTGTGAGGGAAAAACCTCCTACTCAAGCCTCAGTAATGGTGAATGCCCCTCCCTCCACCAAGCTCGAGTATCTCAGGTCGACTTCAGACTGCTGTGCTGGCAGTGAGCATTTCAAGCTAGTGGATTGTACCTTGCTGGGCTCTGTAGGGGTGGGATCCACTGAGCTAGACCACTTGGCTCCCTGGCTTCAGCCCCCTTTCCAGGGGAGTGAACAGTTCTGTCTTGCTGGCATTCCAGGTGCCACTGGGCTATGAAAAAAAACTCCTGCAGCTAGCTCAGTGTCTGCTCAAATGGCTGACCAGTTTTGTGCTTGAAACGCAGGGCCCTGGTGGCATCAGCACCCGAGGGAATCTCCTGGTCTGTGGGCTGCAAAGACCATGGGAAAATCATAGTTTCTGGACTGGAGTGTATGGTTCCTCATGGCACAGTCTCTCAAGGCTTCCCTTGGCTAGGGGAGGGAGCTCCCCGACCCCTTGCACTTCCTGGGTGAGGTGACACCCCACCCTGCTTCTGATTGCCCACCTTGGGCTGCACTCACTCTCTAACCAGTCCTAATGAGATGAGCTGAGTACCTCAGTTGGAAATGCAGAAATCACCTGCCTTCTGTGTTAATCTCGCTGGGAGCTGCAGACTGGAGCTGTTCCTATTTGGCTGTCTTGCCTCCTCTTGCCGAATTGCAATTCTTTATTTCTCAAGCAAATTCTATTTTCTTTGACCTCTGTGTAAATGTTTTGTTTAGTTAAAACGGAAGATTTATCTTTTGAAAACATTTTGTGGTCTCCTTTGATCTCCTTCTGCCTTACATTCTGACCATTATCTATGCCACTCTAAATATCTGCATTGCTACCCACTTTTCATCTGTGAAACCTCTTGTCAAACTGCAAGTACTTCAGGATGCTTTCTTAGACAAGAGAAACGAGAACCAGACTTTCAGATACCTCAGTGTTCTGCTGGTTGATTGGATCCACTTCTGTCCTCCACCTTCTATCAAATAATTCCTTTCTAATCTATACTGATTAAAACATGTTTTTTTAAAAAAATACAAAGCAGAATGCAAAGCTTCTCAAGAAACAATATAGTTGCTACTTAATATGCTGTATCATTAGATGCATTTATTCAAGTGTTTTGTGTGTGTATATGAAGTATTTAAATATGTATATGTATATATTCATAGGGAGTGTATGATGTCACAATAGCGTGGTGGCTAAGAATATAGTCTCTGGAGAAACAAAACAGTGTGGGAATAATGCTTAATGCTGTGCCTAGTACATAGTAACTGCTCACAAAGTGTTGATTGAATAAATGAAAGAATGAATCAATGAACTGTGCTATCTTAGAGGGTTAGCTTCCAGAAGGTAGGGATCACATGCTGCATAGACATGGCAGGGAACCATGCACATGATGGGAACCATGCACATGATGACCCAAAAGTTGAGGCGTGCCCCTAACTAAAAAGAACTGAGAAACAACCCTTAACCTCTACCTTGGCAGAGTTTTGAATGGTCAACATATCTAACATAAGAACCAGCAGGTGATCATTACAGTTCTATTTAAAAGGTCAGATTATTCCTATTTTACAAAAGAAATCAAGGCTAAAAGAGTATACTTTCTTAAAATTTTCTAGAGAAAGAAATAGCAGCCCAGAAGCATAAAGCCAGTTATACTAAATCCAGTGCTCCTTTCCCTGAATCATGCCTACCTTCAAGAATGGATAAAGCAGGAAAGAGGCAGCCATGTTTGGGGAAGTGTAAAATAATCCTAGAGGGGCCCAGAATGTGGCAAGTAATATGTGAGGAGAGAGCTTGTTCATAGTCTTCAACAGGTGAAGTCAAATTTTAAAAATCTTCAAGGGAAGTAGTGAGGGAAAATGGCCATTAAAGTCTGTGGTTGATGTTTGGGAGAGGGGAGTAAGCAGTTTGTTTTCCCATCTGATTGCTGAAAGATGGGAGGGGGATATTTACAGACTGACACATTTCTCTCTCTCTCTCTCTCTCTTTTTTTTGCTGATGCTATTCAGCTATCAGAGCTCTGTAAATCAGAATTCAAGAGCTGATAATTTCTTTCACTGATTTATAGTGACAGTTCTGCAGGGCTGAGGGTTGATGGTATTTCATGTGCTCTTGATTGGAGGATCAAGAGTACTCTATTCTACTCTTAGCTGCTGGCGATGGCCATTTTATCCCTACATTTTTTTTTTTTTTTTTGCCTGCACCCAGACCAAATTATCTGCTCTAAGTAATATGTCTGTTAATTCCTGCTCTTATTTCTCCTCTTCTATCCAGCAGAACACATGACCAGTTTCAGAATGTATCTCCCGCCAGGCGCGGTGGCTCAAGCCTGTAATCCCAGCACTTTGGGAGGCCGAGACGGGCGGATCACGAGGTCAGGAGATCGAGACCATCCTGGCTAACACGGTGAAACCCCGTCTCTACTAAAAAAAATACAAAAACTAGCCGGGCGAGGTAGCGGGCGCCTATAGTCCCAGCTACTCCGGGAGGCTGAGGCAGGAGAATGGCGTGAACCCAGGAGGCGGAGCTTGCAGTGAGCTGAGATCCAGCCACTGCACTCCAGCCTGGGGGACAGAGCGAGACTCCGTCTCAAACAAAAAAAGAAAAAGAAAAAAAAAAAAAAAAAGAAAAAAGAATGTATCTCCCACACCTTTCCTAAATCAATTTTGCAATACAGACTTCATACTCATTCAACCAATAATCAATTTATAGAAACCAATATGAAGGAAATGATCAGATTGAGTCAGATTGAGGCAAAGATTTCTGTATAAAGATGCTCATGAAGTCATTATTCATTGTAGCAAAATACTGAAAACAGACTAAATACCAAATAATGGGAAATAATGAAATTATTATATATTCATACATTGTGTTGTTATATAACCATAATTTAGTTTTGAAGAATAGATATATGGGAAAATGTTAAACTGTAAAAACAGTATTCAATAGACAATATAATTAACTGCTAGTTATATAGTTACTGGTAGTTAATATATAGTTAACTACCAATATTCAATAGACAATATAGTTAACTACCATTTGACCCAGCAATCCCACTACTATTAAGGGAACTATTACTAGGAAAGGAATAGACCCAGCAATCCCATTACTATTGAAGGAACTATTACTATTAAAGGACTAGAAATCATTCTATTACAAAAATACATGCACATGTATGATTATTACAGCACTATTCACAATAGCAAAGACATAGAACCAACCCAAATGTCCATCAATGATAGGCTGGATAAAAAAATGTAGTACATATACACCATAGAATAGTATGCAGCCATATAAAGGAATGAGATCGTGTCCTTTGCAGGGACATGGATGAAGCTGGAAGCCATCATCCAGCAAACGAACATAGAAACAGAAAACCAAACACCTGTTCTCACTCATAAGTAGGAGTTGAACAAGGAGAACGCATGGACACAGGGAGGGGAACAACACACACCAGGGCCTGTCAGGGTGGGGAGGGAAGGAGAGCATCAGGATAAATAGCTAATGCATACGGGGTTTAATACCTAGGTGATGGGTTGACAGGTGCAGCAAACCACCATGGTACACATTTACCTATGTAACAAACCTGCACGTTCTGCACATATATCCTGGAACACAAAATAAAAATTGTAAAAAGTACTATATGCATATACATAAATAATACAGTGCAATTTTAAAACATTAAAATGGTAGTAGGTGGTTTGGTTAATGAGAGATATTAATTTTCTTCATAATTGCTTCTATTAGAAAATATGTTTTTATAATAAAGAAAAAATTCTGTTAATAGCCATATTTCTCATTCATCAGACCCTAATACAGGTCTTATGGGAAAAAAACCCCTAATTTAGTCCTGGTTGCAGTGTCTAAACTTAATGAGTTAAGCCTATTTTTGAAATAAGAAATTTTCATTTAGATTAATGCCAAATTGGTTCAATGTAGTGTAAGAAAAAAATTCCAATCAGTAGTCTTATCCACATAAGAAAATAAAAGGCAGGTTTTATAGATTCCCACCTAAGAGATTTTTTTTTTTTTTTAATCATGTTAATATCACCTTGGGCAGTATCACTCTTGGGAGATAACAAGGCCAAAACTGCTTTGGGTGGCTGTCCAAACTTTTGTTGAAAAGATACAAAGTAAAAAAATGGTTCTAAAATAATGTGTTGGTCTTGCCAGCTTGTGGTTATGTTTCACTAAAAGGGGTCTGTGATGCCACTATTCTATTTGGAAGCTTAGCAAGCTTCATAAACAGCATCCATTCATCATCATACACACACTTTCAAAGGCATAATGATTTCAAATACCCCAATGTTCTAAGAATCATTTCATGGAAACACAATGTCAGAATTAGATGAGATTTTAGAGATTGTCTCTAAGGGATCTCAGGGATCATGAAATCAAGTGCCCACAATCACCAAATAACAGTGAATGAAGCAGTTCATTTTTAAAATGCTTCCCTTACACATACACACACAGCAGTCTCTCCATTTCCATCTCCCTCAATTTTTGTAATGAATATATGTAGCTATCATGGTCTGTATTTTTTCAATTTTGAAAGAAACATGGGTTCAAGAAATATTTTGCTTTCCTTTTAACTGAATCATAAGAAAACTTGGATTTCAGAAAGATAAGAGGGAATAGTGGTGACCATGGCAAAACAGAAAATAAATCTGCCATCTAAAAGGGACAGGCTGTTACTCAGCTCTAGCTTATTGTCCATATGTGAAATTCAAAGAAAGCCAGAAATCTGGATTTCTATATGAAGACTTTTCAGTCTGTTAAGATGTGCAAAAGAAATTCTGTAGGTCAAAAAGACATGTCTGAGGACTGGATACAGCTCAGTTTACAACCTTGATCTAGCTCAACCTCCTACCTTGAGTATGACAGACAAAATTAGGCTCATTGAGTGTACTAAGTTTTTGCTAGAGGTAACCTAGGTGACCAAGGATTTTAACCCAAATTCCTAGTAATTATAACTGGAGCATTCTACTATCCTCCAGAGAATTTCCTACATTTATGTAAGTGAAGTATCTTATGAAGCATTAAGTATTTTAATAATACATGTAATGTCATGTGGCTTCTGCCCTCAAAGTAAAGTTGAATGTAAAACTATTTCCCACATAGCATATTCTACTTCACATCTAAGTCATCAATAAAAGTATGCTTTTTTTGCCCCATCCATATAATAAAGCTTTGAAAAAAATTTTAAACAAAGCATTATGAAACTTTTATATAGGTTTAAGTGTGTTGTCATCTCTGCTTTAACATTTTGAAATTTATAGTCTTTTCGAAATATTCAGTAAAATTACCAAATATATTGGGAAATATTAATGTTTGTCTTGTATATGTTCTACTTTGAGTTTGCAAAAATTAGGCATAACCTGAAAAAATCTATTATTGCATAAAATCAACTTGAGTAGTAACTGAAGTAGAAGATATTAACACTTGAATTTCTTACACAATCTGATGAAGAGTCAAAACGTTTCCCAAGTAGCTTCACATTTCCACAACCTTGCACTAAAAATTTATGCTCCATAAGGTGGAACTATACTTATACTTAAATTTTACAGTTTATAGGTAGCTATGCAGGGTAAATGCAAAGTCATTTAGAAATAACTTCCTACTTAGCCAAGTGCCAAATGCTGGGAACGACACAGGTCTCCAAACACAATATACAAGCACAGCTCATGTTACTGTGCTTCATTTTGGTGTGCTCTGAAGTTATTGTGGATTTTACAAATTGAAGATTTGTGGAAACTCTGCATTGAGTAAATCTATTGGCACCATTTTTTTCGAACAGCATGTGTTCACATCATGTCTCTGTGCCACGTTTTCGTAATTCTTAAAATACTTCAAACTTTTTCATTATTAAAATCTGTTATGGTGATTTATGATCAATGACCTTTGATGTTACTATTGTAATTGTTTTGGGGGACCATGGACTGCACTCATGTAGGATAGCAAACTTAATAAATGTTGTGTTTTGACTGCCCCACTGATGTGCTGTTTCTCCAGCTCTCTCCCTCCTTAGGCCTCCCTATTCCCTGAGACAAAATAATATTGAAATTGGGCCGGTTAATAACCCTACAATCACCTCTCAGTGTTCAAGTGAAAAAAAGAGGTGCATGTTTTCCACTTTAAATCAAAAGCTTGAAATGATTAAGTTTAGCAAGGAAGGCATGTCAAAAGCCAAGAGAAGGTGAAAACCAGGCCTCTTTCACGAGTTAGCAAATTGTAAATGCAAAGAAAAAGGCCTTAAAGGAAATACAAAGTGCTATTTGAACACATGAACACATGAATGATAAGAAAGCAAAACAGCTTTATTGCTGATATGGAGAAAGTTTTAGTTGTCTGGATAGAAGATCAAAGATCAAACCAGCCACAACACACCCTCAAGCCGAAGCTTAATCCAGAGGTAGGCCCTAATTCTCTTCAATTCTATGAAGGCAGACAAGAGGTGAGAAAGGAGCAGAAGAAAAGTTTGAAGCTAGCAGAGATTGGTTCATAAGGTTGAAGGAAAGAAGTTTTCTCTATAAAAGTGCAAGGTGAAGCAACAAGTTATCCAGAAGAGTTAGCTAAGATCATGGATGAAGTTGGCTACACTAAATAACATATTTTCAATGTAGGCAAATCAGCCTTATATTGAAAGAAGATACCATCTAAGACTTTCATAGCTAGAGAGGGGGAATCAATGCCTGGCTTCAAAGCGTCAAAGGACACGCTGACTCTCTTGTTAGAGGCTAATGAAGCCAATGCTCATTTATCATTCCAAAAATCCCAGGACCTTTAAGAATTACGAGATCACTTAGACTTGGGAAGGGGAACATCACACGCCGGGGCCTATCATGGGGAGGGGGGAGGGGAGAGGGATTGCATTGGGAGTTATACCTGATGTAAATGACGAGTTGATGGGTGCTGATGAGTTGATGGGTGCAGCACACCAACATGGCACAAGTATACATATGTAACAAACCTGTACGTTATGCACATGTACCCTAGAACTTAAAGTATAATAATAATAATAAAAATAAATAAAAAGCAAAAAAAAAAAAAAAAAAGAATTACACTAAATCTTCTCAGCCTGTGTCCTACAAATAGAATAACAAATGTCTGTTTACATCATGGCTTACTATTTTAAGCCAACTGTTGAGACCTACTGTTCAGAATAAAAAAGATTCCTTCTAAAATATTACTGCTCACTGATGATGCACTTAGTCACCCAAGCTCCGATGGAGATGTACAAGAAAATTAATGTTGTTTTCATGACTGCTAACACAATAGCGATTTGGCAACCCATGGATGAACAAGTAACTCAACTTTCAAGTTTTAAGAAATACATTTTGTAAGGCTATAGCTGCCATAGATAGTGATTCCACTGATCAATCTCTGGGCAAAGTAAATTGGAAATCTATTGGAAAGTATTCACTATTCTAGGTGCCATTAAAAACATCTGTGATTCATGGAAGGTCAAAATATCAATGTTAACAGGAGTTTGGAAGAAATTGATTCCAACCCCTCAAGGACGACTTTGAGTGATTCAACACTTCAGTGGAGGAAGTAACTGCGGGTGTGGTAAAAACAGCAAGAGGATTAGAAGTGGAGCTGAAGATGTGACTGAATTGCTGCAATCTCATGATAAGGCTTGAATGGATGCTCATCTTATAGATTAGCAAAAAGTGGTTTCTTGAGATGGAATATACTCCTGGTGAAAATGCTGTGAATACTGTTGAAATGACAACAAATGATTTAGAATATTACATACACCTAGTTGATAAAGTAGTAGCTAGGTCTGAGGGGACTCACTCCAATTTTGAAAGTTCTGTGGGTAAAATGCTATCAATCAGTATTGCATGCTACAGAGAAATCTTTTGTGAAAGGAAGAATCAATCAATATGGCAAACTTCACTGTCTTAGTTTAGGAAATTGCAAAAGCCACCCTAACCTTCAGCAATGACCTGCCCCATCAGTCAGCAGCCATCAACATTGAAGCAAGACCCCCTCACCAACAAAAATATTATGACTCATGGAAGGCTCAGATGATCACTAGTATTTTTTAGCAATACAATATTTTAAATTAAGGTAGGTACTTTTTAAAAGAAATAATGTTATTGTATATTTAGGAGACTACATTATAGTGTAAACACAAATTTTATATGCACTGGGAAACCCCAAAATTTGTGTGACTTATTTTGGTTGTCTGGAACTGAATTCACACTTCTCTGAGGCATGTCTTTATAGCATAAAATACTTACAGGATTGAACATAACACTAGTATATGTGGGAAAAGGCCAGATATAAAATGCAATTTTTAAAAGGAAGCCTCAATTAATTGCCTTATAATGATGGACACATAGGGAAGGGAAGAAAGGAAGATGCATCAAAAAAACACAGAATTCAATTCATTAACATAGATTTACACTTTATTTTAAGTTTGCATCCTGAGATAATAAAATTTTATCTGACAAGTGAACAATGACAGAAGCAGCAGTGAAAGTTTCAGAGAGGCAGGTATCCTTCATTTTGGCACAGCTGTATATAGATTAAGTTTTTCCAGGGAAGTCATTCTTGGACTCAAGGGAGAAAAAATGAATTCATTCCACAGGCTACGTAACAATGCAAGATGCATGAAAGTTCTTAGTTTGGACGATCATATCCACTATTATTCTTTTCTGGTAAAGCTGTCCCAACAGGAATCCTCTGACAAAAAGTCAAAATCCTAGGCTTCTCTACCAGATATTTTTATCAATGCCCACCCTCTAGTTACCTGGATATCCTGTTCTTGCAGCCAGATTAATATTTGTATGTGGTTAGTCCAAGGAGGGCAAATTCGCTTGTAGATTATATACTTTCAAACACTTGTTACTTGTTTCAAAGTCCAGGCATTAAAACAATTTTACACTATTTGCATACTAGAAACAATGGAAAAAAAAGTCGAGATAAAAACAAAGAAATAAAAGAACATTTGAGAAATTATTGCCTTGATTCATCATGTTGAATTTATATACAGAACTACTTTAAGAGTCAGAAATTGATATTTAGTCCAATGCTATAATATGACATTATAACATTTTCCACATTTGTAATCCTCTATGTGTGTGTATATATGAGCAACATGTACACACCTAAATAAACTAGGCCAGTTATATTCTAAAACAGAAAAAAAAACTGAAGGCAAATTTTCACCTTGAGTTATATAGCCTAATATAGCCAAAACACGCAAACACACGCATTTCATTATTTAGAGACTAGGTAAGCAATCTGTGGAGAGGGTCAAATAATCTTAGTTCCTTTACAAAAGTGGTTCCCAACATTTTTACCATAAGAATCCCTTCATTATTCTTTTTCCCATGTTTCCAAGTATTTAATAAGATGCACATAATAGGCTTATTTTATTATTAATCAAAAACATACTGCCGTTCACAGCTTTTGATCAGTTGTTAATAAGCAAGCAGTGATAACACAGAATTGAGAGAATATAGGCAAGATGCATGGAAATTCAATGTCTTAATTGGCTTGTGAAGCAGGAATATTATGGGTAAATATATAATTTCTAATATACTTTTTGAAATATTACAAAAAGATCAAGGATACCCTCCACTACTATCATCTGCTGAAGTTGGGAACCACCGATTTATATCCACCTGCTTTTCCTCCCTAAATATGTATTAACATAATACAATTACCCACTTTTAACATATAGGGGATTAATAACAAAATTTACTATTAAAACAACAGATCAACTGCAATAGTCATTCTGTAGGACCTGACTGAGAAAGAAAACACAGCATGGATTTAAAGAAATCTATTTAAAAATTATATAATTATGATATCCAGTATATCTTTCAATCAACTTCAAAGCACACTAATATATGAAAATATCCTCAATTCCCCTGTGAGGTAGGTCCAGATTATTGTCCCCACTTCAACAATGAGGACGTGAGGTACAGAGGAATTAAGCAGCAGAGCCAATAATTAAACCAGAAGTGACTTGCATTTGAGACCCATACCACTTTCCTTTCCACCTAATTTTATAAATTTGTTCCAACAGATCTTTTTGAGGGTATGGAATTTGATTAGACACTAAAGTAAATGTTGGATAGGATATGAAATCTTTACATAAATGCAAAAGTGGGTCCTCCAATATTTCCATTGTTGTTACAGCTATAATTCTTGCCTGAATACCAACTGCATAGACAGATTCTACACAGGCAAAGCACACAGACCTCAGTGCTCAGTTCCTAGGAAAACTACATTTACTCTTAGCATCACCGGGGAACTAAGGTCTAGCAAGCATCAGGTTCTTGGAGTCTGTGTGATAATTAACACACATCAGCCAGCAGCCAGTCGGCAAATCAAACCTTTACTGCATGCAAGGCACTGTGAGAGTTTCCACCAAGAACAGTAGATCTGAGAGTAATCATTCTGAGATTCTACAGAGTAAAAATTTCCTAAGAATTCTTTGAATCACAGAATGTTAAGTGATCTCTAATTTTTTGTCCAACTCTAGGTTCCACCCCATAATTTTACAGAAGAAGAGACAGACATGCAATTAAGATGACCTGCCTGGGGCCCACAATATTAGATCATTTCCTCATATTGTATGAATTTGACAAAGTTCACAGAAAATGGAACATACTCACAGGGTGCCATCAAAGCAAAAAGGCTGGCTCAGAATCAGGTAAGAAAAATTTGGGGCAAGATAAGATCATTCATTTATACATACAGATAAATACCGATTGTTTTAGTCCACATACTACATGAACAGGTATTAATAAAACCTATGCATTTTTTTGTGGAACATTTCCCAACTGTTTGCTATTTAAAGGAACCCAAATAATTTGACAGTTGTTGCAAAATATTTTTAAAGTATACTTCTACAGGCATAAGAGAATCTAATTTCAATAAATTTGAGCACTTATAATCAAATTAGCAAAAAAGTATTTCCACTATGTGAAACTGCTCCAGTTAATCAGGTGAATATAATTTCTATATCCTCCTAGGTCAATATAGTACCTTTAAATACAATATTGTTTGAGAGCTTAACATTCAAGTAGTGAGTTTTTTTTTTTTTTAAATGGAAGCTTATTTGTAAACAAAATAAAAATGCTAATGATCTTTTAAAGCTTTCACACATTTGTTCAAAGGCTTACACGTTTTTAAACTTATTCAAATTTCATCAAAATGGTAGATGAGTTTAATTGCTCAGATATTAGTGTTTACAGGCCATAATATGAATAGGATGTACATTAAATACTTAAATGGGTTTTGGTGGGGCTTTAATCAAAGACAACTGTCCTTCCAGAACTAAATCAAATTACATGTTCAATTACATGTTTAGAATTATACTGTTTTTTTAAGTGACTAATAGTCCGGTTCTATAATATTTTGTCACTAATATATCATGATTGGGGAAAAGGAAGGAAAGAGGCTTTACATAATAAATAAAAGATAATACACCAGCAAAATATTCTTAAACCTAATTGAAAAGGATGATTTCCAATCTAATAATCTACCAATTCATTTATTATGCTTCCTTACACGTAATGTGTTATCTTTGTTCTAAAAAGACAAGGCACTTCTCCATCTTCTTCTAAAGTTTTACTACAGTGGTCTCTTTCCTAAACTAGCCTAAGTGTTAGGAGGGAACAAAGAGTGGAGATATATCTGGGATGGAGTTAATAAATCTGTAAATAACACTTGTCCATATTAGTTATTAGGAATAAACATGTTATTGGCTTTTAGGACAAGCTTAAAAATAGGCAGTTGGTCAAATTTATTAAGCTAGAATCTTGGGCCAATGAGAAACACTGGAACATTAATTTAAAAAAACAATCTTAGCTTGTAACCTTAAAGCCTTGTGAGATTTATATACTTTGGCAAATACAAGTTGTTTTGCTCTGGAAACTATCACAAGTTTCATAAAGGAATATTATGTAACAAAGAAATTCAAAATTACTTTCTTCAGTCTAAAAACAACTTTCATAAAAGTATGTTACTAACCTAATGGAAAATTACAAGTATGTTCTATCCTAAGCGTAACAGAAAAAAGGCTCCATGGGGGAGGAATTAATCACCAGTGTGCTGTGTCATTTTAGCATTCACTGTAACCAATTTCACTGAAAACAAAGCACCACTCCCCGCAAACATTACAAAATACTCAATTGCTAATCAGCCTCCTGCAAAGAAAAACAGTTTGAAAAAGTGGTCATACAAGAGAGGAAAAAAATTGGTATTTTTTTGGGTAGTTGGAGAAACTAAGATGAGTCAACCAGCATAACGAACCATAAAATAACAAACTTGAGTGATTAGAATAGGCTTTAAAATTAAGTTTACACATGCTGACAAATGGTTTTTGTGACAAATGCTACTGTAACTTGAATTATACCGTGTTATTTCCAGATACATTCTATTCCCATTCTCAATAATTGTTTCATGGAAACAATTTACCACTTCCTGCTGTTCTTTGAGCAAAACCAAGTGTGATTTATACATGGCAGAAAAAGTTCCTATGACTATCATATGATCAAATTCTAAGGTTACAGAAAAAAAAAATAAGACTTCTAAGGATTAACACTTAAAGGCAATTATCCTATCAGTGATATTGAGACATTTTATATTATGCTGAAAATCGATTTTGGTATTAAAATATCACAGTTTGAAGCGTAAATTTGATAACATTAGCTGGAACATAAACCTCAGATACAATTTTTCCCTGACCTTAGCTATAAAACAAGACATTTGGTATACATTTTCAGAGGCCTCTACCTTGTCTATAAAAATACACCTTGAATTTTGCAGCAGGCAAACACATGATATTTGCAGGCATACATATTATTAAAGGTTAGAGATTTGGGGTGGCTGAGTGGCACAGAGGTAATGGGGCACAGAGGAAGGTGGAAAAGTGTTTGTGCACACAATTATAATCACATAACAAATAGTATCTTCTTTTTATCTCTTTTTAAAACTGGTCAAGGACTATGGATTTCAAATTAGGCATAAATTTTAAGAGTGGCTTAAAAAGGCTTGACCTTGTATGAATAAATGATTGTCCACTTCACTGAGATGAATCTTGCCTAAAAGGTTTACTAAAAGCAGTAAGAGTAAGATGACAAAATATTATTGAGCCCTAGACACTTTTATTTTTAGCACTATGAGTTACAAATAATGCCTGCAAACAGGCATACATTTGTAGTTGAATTAATGGGATATAAAGCTTTCATTATACTGAATTTTCAAATTCTAGTTGTGTGGTGCTAGCAATCATTTTAATTGTGAAGAAAAATAGAGACATATGTACCAAATAAATGTTACATATGTGCTGAATTTATAAACTAAAATAATTTTGTCTAAACACTTGTCTTTCCTCATTAATGTTTTATAAAAGATCTTCAAAAACAGAACTGAGAATTTTTTTCAATTATGAATCAGCTGCTATATATTCTTTAGCTACAGCTTCTCAATTAGTTCTCTCTTTCTCAAACTAGAATATCAGAACTGCAGAAAGGCATTAATGGCTTTCAAGAGGGTCTAGATACCTTCTGAAGATATCTGAAATCTCAAAATACTCCTTAAAGGTCATAACTGTGTGTATTTTCAAAGGAAGAAAAGGCTAATAAATGCAGGATAGTGAGACTGTGAAATGTGTCAGATGTCAAGTAATTTTTTTTGTGGGAAGGAGTAGAGAACAAAATGGAAATTATTAAATGAAATGGAAAAATAAAGGTCATGGTTTCAGGTGCAATACAGAATATCTGAGATAATAATTTCAATTTTAATCCACTTGTTACAAAGGGCAACCTTGCCCTACACCTGAAATTCTTAACATACTCATTATGGCCTTGCCATAAAACAGCATGTTAGCAGTCTCTACATTCAAAGGGATGCTTGCAAACTTCATTCATATTAAAATTTACGTAAAATTGTTGGCAATACAATAAGAGTAATATTACATTATGTAAACCATGGCATACCACATTTTACATTATGCAAAGAGGCAATATTTACAAGTCTTTAGGAGTTTAAGTATTTTATCCACTAACATAAGTGATAAAGCAAAGTGCAGGACAAAACCAGTGCCATTAATTGCATGTCCTTTAAAAGCAGAGTAAAACCATTTCTAAAAGCTACCAAAAGCTTATTTAAGTTTGTCCAGTAAGGGATTACAGAGCATCAAGTAGCCTAGAAAAATGATGCGAGTTTAGAAACAATGAATATGAAAATTATAAGGCAGCATGCTCAGAACAAGTTTTTGTTTTTTAAACACCAACACTGATGATTTATCTTTAATGGCAACTATCTATATATGTATATGCACACACACATGTGTGTGCATTTAAAATTGAGAGTGCAAAACACAAGCCTCATTTAACGACAAAAAGATGTGCAAATGTTCTTCATAAACCAACACAAAAGAGTGAGAAGAATATTCTACCATTATAAAGAATAAGTTGAACACAGCAAAGAAGACCATCTTCATTCCAAATCTACAAGGCACTAAGGGTAGGAAATGACAGGTAACACAGAAGTGACTGGATAAAACTCCTCAGTCAGGTCGGAATATGGGATATTTTGGTAAGAATTCTATTAGTATTACCTGTAAAATAAAAACAAGAATATATTTACAAAATATTTTTTCATTTAATATAACTTATAAATAACCCAGAAACTCTATAATCGTTTTTCATAGCACAATATTTCAATTCTACACCATATAAAGTAAGTGAAATACATGAAAAATTATGTAAAGAACTTAAACCACAAGTTGTTATTAGATTGGCAATTTAAAAATTAAGCTGGCAAACAAAACTACTTATTGTAGCTAACAGATTTTACTATCTGATTTACAATAACTATTTGTTTAGGTTCAGAGGAGCAAACTCTATTATATTATGTTTTTTCCCCCACACCCCTATCTTTTTGTTAGCAAAGTAGAGATTTAAAAAAATGCTACACAGATTAAAAAATGTCTTTATATTAGATCTATATATTTTTCAATTAAAGCAACTGATATTAGTTGGAGATTACTATCGTTCACAAGTTGTGAAAAATATAATGTGCCCAAATGGATTGAGTAAAACATATTAATTACAAAAGGTTTGGAAATATAATTTTAAAAAAACTCGGATATTTTTTGAATGTTTTATCTATAATGAATTTAAGACTTGTGGTCATATGCACATTTTCCCCAAAATTATTCAAAGTGTAGAGAGATATGATAATAATCCTTACTTATGAAACACACATGGAATGTTTATTATTAAATATATACTACATGTTGGAAGTTTGGATAAATTTAATATTCTTTTCAATATTAATTATGCAAAATTGATCACATTGGTTATATGTGAATTCATGTCTTATGACTAAGATTGCATAGCTTTCAGTTAAAACAAAAATTAGAACCTTACAGTTTCTTCACTAAAAGTTAAATGCCAGCCAAAAAAAAAGCCATTAATAGGAATCCAGAATGCAGATGTCAACTCTTATTTTATGCAAGTTTTGACAAGATTACATTTAGAAACATTTTGTTCAACAGCAGCTTTCCCCACCACCACATGCTATGGTTTGTGCCTATGTTAAATGATTAAGGTTGTACAATGTTTTCATTTTAGCATACTAACTGAAACTTTTCTAAGATCTAAATGATTGTTAGCTTTCAAGATATTTTAGGTTGGCTACAAATCTAAAGAAGATAGAAGAAAACCTCTATATTTCAATGGACAAAAGTTCTGGCTGAGAAGAAAAAAAGAAGGAATAGTTGACAAATGAGAAACACAGGAAAATGGTACATTTAGAATGAATCAAAAAATAATTAAAAACAACCTCATACTTACATACTCCATCATATTGCTAGTTTCACATTTCCTCTTAGTCAACTTCCAGTGCAAAGCAAGCTAAGAAAGTATAGTCTTGTTAAGAATTTTTATATTAACTTAAACTAATTACAACCTATACATTTGAATAAATCACTGAAAACAATCCAG
Source organism: Piliocolobus tephrosceles (assembly GCF_002776525.5). Classification (NCBI taxonomy): domain Eukaryota; kingdom Metazoa; phylum Chordata; class Mammalia; order Primates; family Cercopithecidae; genus Piliocolobus; species Piliocolobus tephrosceles. The sequence goes on from NC_045445.1 coordinate 79,815,812, forward strand.
GAAAAGTACAGGATACAAAACAGAGCACTTAAAAATACCTTGTAAAGAATATATATTAAAAATTGAGTATTAGTTCTCTAATCCATTCCTTTGTGGCCTAAAAAATTCTCATTTTGTATTTATTTTTCAATTTAATACTGCAAATACATGAATGGGGCACTTATTTGCTTAAAATTTCTTACCTTGTGGTATAATCTGTTATTTTCCCATTCTATTAACTTCTGAATTGATCTTCTGGTCTAAGAAAAATGATCAAGACTTTGTTATACGATGAAGAGCTGTATAAACTATGTGCATCTATATTTTTCTACCTACTTGTAATATCCCATTACTTTCTCCTTATTTTTCTATTAGAAATGAGAAATAAGCAATATAAGTGGCAGAAAGTGCTAAAAAGGAGTAAAATGTTGAATGACTATTATAAGATTATCTACCTATCAATCAATCATATTTTTATATATGCTTTCTAAAATGAAATATGTATGAATTTCTTTGTGTTGTGAGGCCATTCACTGGACTACTGTGAAAACCTAAACAATATACTAACTTGAGACAGTAGTTCATTTATGAATTTAATCTAAATTTTCACGCAACTGTCATAAGATTACTTTAAATAATCATCTAATGCCAAGCTAATCTAATTTCTCATGGGAAGTTTTCCTACCACAGCTCCTGGCACAATACCTGTCATATAGCATTCAGTCAAGGTCTACAGGCTGAATAAAGCAAGCCAACATATATCAGAATTTCCACTGAAAAGAACATGTTAAAAACAGCCAGTGGAAAAACTTATACTTAGAAAAATAGAAATCAGAGAAGCAGTAATGTAGCAAAGAGGGGGACAGAGACTGAGTTGCTTTATTTAGAATCTATATATTTTGTAGGGAGTACAAAATGTTAAAAAAAACTTTTCAAAACATTAAAATAAAAGATGACACCTGCCTAGCTCATCATGGACATTGCCAATACCAGTGTGCCCTACTTGAGAACTAATAGACCCACCCACTGGTTCACTGCAGACACCGCCAGCACCTATGTGCTCCTCCCAGGGCCCCAGGGACTATATGGCCTGGGAGCAAACTTCTTGGCCCACTGGGACCTGCATGCCCTGAATGAGGGCCTGAGGACTGGCCCACCCAGGGCCTGCTGCCACCACTTTTTATACCTGCAAAACCCACCCATGGTCTGAAGACTGACATACTCAGGGCAAGCCAATGCCAGTGCCCACATGCACTATCTGGGGGTTTGAGGACCAGTCTACTTGGCATTGCTGTCCCAAACAAAGCCTTACCACAGCCTCCACAATCAACTGAAGCCTGAGTCACTAAGGAACTCAAAGACACTGCTGAAACTGATTACAGCCAAAGTAATCAAAGGAAACTACACTGTGCTGCCCATGCAGAACCAAAGCCAAAGCACCTTACCCAACCAACATTATAGATACATCTACAGGAAAAACTCTTTCCCTATGGGAACTACTCCACACAAATGAATGAAGTAGCAATTACAGCAGATGTGGATATCAATGTAAGGACAAACAACAACAAAGAAAACAAACAAACTAAAACCTCCAAAAGGACACAATAATTTTCAAGCAACAGACTCCAAAGAAAATTAAATTTATGAAGTGCCTGAAAAGGCATTAAAGATGATCTTAAGAAAATTGATATGTAAGAAAACAAAATAAACAAAATTTAAAACTCAGGAAAGCAATTAATAATCTAGATGAGAAACCCAACAAAGATATCGTTAAAAAGAACAAAATAGAAATTCTAGAACTGAAGAATTCAATGAATGAAATTAAAAATACAATAGAAAGCTTCAACAATAGACAAGCAAAAGACAATTTCTGAACTTGAAGACAAGTCTTTTGAAATAACCTAGGCAGGAAAAAAGATGAAAGGAAAAAGAATAAAGAAAGCCTCTGTGACACCATCAAGCAAACAAATTTTTGACTTGTGGGAGTTCTAGAAGAGAAGAGATGGATAAAAAACATATTCAATGAAACAATAACTGAAAACGTCCCAAGTCTTGGAAGAGATATAGACATCCAAATACAGAAAGCTCAAAGACTCCAAAAGAGATTCAACTGAAAAGGTCGTTTTCAAGGCACATCATAGTCAAACTGTCAAAGTCAGAATCAGAATTCTAAAAACAGCATGAGAAATGCAGCAAGTCACATATAAGGGAATTCACATCAACTAACAGGAGATTTCTCAGCAGAAACCTTCCAGGCCAGGAGAGACTAGACAGATCATCTGAACAGAGAATTAAAAAACAAACATCAGACTTAAACTGCACTATAGACCAAACAGACCTAATAGACATTTGCAAAATATTTCATCCAACAATTGCAGGATACACATTCTTCTCATCAGCACATGGAACATTTTCCATGACAAAAAGCATGTTAAGTAAAAAACTGTCTCAAATGGAAGAAAATCAAAATCATATCAAGTATCTTCTCAGACCACGATAGAATAAAACCAGAAATCAATAACAAGAGAAATTTGGAAACTGTGCCAATACATGGAAATTAAATAATGTGCTCCTGAAAGACCACTAGGTCAATAAAGAAATTAAGGAGAAAATAAAGTTTCCAAAAACAAATAAAAAGGAAAAGCAATGTACCAAAACCTGTAAGATACAGCAAAAGCAATACTAAGAAAGAAGTTTATAGCAATAAATGCCTACATCAAAACAGTAGATTTGAAAGAAAGAATATAATGATGCACCTCAAGGAACTAGAAAAGCAAGAACCAACCAAACCTAAAATTAGTAGAAGGAAAAAATAATATAGATCAAAGCAGAAAAAAATAGAGACTAAAAAATATGAAAGATAAATGAAAGAAAAAGTTGGTTCTTGAAAAGATAAAGTAGATAAACCATTAGCTAGACTAAGGGAAAAAGAGAAAAGCCAAATAAAGGGAGAGGGGCCAAGATAGCTGATTAGAAGCAGCTGTGGTCCACCACTCTCAAGGAGAAGAATGAAAGGGGTGAGTGAATATAGCACCTTCAACTGAAATATCTAGGTTCTCATGTTGGGACTGATTAGAGAAGTAACTTGACACACAGAGAACAAAAGCAGGGTGGGGCAATGGCCCACCTGGGAGTAACATGGAGCCAAGAGAAACCCACCTCCAGCCAAAGGAAGCAGTGAGTGACTGTGTGACCCTGGGAAACCATGCTTCTCTCAGGGATCTTTGCAACCCATGGGTCAGGAGATCTCATGAGCCCATGCCACCAGAGCCTTGGGTCTGATACAGAGCTGTATGGAGTCTAGGGGAGTAGCTACTCCGGCATGCACAGAGACCCAAGAGCTTTGCATACTTTGATCCGGAGATCCCCAATGAATGTGTCTGCAACTCAGGCAAGACAGGAGGTCTGCATATACGCCTAGGAAGGGGGTAGAGTCCAGGGAGCCGAGAGGCATGTTCTGCAGGCCCCATTTCCACCTAACCTCACAAAATAATAACCACTGGCTTGGAATCCTAGTCAGCCTCAGGCAACAGGGAGAGGGACAGGTTCTACCTCTGCTATTTGGTCGACTCAGCTGTTCTAGCCTGTGGGCTTTGTAGAATCCAAATGGTCTGGAGGAGAAAGGGGTCTCCCAGCAATGCAGCACAGTGGCTTGGCCAGATTGTCACCAGACTGCTTCTTTAAGTGGGACCAAATCCATTCTTGCACACTGGGCAGGACCTTCCAGCCGGATCCTCCAGCCACGCCTGCAGGCACCTACTAGAGATAGAGCTCTGATCTCTCTCTGAGACATAGTGTGGCAGGGGATGGGCAGGGGTGGAGGAGGAGGGTCACCACCTGGATTGGTTGGACAACTCAGCAGTTCTACCATGTGGGCTTAGAGTCCAAACAATCCAGATGAGGAAGGGTCCCCTGAGTAGTGCAACATAGTAGCTTTCCCAGATTGTAGCCAAACTGCTTCTTTAAGCAGGGCACTGATCCATTCCTTCTCACTGGGCAGAACCTCCCAGCAGGACCTTTCAGCCATGCCTGCTGGCACCTATTAGGGGCAGAGCTCTGATCTCTCCCTGGGATAGAGTGCCCGGGAGAGAGGAGGGCCACCACCTGGGTTGGTTGGTCACTCAGCTGTTCCAGTCTGCTAGCTTTGGAGAGTCCAAGCGCACAGGGGCAGACGTGGTTCCCCACTACGACACAGCTGTTCTGTTGAGGCACAACCAGACTGCTTCTTTAAGTGGGACCCTGATCCACTCCTCCTTCTGAGGTGTGTCCTCCAGTTGGAACCTCTACCCACCCCTCCCCCCTCCCTTCCCTGGGATGGAATGCCTGAGGGGCGAGGCAGGCTGCCAACTTGGCTGTTTGGGCTTATCAGTTGGTCCAGTCTGTGGGCCATGAAAAGCCCAAACTGATCAGGGGCTGAAGGGATAACCAACATAGCATAGCTGCTCTACCAAAATGCAGCCAGAATGGTTCTTTAAGTGGGTGCCTGATCTTATTCCTCCTGACTGGGAGAGACCACCAAACGGGTCTCCAGTCACCTCCTACAGGCATGTTCAGGCTGGCAAAAGGTCAGTACTGCCCTGGAATGGAGCTTCCAGAGAAATAGGCTGACCACCATCTTTTCTGTTTTGCAGTCTTCACTAGTGATACCTTCAGGTATGAGAAAAACTGAGGCAACTAGGGTCTAGAGAAGACCCTCAGCAAACTGCAGCAGCCCTATGGAACAGAGACCAGACTGTCAGGAGAAAAACAAAGAGAAAACAACAATAAAAAAACCACAAAAACTCCATCCAAAGGTTAGCAACCTCCAAAATCAAAGGTAGATAAGCCCACAAAGATGAGAAAGAACAAAAAAATGCTAAAAACTCAAAAATCCAGAGTGCCCCTGTTCCTACAAATGACCACAACACCTCTCCACCAAGGGCTCAGAACTGGGCTGAGGCTGAGACAGCTGAAATGACAGAAGTAGGCTTCAGAAGGTGGGTAATAATGAACTTCGCTGAGCTAAAGGAGCATGTTGTAACCCAATGCAAAGAAGCTAAGAATCATGATAAAACAATACAGGAGCTGACAGCCAAAATAGCCAGTTTAGAGAGGAAAATAACTGATATGTTAGACCTGAAAAATATACTACAAGAACTTCACAATACAATCACAAGTATTAATGGCAAAGTAGACCAAACAGAGGAAAGAATGTCAGAGCTGGAAGACTATCTTTCTGAAATAAGCCAGGAAGATGACAATACAGATGAAAGAATGAAAAGGAATGAACAAAACCTCTGAGAAATATGGAATTACATAAAGACACCGAATCTATGACTGATTTGGGTACCTGAAAGAAACTGGGAGAATGGAACCAAATTGGAAAACATACTTGAGGATATCATCTAAGAGAACTTCCCCAAACTAGCTAGACAGGCCAACATTCAAATTCAAGAAATGCAGAGAAACCCAGTAAGATATTCCATGAGATCATCCCCAATGCATGATCATCAGATTATCCAAGGTCAAAATGAGAGAAAAAATGTTAAGGGTAGCTAGAGAGAAAGGCCAAGTCACATACAAGGGGAAGCCCATGAGACTAAAAGCAGACTGCTCAGTGAAAAACCCTACAAGCCAGAAGAAATTGGGGACCAATAGTCAACATTCTTAAAGAAAAGAATTTCCAACCCCCAAATTCATGTCTGGCCAAACTAAGCTTCATAAACAAAAGAGAAATAAAATCCTCTTCAGACAAGCAGATGCTGAGGGAATTTGTTACCACCAGACCTCCCCTGCAAGAACTCCTGAAGGAAGCACTAAATATGGAAAGGAAAAACTGTCATCAGTCACTAAAAAAACATACTTAAGTACACAGACCAGTGACACAATGAAGTAATCACATAAACAAGTTTGCAAAATAAACAGCTAGCATCATGATGAAAAAAATCAAATCCATACATAACAACACTAACCTTAAATGTAAATGGCTAAATGCCCCAATTAAAAGACACAGAATGACAAGCTGGATAAAGAACAAAGACCTATTGGTATGCTGTCTTCAAAAGACCCGTCCTACATGCAAAGACAAAAATATGCTAAAAATAAAGGGAAGGAAGAAATTTACCAAACAAATGAAAAGCAGAGAAAAGCAGGGGTTGCAATCCTAGTTTCTGAAAAACCAAACTTTAAACCAACAAAGATCAAAAAAGACAAAAGAGGGCATTACATAATGGTAAAGGGTTCAATTCAACAAGAAGAGTTAACTACCTAAATATATATGCAACCAATACAATAGCACCCAGATTCATAAAGCAAGTTTTCAGAGATTTTCAAAAGGCTTAGACTCCCACACAATAATAGTGAAAGACTTTAACACCCCACTGACAATATTAGACAGATCATTGCGATAGAAGATTAACAGACATTCAGGACTTAAACTCAGCTCTGGATCAAGTGGACCTGATAGATATCTAAGAACTTTCTACTCCAAAACAACAGAATATACATTCTTCTCATCGCCAAATGGTACTTACTCTAAAATTGATTGCATAATTGGAAGTAAAACACTCCTCAGCAAATGCAAAAGAACAGAATTCATAATAGTCTTCCAGAGCACAGGACAATCAAATTAGAACACAAGATTAAGAAATTCACTCAAAACCACTGTGATGGTTGTTACTGAGTGTCAACTTGGTTGGACTGAAGGATACAAAGTATTGATCCTGGGTGTGTCTGTGATGGTGTTGCCAAAAGAAGTTAACATTTGAGTCAGTGGGCTGGGGAAGGCAGATACACCCTTAATCTGGTGGGCACAATCTAATCACCTGCCAATAAATATAAAGCAGGCAGAAAAATGTGAAAAGGAGAGACTGGCCTAGCCTCCCAGCCTACATCTTTCTCCCATGCTGGATGCTTCCTACCCTTGAACTTGGACTCCAAGTTCTTCTGTTTTGGGACTCGGACTCTCTCTCCTTCCTCCTCAGCTTGCAGACTGTGGGACCTTGTGATTGTGTAAGTTAATATGTAATAAACTCCCCAATACAACCAAACAACTGCATCGAAACTGAACAATGTGCTCCTAAACGACTCTTGGGTACATAATGAAATTAAGGCAGATGTAGGAGATTGGTCATGGGAGTGGGAGAAATTATAGGAAAAACACAAACCTTCTTGGAAGGCCGGGAGGTTTTACAAAAGCTTTGAAAGATAATTTGGCTGAAGGCAGCCAAATTCTCTTATGCGGAGCCTGAGAGTAAAACATAGAAAAAAAGGAAGTGTAAAGGAATTGATCTAGATAAGTTAGTTTACTTAGGCCTCAGAACCTGGTCTTTAATCACTTGTGTGCAGGACTGCTCTCTCCAGGGGGGTGGCCATGTTAATTACCCACAAGTGTGTTGACTCAAAGCCTGTGTCATTAAATCTGTACTAAATAAATGCCTGCAGCACTGGCTTGTCAGGACCGTGGCTGCTGGGACTCTTTATGGTGCCCTCCTTGGTGGGCACTCCAGTCCCCTAGCCATGCAGCCAGGCAAAAAACCTGTGTCTACATACATTTTTTCATCTGTCGCTCTGCCAGGGTCTGCTGGTCAGACCCAGCAGCTGTTGCCCTATGTGAGAAATAACTGCAATGGATCACAATGGAACCATTGAAAACAAAGGTGAAGAGACTACACAGTCAGTAAGTCACTGGTGCCTGCTTGGGATTTGCAAGTTTGAGGAAATTGTTCACGCTAGGGTTTCATCATGGGACAACAGTTATCAGCTCAACAGCAACAGTATATAAAAGTATTGAAACAGCTGCTTAAAGCTAGTGGAGCCTCGGTTTCGCAGGCTCAATTAAGGGACCTAATGCAAACTGTTGTTTCCCATAACCCATGGTTCCCGGAAGAAGGTACGCTAGATGTAGAGCTCTTGGAACAAGTGAAGAGAAATCTTCAAGAACATCATGCACAAGGGCAATGGGTCCCAGTCACATCTCTAATGGTATGGGCTTTAGTAAGGGCTGCTTTGGTCCCGCTATACACAGAAGAGCCTAAAAGGGGGAGGGAAGAGGAACCATCATCTACCTTTCCACCTCCATCTCCCTCAGCCTTGCCATTTCTGGGCAAAAATAACAAAGAGGAAATGGAAGTTTTGCCTGAGCCCCCTCCTCCAATAAATTGGAAAAAAGACAAGGGATACACTACAGCTAAGGGACCCTGTCGTAGGCAAGTGGCATTAGAAGGGGAGCTCTTGGCCTGCCTATTAATACAAAATTGACAAGGCAAAAAGGTATATGAACCCATTTGTTTTAACATTTATAAAAAGATTTTAAAAAAGCATTAAAGCAAGCAGAGTCGCTAGACCATTTACGAAAGGAATAATTGAGGTGATGGCAGACAACTTCTGTATGAGCCCATGGGACTAGTCAGTGCTAGCTAAAACAACTTGGGAGCCCAGTCAATACCTTCTCTGTAGGGCAGAATATGATGAATTGTGTGAACAACAAGCCAACAGAATCAAGTGGCTGGGCAAGACACAACCACTGCTATGCTCCAGGGGAAGGGTCCCCATGCCAATGAACAACAACAACTAAATTGTGATCCCCTGGTCTACACACAAGTGTCTTTGTGTGATCTCAGGGCTTGGGACTGAATTCCCAAAAGTGGAGTTCAACAGGCATTTTTTTGTAAATGTTCGACAAGGGCCACAGGAACCATTTGTTGAATTTATCATTTGGTTAACCCAGGCAATTAAGAGATGAATTAGTCACGCCCAGGCCACTGATATATTATTATTGCAATTGGTTTATGAAAATGCTAACATCGACTGCCAGCAAGCAATGCAGGCAATCAGAGGACAGGCAGCCACAGTCGGGGAACTTATACGAGCATGCCAACTGGTGGGGACTGAAACACACAAAGCCAAAATACTGGCTATGGCATCAAGGCCTCCTAAAGTGAAAAAGGAGAGAAACCCAAATTGTTTTCTATGTGGAGAGCCAGGTCATATGAAGCGGGAATGCCCCAATAATAGAGACTAAAGTTAACTCAGGAAAAGAACTCCCTTCCATACGCCCCTGATATAAAAAGGGGAAACATTGGGCAAATCAATGCAGGTCCAAATTGATAAAAACAGCAACCCCATAAGTAATCAGGCAGGAAACTTCATGAGGGACTGGCCCCAGGCTCTGCTCCAAATTGGGGCAATGCCAGTGGTTTTCCTCTGTCAGATGAAAAGCCCACAGTCCTCTCTCTCAGAGCTGCCACCACTGAGAGCACAGGACTGGACTTACTCTGCCCCAAAGAACTAGGGCTAAAAGAAGACGACCTTAAAAGGGTTGCAACCGGGATCTCGGGCCCACTGCCTCTGGGAACTGTGGGATTAGTCCTAGGGCGATCATACCTATCCCATAAAGGAATTAATGTGCTCACCAGGGTAGTGATTATCAAGGTGAGATATTAGTTATGATGGAATGTAAAGGTCTGCATATTCTTCCCCCTGGATCAGAGATAGCTCAGTTAATACTCTTACCATACTGGGTCCCCAACGCCCAGGGAAAAGAAAGGGGAAAGGGAAGTTTTGGAAGCACGGGAGCCACAGGAGTATATTTGAACCAATTAATCACTGATCAGAGACCCATGATTACCTTAAAATTTGGAAATAAAAATTTTACTAGCTTATTGGACACAGGGGTGGGCGTTTCAATAATTAGTTATCAAAACTGAACAGAAACTTGGCCTTGGGTCACTCAGAAACAAAAAATTGTCAGTGTTGGGGAAGCACACACTGCCAAGCAGAGCACGTGCCCCCTAACATGTTGCAATTCAGAGGGAAGAAAGGCAGTTATACAACCTCTAATCATGCCCATCCCTGTTAATCTTTGGGGAACGGGACCTATTAGCCCAATGCGGGAGTCACTCTGCAGATCCCTTTCTAATAATGGCCACTGTTATTATCCCTCCCCTACCCGACATGGCTCTCTCAAGATCCAATTTGGATAGAACAGTGGCTTTTAAAGGGAGAGAAATTACAAAGAGCCCATGAATTAGTTGAGCAATTAAAAGCCAGCCACATAGAACAATCAAACAGCCCTTGGAATTCACCCATTTTCGTCATTTCCCAAAAGTCTGGTAAATGGAGACTTTTGCATGACCTGTGGGTTATCAGTGCTAATTTGCAACCTATGGGACCCCTTCAACAGGGTCTCCCTTCCTCCATGGTGATTCCTCAAGATTGGCCTATAGTTGTTATTGCCTTAAAAGACTGTTTTTATACTATTCCCCATCCAGAACAGGACAGAGAAAAATTTGCATTTACAATACCAGCTATCAATAATGAAAGGCTAGCTCACCAATTTCATTGGAAAGTGCTTCCTCAAGGAATGCTGAACAGTCCTACCATGTGTCAGTATCATGTAAATCAAGCTTTGTCCCCAATAGAAAATAATTTCCTAATTGCACAATTATTCATTTTATGGATGATATTCTACTAGCAGCCCCAATGAGCCAGTACTTTTAAGTTTATATGCCTCTGTCATAAAGAATGCACAGTTAAGAGGTTTAATCATAGCACCTGAAAAAGTACAAATGTTCTCTCCTTGGAAATATCTCAGGTACACACTAACTTCCTGGTCAGTAAGAACTCAAAAGGTCAAATTAAATACTAGCAACTTGCACATCTTAAATGATAATCAGAAATTACTAGGTGATATTAACTGACTTCACCCCACCTTGGGCAAAACTACTGATAAGTTACAAAACCTGTTTTCTATCTTAAAGGGTGATGCTGCCCTAGACTCTCCAAGGTATTTAACTCCTGCAGCAAAAAGGGAAATAGAAGAAATAGGGCAAGTTATTTCTCAGAGGCAACTAGATCACATAAGATCCACAATACTCAGTTCAGTTGTTTGTTTTTCCCACTAAACATTCCCCAACAGGGTTAACAGGACAGATGCCCCCAGGGCTGAGCTTTCTAGAATGGGTTTTTTGCTCACATATCAGGACTAAATCACCCTCTCCCTATATCCAACTAGTTAGTAAAGTCATCTATTCAGGTGGCAGATGATGCAATCAGTTGCTAGGTCATGACCCTGATGTCATCAGAATTCCTTTAAGTAAAAAGCAATTAGAAGCAATAAGAAGCAGTATTGCCCTTATCTTTAGACCTGCAAATAGCACTTTCTGATTACACAGGCCATATAGAGAATGCCCTTCCTGCTGATAAACTACTTCAGTTCTTATCTCATACTTCTGTGGTTTTGCCTACCAAAATATTTCACTCCCCCATACCTAACGCTTTAACACTGTTTACATGGCTCTGGTAAACATAGAAAAGTGGCTGTTTGGTGGAGACCGCATAATTCCCTCACTCATTCTGGATTTACTAGCACTCAGAGAGCTGAAGTGGGAGCCCTGGAAACTTTTTCTGCTCAGCCCATCAATATTGTTAGTGACTCTGCTTATTCTGTTTATTTACTGCAGAACCTTGAAACAGCCCTCTTGAAGTCCACTCTGGAGCCCACACTGTGTGCACTTTTTCTTCAACTTCAGCAACTGCTAGATTAATGTACACATCCTGCTTTCATCACACATATTCGAGCCCACAGCTCACTGCCTAGCCCATTGGCTTATGGCAATGATCAAGCAGACCTACAAGTTATGACATTACTATTTGATCAAGCCACCCGATTGCATCAACTTTTCCACCAAAATTGGAGAAACTTAACAATTTCAACTCACCCAGAGACTTGCTAAATAAATTATCCTGCAATGCTCAGATTGCTAGCTCACAGGCATGTCCCCTCCTTCAAGAGGTGTTAACCCTAGAGGACTAGAACCTAATCAGTTATGGCAAACAGATGTTACACACATCCCCGAATTTGGAAAACTAAGATATGTACATGTTCTGTTGATACCAATTCTCACTTAATTAGCACTCATGCCTTTTCTGGAGAGTCCACTTGACATGTCATTAAACATCTTCTTTTAACTTTTGCCTTTATGGGGCAGCCCACAAAAATTAAAACTGAGAATGGTATGGCTTATGCCAGCTCACAATTTCAATAATTTTGTCACACATGGAACATCCAACATTCCACAAGCATCCTGTATAACCCCCAAGGACAGGCCATAGTAGAACGTACCCATGCCACCCTTAAAAATAAGCTCAAAAAACAAAAAAGGGGGAATATGAGTAAGGACCCTGCAACACCACTAGCACAAGCCTTATTTACCCTTAATTTCTTAAATTTAAATGATGAATTTCAATCAGCTGTAGAAAAGCACTTTGCTAAAACTTCTCAAGACATAAAACCCACAGTTTTATGGAAAGATGTTAACAGTAATGTATGGTGCGGTCCAAATAATTTGTTAATGTGGGGAAGAGGATATGCTTGTGTTCACACCCCCTCAGGTCCTCTTTGGATTCCAGTATGATGCATCAAACCATACCATGGTGTGGCTAGGACCCAACCCAGTACCAGAAATGAAGAAAATGACCGTGCTGGACCTGCAGCCCCAGACGATGCAGCTTCCTTGGACGACACAAGCCCTGGACATTACCTGGGGGATGCTGAAAAAGACAACTCTGGAGGCTGAGCGAATCCTGTTCTGGACACAAGACACCATTTACTCCAGATAATTTGTTCCTTTCTATGCTCTCTGTTGTACACTGCAACTCGCATAGGGTATTAATCCTTTTTATGCTCTTGCTTTGTCTGCAACCTGTACCTGCTACACTCTATTGGGCTCATATCTTGCATCCACCTTTCTTCTGCCCCATCACCTGGGCAGACACCCACTTCCTAGCCTCTAATAATGTAACTGCTTGGCTAGGAGGAATAGATCTACCCCCAGTGGGGTCCCTCATTAATGGCACACATTGGACTAAGGTGCCAGGTAACACTACATATCACTCCACTATCCTCCTACTGTGTGTAAGTTATAAAAGTTCTAACCCTTACGGTGTACCTGCCCAAACACAATTATGGCTACATCATGGCAAAGGAAATACCTTAACAGTCTTAGTTGTAGGTAGCCTCAAACTGGGCAATGCCACCAATGCCACTTTCCCCAGCATTCCTCCCTGTGCTAAAGAGTGAAGCCAAGAAAGTAATGGATTCCACTTGGCTGGGAGGTCTATCACGGGGCACAAGCCCGTAGCCTCCAGTTAGGCAATTATAACGTCTTTAACTGGAGCTCCCACAGCCCTTTCAGGGTGATCATACTGATGTCCCCATCTACCATGGCATCATTGACAGTTTCGTAGCCATGGCCTGCTCCCCTATAATTTGGGTCAATAGGGGGATGGGGTATCCCAGATCCCAACTAGAGTCCATGCCACCCCAAGACACTTTATGGTGCCTGGGACATCTTAGCACCTCCCTTAAAACCTGGCATGGGACATATCATAATTCCAGTCACAATTACACTATGACCATTTTTCATAATCACACTGATCAGTACCTGATTTGCACTATCCATCCACATGTTTTCCTTATGGGAACCAATATTTCCATTATATCCCAAAACTCCACGTTTGTGACCTGAGTGCAGGGACAGGCTTAGTTCGCCTCTTGTATCACTAATTACAATATACCTAATTTAAATTACAAGTGTCATGGTATTAAGGAGACAATCTAAGGCATTCCTACCAGTTAATTTGACACACGATTGGCAAGGCTCCTCTGCTCTTACCACCTTAGAAAGTGCCCTGTCCCAGGTCAGACACAAAAGATTCATAGTTACACTTATAGCCTTTATAGTCTCTGCCATAGTCATCCTAGCAATTGCTAGTGTTGCTGTAGTATCTATTACTGAATCACTACAAACAGCTACTTTTGTAAATAATTTGGCCAGGAATGTGTCTAATGAATGTCTCTTACAGCAGGGTATATATAGATCAAAAGATTCTTGCACGTCTGAAAGCCCTCGAAATATGTGCCTTGAAATATGTGGGGGAGCGACAAGATACAGTGGCATTCCGACAGCAATTAAACTGTGACTGGGAGCTTAAGCACATCTGTGTCACCTCTCTACCTTGGAATCAATCAATACATAGTTGAGATGAGGTGAAACAACACCTCTAGGGAACCTTTCATGGTAATTTAACAGCAGATGTAAAGCAACTTAAAACTAAAATTCTAGAATCCCTAAATGCCATAGATCTATACACTCAAAAAACAGTCAAATGGAAGGGTGTGCAAGAACATCTCTCCTGGATAGACCCCTACTTCTGGGGGTCACTCCTTGATTTGAAAGGAATGTTGCTAATTATACTCATGTTTGTCTTATGTTACTTGAAAATTGTAGGATGCAAAGCTGGAATATGAGTTATAACTGCTGTGCCGGACGAGCCTGTTGCTGCACACATCTGCACACTTCAATCAACAAAACCTGATGCAAAAAAAAAAAAAAAAAAAAAAAAAAAAGGAAGAAAGAAAGAAAAGGGGAAGATATAGGACATCATTCAGGGTGGTGGGAGAAATTATAGGAAAAACACAAACCTTATTGGAAGGCCGGGACGTTAAACCTTTGAAAGATAATTTGACTGAAGGCAACCAAATTCTCTTATCTGGAGCCTGAGAGAATTGATCTAGATAAGTTAGTTTACTTAGGCCTTGGAACCTGGACTTTAATCATTTGCGTGCAGCAGTTCTCTCTCCAGGGAGCTGACCATGTTAATTACCCACAAGTGTGTTGACTCAAAGTCTTTGTCATTAAATCTATACTAGATAAATCCCTGCAGCACTGGCTTATCAGGGCTGCAGCTGCTGGGACTCTTTATGGCACCCTCCTCAGTATCTGTGCGTGGCCTGGTCCCCTAGCCACTTGGCCAGGCAAAAAACCTGTGTCTGCATAAATTTTTTCATCCATTGCTTGGCCAGGGTCTGCCAGTCAGACCTGCAGACAGAAATCAAGAAGTTCTTTAAACAAATGAGAACAAAGAAAAAATGTACCAGAACCTCTGGGATGCAGCTAAAGCAGTGTTAAGAGGGAAATTTGTAGCACTAAATGACACATCAAAATGGTAGAAAGACCTCAAATTAGTAACCTAACATCACAACAAAAATAACTAGAGAACCAAGAACAAACATATGCCAAATTTAATAGCAGATAAGAAATATGCAAGATCAGAGTAGAACTGAAAGAGATAGAGACACACACAAAAAAACCTTCAAAAAACAAATCCAGAAGCTGGATTTTTTTTTAAATAATAAAACAGAGTGCTACCTAGACTAATAAAGAAGAAAAGAGAGATTATCAAGTAAACACAATCAGAAGATAAGGCAAATAACACCACTGACCACACAGAAATACAACCAACCATCAGAGAATACTATAAATAAATACCTCTATACACACAAACTAGAAAATAAAGAAGAAATGGATATTTTCCTGGGCACATACACCCTCCCAGGACTGAACGAGGAAGAAAGTAAATCCCTGAATAGACCAATAATGAGTTCTGAAATTGTGGCAGTAATAAATAACCTACCAACCAACCAAAAAAAAAAAAAAAAAAAAAAAAAAAAAAAAAAAAAAAACCAAACCAAACCAAACAAAACAAAACAACCCAGGACCAGGATTCACAGCTGAATTCTAGCAGAGGTACAAAGAAGAGCTGGTACCATTCCTACTAAACTAAAGGAAAGTGTTTCCTTTAAGATCTGGAACAAAACCAGGATGTCCACTTTCACTATTTTGACCAAGATTTTACTAGAAGTTTTACCCACAGCAATAAGGCAAAAGGAAGAAATATAAAGC
This sequence comes from Piliocolobus tephrosceles, assembly GCF_002776525.5. Taxonomy (NCBI): domain Eukaryota; kingdom Metazoa; phylum Chordata; class Mammalia; order Primates; family Cercopithecidae; genus Piliocolobus; species Piliocolobus tephrosceles. Next base: position 79,831,516 of record NC_045445.1, read on the forward strand.
AACAAAGAGAAAGAACTCAAATTGTCCTATTTGCAGATGACATGATCATATATAATTAGGAAAGCCTAAAGATGTCACCAATCTTCCAAATTCAGTAAAGTTGCAGGATACAAAATCAACACATGAATGTCAGTAACATATCTATATGTCAACAATAAACAATCTGAAAAAGAAATTTCTAAAAATCCCATTTATAATAGATACAAAAAAATTTTTAGGAATAGATTTACTCAAAGAGGTAAAATATTTCTGTAAATTATAAAACTGATGAAAGAAATTAAAAAGGGCACACACACACACACACACACAAACAATGGAAAGACATCCCATGGTAATGGGTTGGAAGAATTAATACTGCTAAAATGCCTGTACTACCCAGAGCATTACACAATCTCAATGCATTTCCAATCACAATACAAATTACATTCTTCATAGAAAGATAAAATAATTATAAAGTGTGAATGGAAATACACAACACCCTGAATAAGCAAAACAATCTTGCACAAAAAGAACAAAGCTGCAGGCACTAAAATAATTTCAAAATATACTACTAAGCAACAGTAACCAAAGCAGCATAATACTGGCATAAAAACAGACACATATACCAAGAGTACAGAACAAAGGACCCAGAAGTAAATCCACATATTTTACAGCCAACTGATTTTCTTTTTATTTTACTTTAAGTTCTGGGACACATGTGCAGAACGTGCAGGTTTGTTACATAGGTATACGTGTACCATGGTGGTTTGCTGCACCCATTGACCCATCCTCTAAGTTCCCTCCCCTCATCCCACACCCCACAACAGGCCCCAGAGTATGTTGTTCCCTTCCCTGTGTCCATGTGTTCTCACTGCTCAACTCTCACTTATGAGTGAGAACATGAGGTGCTTGGTTTTCTGTTCCTGTGTTAGTTTACTGAGGAAGATGGCCTCCAGCTTCATCCACGTCCCTGCAAAGGAAATAATCCCTTTTTATGGCTGCATAGTATGCCATGGTGTATATATACCACATTTTCTTTATCCACTTTAACATTGATGGGCATTTTGGTTGGTTCTATGTTATTGCTATTGTGAATAGCACTGCAATAAACATATGTGTGCATGTATCTTTATAACAGAATGATTTGTGTTCCTTTGGGTATATATCCAGTAATGAAATTGCTGGGTCAAATGGTATGTCTGGTTCTAGGTCCTTGAGGAATTGCCACACTGTCTTCCACAATGGTTGAACTAATTTACATTCCCACCAATAATGTAAAAGCATTCCTATTTCTCCACAGCCTCACCAACATCTGTTGTTTATTGACTTTTTAATAATCACCATTCTGACTGGCATGAGATGGTATCTTATTGTGGTTTTGATTTGCATTTCTCTGATGATCAGTGATGTTGAGCTTTTTTTCTATATGTTTGTTGGTCACATAAATGTCTTCTTTTGAATAGTATCTGTTCATATACTTTGCCCACATTTTGATGACATTGTTTTAATCTTGTAAATTTGTTTAAGTTCCTCATAGATTCCAGATATTAGACCTTGGTCAGGTGGGTAGATTGCAAAAATGTTCTCCCATTCTGTAGTTTGACTGTTCACTCTGATGATAGTTTCTTTTGTTGTGAAGAAGCTCTTTAGTTTCATTAGATCCCGTTTGTCAATTCTGGCTTTTGTTGCAATTGCTTTTAGTGTTTATGTCATGAAGTCTTTGCCCATGTCTATGTCCTGAATGTTATTGCCTAGGTTTTTTCCTAAGGTTTTCATGGCTTTGAGATTTACATTTGAGTCTTTATTCCATCTTGAGTTAATTTTTGTATAAGGTATAAGGAAGGGGTATAGTTTCTGCTTTTTGCATATGGCTAGCCAGTTCTCCCAGCACATTTATTGAATAGAAAATCCTTTCCCTGTTGCTTATTTCTGTCAGGTTCATTGAAGAACGGATGATTGTAGATGTGTGATGTTATTTCTAAGGTCTCTGTTCTGTTCCATTGGTCTGTCTGTCTTGGTACCAGTACCATGCTGTTTTGGTTACTGTAGCCTTGTATCATAAAGTCAGGTAGTGTGATGCCTCCAGCTTTGTTCTTTTTGCTTAGAACTGTCTTGGCTATATGGGCTCTTCTTTGGTTCTATATGAACTTTAAAGTAGTTTTTTTTCTAATTATGTGAAGAATGTCAATGGTAGTTTGATGGTAATAGAATTAAATCTACAAATTAATGTGGGTAGTATGGCCATGTCCATTATATTGATTCTTCCTATCCACGAGCATGGAGTGTTTTTCCATTTGTTTGTGTCCTCTCTTATTTTGTTGAGCAGTGGTTTGTAGTTCTCCTTGAAGAAGTCCTCAAGGTCCTTCACATCCCTTGTTAGCTGTATTCTTAGGTACTTTATTCTGTTTGTAGCAAGTGTGATTGGGACTTCATTCATGATTTGGCTTTCTGCTTGTCTATTGTTGATGTATAGGAATGCATGTAATTTTTGCACTTTGATTTTGTATCCTGAGACTTTGCTGAACTTGCTTATCAGCTTAAGGAATTTTGTGGCTGAGACAATGACCCCATTGTCTCTAAATATACAATCATGTCATCTGCAATAGAGACAGTTTGACTTCCTCTCTTCCTATTTGAATATCCTTTATTTCTTTCTCTTGCCTGATTGCCCTGGCCAGAACTTCCAATACTATGTTGAAAAAAAAGTGGTGAGAGAGGGCATCCTTGTCTTGCGCCGGTTTTCAAAGGAAATGCTTCCAGCTTTTGCCCATTCAATATGATATTGGCTGTGGGTTTGTCTAATTCTGTGAAGAATGTGAATGGTAGTTTGATAGGAATAATATATCTATAAATTATTATCTTGAGATATGTTCCATCAATATCTAGTTTGTTGACAGCTTTAACATGAAGGGATGTGAAATTTTATAAAAGGACTTTTCTGTATCTATTGAGATAATCATGTGGTTTTTGTCTTTGGTTCTGTTTATGTGATGGATTACGTTTATTGATTTGCCTATGTTGAACCAGTCTTGCATCCCAAGGATGAAGTCACCTTGATTGTGGTAGATAAGTTTTTTGATGTGCTGCTCGACTTAGTTTGCCAGTATTTTGTTGAGGATTTTTGCATCGATGTTCATCAGGAATATCAACCTGAAGTTTCCTTTTTTTGTTGTGTCTCTGCCAGGTGTGGGTATCAGGATGATGCTGGCCTCACAAAATGAATTAGCATCCTTTTCAATTTTTTGGAATAGTTTCAGAAGAAATGGTACCAACTCCTCTGTACTTCTCGTAGATTTCGGCTGTGAATCTATCTGCTTCTTGGCTTTTTTTTTTTTTTTTTTGGTTGGTAGGCTATTAATTACTGCTTCAATTTCAGAACTTGTTATTGGTCTATTCAAGAATTCGACTTCTTCCGGGTTTAGTCTTGGGAAGGTGCATGTGTCGAGGAATTTATCAATTTCTTCTAGATTTTCTAGTTTATCTGTGGAGAGGTGTTTATGGTATTCTCTGAGGATAGTTTGTATTTCTGTGGGGTCAGTGGTGATATCCCCTTTATCATTTTTCATTGTGCCTATCTGATTCTTCTCTCTTTTCTTCTTTATTAGTCTAGCTAGCAGTTTATTTTGTTAATTTTTTCAAAAACCAGTTCCTAGATTCATTGATCTTTGGAGGGTTTTTGTGTCTTTATCTCCTTCAGTTCTGCTCTGATCTTAGTTATTTCTTGTCTTCTGATAGCTTTTGGATTTGTTTGCTCTTGCTTCTCTAGTTCTTTGAATTGCAATGTTAGGGTGTCGATTTCAAAGTTTTCCAGTTTTCTGATGTGAGCATTTAGTACTATAAATTTCCCTCTTAACACTGCTTTAGCTGTGTCCCAGAGATTCTGGTACGTTGTCTCATTGTTCTCATTGGTTTCAAAGAACTTGATTCTTGCCTTAATTTTGCTATTTACCCAGGAATCTTTCAGGAACAGGTTTTTCAATTTCCATGTAGTTGTGTGGTTTTGAGTGAGTTTCTTAATCCTGAGTTCTAATTTGATTGCACTGTGGTCTGAGAGACTGTTATGATTTCCATTGTTTTGCATTTGCTGAGTAGTGTTTTACTTCCAATTATGTGGTCAATTCTAGAATAAGTGCCACGTGGCACTGAGAATGGATATTCTGCAGATTTGGGGTGGAGAGTTCTTTAGATGTCTATTGATTCTGCTTGGTCCAGAGCAGAGTTCAAGTCCGGAATATCCTCGTTAATTTTTCTGTTGATCCGTCTAACATTGACAGTGGGGTGTTAAAGTCTCCCACTTTTGTTGTGTGGGAGTCTAAGTCTCTTTGTAGGTCTCTAAGAACTTGCTTTATGAATCTGGGTGTTCGTTTATTGGGTGCATATATGTTTAGGACAGTTACCTCTTCTTGTTGCATTGATCCCTTTAGCATTATGTAATGTCCTTCTTTGTCTTTTTTGATCTTTGTTGGGAAGTTTGTTTTATCAGAGACTAGTATTGCAACCCCTCCTTTTTTTGCTTTCCATTTGCTTGGTAAATATTCCTCCATTCCTCTATTTTGAGTCTGTGTCTTTGCACATGAGATGGGTCTCCTGAATACAGCACACTGATGGGTCTTGACTCTTTATCCAAATTGCCAGTCTGTGTCTTTTAATTAGGGCATTTAGTTCATTTACATTTAAGGTTAATATTGTTATGTGAATTTGATGCTGGCATCATGATCCCAGCTGGTTATTTTGCATACTAGTTGATGCAATTTCTTCATGGTGTCACTGGTCTTTATATTTTGGTGTGTTTTTGCAGTGGCTGGTTCCCTTTTTTCCTTTCCATATTTAGTGATTCCTTCAGGAGCTCTTGCAAGGAAGGCCTGGTGGTGAAAAAAATCCCTTAGCCTTTGCTTGTCTGGAAAAGATTTTATTTCTCCTTCATTTAAAAGCTTATTTTTTCTGGATATGGAACTCTGGGTTGAAAAATCTTTTCTTTTAGAATGTTGAATATTGGCCCCCACTCTCTTCGGGATTGTAGGGTTTCTGCTGAGAGATCTGCTGTTAGTCTGATGGTCTTCCCTTTGTAGGTTACCTGACCTTTCTCTCTGGCTGCCTTAACACTTTTTCATTCATTTTGGCCTTGGAGAATCTGATGATTATGTGTCTTCGGGTTGATCTTCTCATGAAGTATCTTAGTAGTGTTTTCTGTATTTCCTGAATTTGAATGTTGTTCTTACTAGATTAGGGAATTTCTCTTGGATAATATCCTGAAGTGTGTTTTCCAGCTTGTTTCCATTCTCCCCACCTCCTTCAGGTACTCCAGTCAATCATAGGTTCAGTCTTTATATAGTCCCATATTTCTCTGAGGTTTTGTTCATTCCTTTTCATTCTTTTTTCTCTAATTTTGTATGCATGCCCTTTTTTAGCAAGGTGGTCTTCAAACTCTGATATCCTTTCTTCCACTTGGTCAATTCAGCTATTGATACTTGTGTATGCTTCACCAAGTTCTTGTGCTGTGTGTTTCAGCTCCATCAGGTTATTTATATTCCTCTCTAAAATGGTTATTCTAGTTAGCAGCTCCTCTAACCCTTTATCTACCTTCTTAGCTTCTTTGCATTGGGTTAAAACATGCTCCTTTCACTCAGTGAAGTTTGTTATTACCCATCTTCTGAAGCCTACTTCTGTCAATTCATCCACCTCATCCTCTGTCCAGTTCTGCACCCTTGCTGGAGAGGAGTTCAATCATTTGGAGGAAAAGAGGCACTCTGGTATTTTGGGTTTTCAGTTTTGTTGTTGTTGTTGTTGCTGTTATTGTTGTTGATTCTTTCTCTTCTTCATGAGTTTGTCTAAGTTTTGATTTTTGGAGCTGCTGTCCCTTGGGGTTTTTGTTGGTATGTTTATTTTGTGGTTGATGCTGTTGTTGTTGCTTCCTGTTTGTTTTTCTTTCAATAATCAGGTCCATCTTCTCTTCAGCTGCTGTGGTTTGCTGGGGGTTCACTTCAGGCCCTATTCATCTGGTTCTCTTCCACTCCTGGAGGCTGGAGAACAGCAAAGTTGGGTGTTTATTTCTTCCTTTGCGATCTCTGATCTCAAGGGGCATTGACCTGATGTCAGTAGAATTGCTCCTGTATAGGGTGTCTGACAACCCCTGTTGGAGGATCTCACCCAGTTGGGTGGCACAGGGAACAGAATCCATTTAACCAAGCACTCTGTCCCTTCATGGAGGAGATGTACCTCACTGGGCAGAAACCCATTCATCTACGCTGCCTGGATTCCTCAGAAGTAGCAGGAGGAAAGGCTAAGTCTGCTGGTCCACAGAGACTGTGGCCATGCCTTCCCCTAGGGGCTCAGGTCCAGAGAAAACAGAGTTCTGTCCCTGAGCCCATGGATGAAGTTGGTGGAGTTCCTGCAGGGAGGCCCCACCCAGTGAGGAGGGATGGGTCAGCATCAGGCCTGAAGAGGTACTCTGGCCACAGTCTGACACACAGCCAGTGTGTTAGGCTGTAGGGGACATCTCTTGGGACTAAGTCATCCAGCCTCCCTGGATCCAGCAGGCGAAACTTGTGGCCTCAAGCTATAGAGATGGTTCCCACCCTTCCCCTGCCCATAGAGCTTAGTGCGTTAGGCAGCTATCAGTTCCAGTGCTGGCGGTTGCCTCTCCCCCAAGGAGCTCAATCAGCTTAACAGGCAGCCACAGCTGTGGTGCTGGTCACCCGTCTCTCCAGGAACTCAGCAGGGGAGTTCTAGAAACTCCCTAGAACTTAACTCTAGTTAAGTTCTAGTTAAGTTCTAACTGGAAATTTAATCAGATTCTAGCTGAGATGCTGCTGAGAATCTGCACAGCTCTGATGTTGGAACCCTAGTCCCCAGTGGCATGGGCTTATAAGTGGGATCTTCCAATTCGTGGGTTGCACAGTTCTGTAGAAAAAGCATGGTTTCCCTAGCTGGGTAGCATGCTCACTCCCTTCAGTCAACTGACTTTCAATGAAGGCACCAAAGACATACCATGGGTAAAGTGTATCCTCTTCAATAAATGGTACTGGGAAAACTGGATATCCATATGCAGAAGAATGAAACTAGACTCCTATCTCTCACCATATACAAAAATCAAATAGAAATGTATTTTATACTTAAATGTAAGACCTGAAACTATGAAACTACTATAAGAAAAGTTGGAGAAATGCTTTAAGGCATTGGTCTGGTTAAAGATTTTATGGATAAAACTTTGAAAGTAAAAATAGACAAATGGGATTACAACAAAAAAATAGACAAATGGGATTACAACAAAAAAATGCAAGGCAATAAAGTCAAAAAGACAGAAATGAAATTGTCTTTGTTTGCTTATGATCTTATCCTGTAAATAGAAAACCTGACAGATTCCACCAAAAAACTGTTAGAGTTGATAAACAAATTCAGTAAATTTACAGGATACAAAATCAACATATGAGTTTCAGTTGTGTTTCTATATACTACAAACTAAGAAAGAAATTAAGAAAGCAATACCATTTACAATAGCATCACAAAAATTTACTCAGGATTAAAGTTCACTAAAGATGTGAAAGATCTGTATCCTGAAAACTACAAAAACAATGATAATAGAAATGGAAGAACACACAGATGGAAGGATATTTTGTGTTTGTGTATTGAAAGAATATTGTTAAAATGTCCATACTACCTAAAGCAACCTACAGATTGAAGACAATCTCTATGAAAATTCCAAAGTTATATTTCACAAAAATAGAAAAAGCATTTCCTAAAATTCATTTGGAACCACAAAAGATTGCAAATAGCCAAAACAGTCTTGAGAAAAAAGAACAAAGCTGGAGGTCTCACACTATCTGATTTCAAAATATATTACAAAGCTATAAAAATCAAAACTGCATGGTAACAGCATAAATACAGACACATTGGACAATAGAACAGGATAGAGTGCCCAGAAATAAACTTATGTTTATTCATGGTCAAACCATGGTTAATTGGTGATCATTCCTGTGAATAGCCACTGCACTCCAGCTGGGACAACACAGTAAGACCTCATCTTTAGAAATATAAAACATAAAGAAATCCTATCTATAAAGACTCACTTTGGATTAAATACACAAATATATGGAAAGTAAAATGATAAAAATATTACATGCTAATAGTAACCAACAGAGAGCAAAAATAAATACACTAATGTCAGACCAAATTGGCCTTAAGTAAAATTCTTACAAGTGACAAAGAACAACATATTAAAAAATGGTCAATGTAGCAGCTAAGAATATGTAAAAAGTATAAAAAGTTATATACCAAACATCACAGCTCTAACCATATGAAGCAAACATTGACAAAATTGAAGGGATAATAGCTTCAGACTTCCATACACCACTTTCAATAATGAAGTGAACACCAAGAGAGAAATAAAAGAGAGTACTTGCATAACATCATGAGCCAACAGGACCGAAGAGACATATACACAACACTCCATCCAACAGCAGAATACACATTAATACACATTATTTTCAATGGTACATGAAACATTCTCCAGGATAACCCAAAAGTTAGTTATTGAAAAAGATAAACAAAATTGACAACCTTTAGCTAGACTGATGAAGAAAAAAGAGAAGACCCAATAAAATCAGAAATAAATGTGGAGACGTTACTACTGGTTTTAAAAAAATAAAAAATGATTGTAAGAGAATATGGTAAATAACTATATGCAAGTTGGTTAGGCTAAATGAAATGACTAAATTCTTAGAAACACAAAAGCTACTAAGGCTGAATCAGGAATAAATAGAAAATCTAAATAGAACAATAGGTGGTAAGATGATTTAATTAGAAATAAAAAACTTCCCCCAAATGAAAGACCTAGACATATATGACTTCATTGGTGAATTATTCCTAACATTTAAAGAAGAATTAACACCAGTCCTTCTCAAACTCTTCCAAAAATTGAAAGAACTGATTCTCTGAGGACATTACCCATTTAACAAAGCTATTCAAACACACTACAAAGGAAGAAAACTACTCTTACATCCCTTATTAATACTGATGCAAAAATTCACAACAAAATAGTAGCAAATCAAAGTCAGTAGCATAATAAAAGGATTGTAAACCATGATGGAGTGTGATGTATTCCTGCAATGCAAGAATGATTCATCATATGAAAGCCAATGTGATATACTACATTAACAGAATGAATGAAAACAACCACATGATCATTTACATTGATGCAAAACAAACATCTGAAACATTAAAGAGTAACATCACCAAGATAAGATGGCAGAATAAGAGGTTCCAGCTTTCATCCCCCTACAGATACACTGGTTTTGGCAATCACCCATAGATGAGAACACTTTTGTGGGAGCCAGAGTCTAACTAAGGTTTCAGCACTGTAATCCAGCAAAAATCCTGAAAGTGGACACATTAAAGAGGGTAAAAACAACAGTTTCAATTTACCCATGTCATCTCTCCACCAAGATGGCACAGCTTGATGCCAAAAAAGCCCCCCTCCTTAACCTGCAATTTCTACCATGGAGAAAAGTTAGAGTTAAATGAGCACTTGGCTTCCTCAGCCTTGCATGATATGGCCCAGGAGGCTCACTTCTATCTCTCTGCACCTTGAATACTGAGGGAATTTGTATGGTTTAATTGTCTGGAGACAGCAAGAAGCAAAAAGAAGGGGAGGGAAAACACAACAACCAGTGTGCAGTTCAAAACAGTGGCTATAGATCATGTTAACTTGCCTAAAGACTCCACCACAAGGCCCACCCAAGAAATCTGAAGAATAACTTGCCTGAGGAACCCACCAACTAGCCAACAGGAGCTGTGAGCACTTAATTAACCCCTACAACACTGTGGATGGTGCCCATACTTCCCTGAGCACAGCCTGCCTGACCTCCCACAGACAGTACATGAATCTCAGTGGCAGGTATATATCTTAATAGCTGGCTTGACTCTTTTGGTTTGAGAAAAGGCATTCAACCTTGTTCATGCTTGGACAGTGCCATAGGGAAAAGAAAGAGGAGGCTCATCACCATACCTGGCTTGACAGGATAAAGGCACACAATCCTAACACTAGTCCCCTAGGAAAGAACAAGTGAAGCAGGGTGGGCACATTCACAGAAAAGTTCTGAGAGACCTTTGGAATCTCTATCTAGGCTCATTGGTATCTCTCCTGAAGCCAAAGAGTAAACACTGGAGAAGGTGAGTGTTCCTTCAATTGTGAAGACAGCAATGTGTGGCCAAAAGAAAAATAAAGGATCAAGGAAATATGATATCACAAAAAGAATAAAATAAAGTTCCAGTGAAGACCCTGAATAAATAGAGAATCAACAAAGAGCTTGACAAAAATTCAAAATAATCATCTTAAGGAAACTCACTAAGAGAACACAGACAATTATACAATATCAGAAAAACAAAACATGAACAAAATGAAAAATTCAAAAAAAGCAGAAGAAAATCTATTTAAAAAAAAATCCAGAAATCCTAGAGCTGAAAATCACCATGACTGAAAAGAAAAATGTAATGAAGACAGCCAATATCTGACTTGATCAAGCTAAGGACAATATCAGCATCCTCAAAGACAGATCATTTGAAATTATCCAGTTACAGGAAGAAAAAGAAAAAAATAAGAATGAGTACAGAAAGTCAATGATACTTATTGGACAAAAGCAAGTGAACCAATATAAACATTCTGGAAGTCAAAGAAGGAGCAGAAAAAGAGAAATAACAGAAAGCTTATTTAAATAAATAATGACAGAAAACTTCTCAAATCTGGAAAGGAAATGGACATCCAGATGCATGAAGCTTAAAGAATTCCAAATAGGTTGAGCGCCAAGAGGTCTTCACTGAGACACGTTTTAATGAAATTGTCAAAAGTCAAAAACAGAGACGATTTTGAAAGTGAAAACAACTCATCACATCCAAGGGAACTATTCACCACTGCCCCAATAAGAAAATCAGCAGATTTCTCAGCAGAAACCTTACAAGTCACAAGAGAGTGAGACCATATATTCAAAGTGCTGAAGGAAAAAAATCCGCCAATCAATAATACTATACCTAGTAAAGTTGTCCTTTAGAAATGGAGATAAAGACATTTCCACACAAATGGGAGTGGAAGGGAGGGTAAGTTCATCACCAGTAAATCTGCCTTGTAAGAAATGCTAAACGAGGTTTTTCAAGTTGAAATAAAAGAATGCTTATTAGCAGCATAAAAACACAAAAAAGTATAAAACTCACAGTAAAGGTAAGCAGAGTCAAGTTAAGAATAACAATACTGGCGGGGGAGGGGGGGGCGGTGGTGGCTCATGCCTGTAATCTCAGCACTTTTGGAGGCTGAGGTCAGCGGATCACGAGGTCAGGAGATTGAGACCATCCTGGCTAACACGGTGAAATCCCATCTCTACTAAAAATACAAAAAATTAGCTGGGCATGGTGGTGGGCACCTGTAGTCCCAGCTACTCGGGAGGCTGAGGCAGGAGAATGGCGTGAACCCGGGAGGTGGAGCTTGCAGTGAGCCAAGATCCTGCCACTGCACTCCAGCCTGGGCGAAAGAGTGAGACTCCATCTAAAAAAACACCTAAAACCAAAAAACAAACAACAAACAACAAACAAACAAACAAAAGGAATAAGAATACTGTAATGGTGGTTAAAATCACTTATCTCTATGAAAAAAGTTAAAAGACAAAGAATTACAACTATAGCTACATTAATTTGTTAATGGATACATAACACAAAAAGAAAAAAATAAACTCATGGTAACTTCCAAAGAATAAAACCTATAGTAGACACACAAAAGATGAGAAAAATAAAATAAAAGCATACCACTATGAAAAAATCAACAAATGAAAAGGAGGACAGCAAAAGGGGAAGAAAGAAACTACAAACCAGTCAGGAAATACTTTAAAAAACAGCAACAACAAGTCCTTACCTACCAATAATTAATTTAAATGTCAATAAATTAAAATCTCCAATAGAAAAACAGCGTGGCTGCTCAGTGAAATAAAAGAGGACATAAACAAAAGAAGGACATACCATGCTCATGGATAGCAAGAATCAATATCGTGAAAACGGCCATACTGCCCAAGGTTATTTATAGATTCAATGCCATCCCTATCAGCTACCAATGAGTTTCTTCACAGAATTGGAAAAAACTGCTTTAAAGTTCATATGGAACCAAAAAAGAGCCCGCATCTCCAAGACAATCCTAAGTCAAAAGAACAAAGCTGGAGGCATCACGCTACCTGACTTCAAACTATACTACAAGGCTAGAGTAACCAAAACAGCATGGTACTGGTACAAAAACAGAGATATAGACCAATGGAACAGAACAGAGTCCTCAGAAATAATACCACACATCTACAACCATCTGATCTTTGATAAACCTGAGAAAAACAAGAAATGGGGAAAGGATTCCCTATTTAATAAATGGTGCTGGGAAAACTGGCTAGCCATAAGTAGAAAGCTGAAACTGGATCCTTTCCTTACTCCTTATACGAAAATTAATTTAAGATGGATTAGAGACTTAAATGTTAGACCTAATATCATAAAAACCCTAGAAGAAAACCTAGGTAATACCATTCAGGACATAGCCATGGGCAAGGACTTCATGTCCACAACACCAAAAGCAACAGCAACAAAAGCCAAAATTGACAAACGGGATCTAATTAAACTAAAGAGCTTCTGCACAGCAAAAGAAACTACCATCAGAGTGAACAGGCAACCTACAGAATGGGAGAAAATTTTTGCAATCTACTCATCAGGCAAAGGGCTAATATCCAGAACCTACAAAGAACTCAAACAAATTTACAAGAAAAAAACAAACAACCCCATCCAAAAGTGGGGAAAGGATATGAACAGACACTTCTCAAAAGAAGACATTCATACAGCCAACAGACACATGAAAAAATGCTCATCATCACTGGGCATCAGAGAAATGCAAATCAAAACCACAATGAGATACCATCTCACACCAGTTAGAATAGCAATCATTAAAAAGTCAGGAAACAACAGGTGTTGGAGAGGATGTGGAGAAATAGGAACACTTTTACACTGTTGGTGGGATTGTAAACTAGTTCAACCATTATGGAAAACAGTATGGCAATTCCTCAAGGATCTAGAATTAGAAGTACCATATGACCCAGCCATCCCATTATTGGGTATATACCCAAAGGATTATAAATCATGCTGCTATAAAGACACATGCACAGGTATGTTTATTGCGGCACTATTCACAATAGCAAAGACTTGGAATCAACCCAAATGTCCATCAGTGACAGACTGGATTAAGAAAATGTGGCACATATACACCATGGAATACTATGCAGCCATAAAAAAGGATGAGTTTGTGTCCTTTGTAGGGACATGGATGCAGCTGGAAACCATCATTCTTAGCAAACTATCATAAGAACAGAAAACCAAACACCGCATGTTCTCACTCATAGGTGGGAACTGAACAATGAGATCACTTGGACTCGGGAAGGGGAACATCACACACGGGCCTGTCACAGGGAGGGGGGAGGGGGGAGGGATTGCATTGAGAGTTATACCTGATGTAAATGACGAGTTGATGGGTGCTGACGAGTTGATGGGTGCAGCACACCAACATGGCACAAGTATATATATGTAACAAACCTGCACGTTATGCACATGTACCCTAGAACTTAAAGTATAAAAAAAAAGAAAAAAAAAAAGCAATAGATAGCAATAGGAGCCATGGACTCTTAGCCCTAGAAATGACTGTGGAAAATAAATCCACCACCCTCATTGTTGCATTTCACACTGAGTGTGAAAGGAGTTAACTTCCTTGCTCAAAGCCATAGACCTGCTGCAGCTCTCAGAGTGGCAAATGGCAGAGCCAGGTTATCAGCCAGAACTGGAAGCTCTCATTCTTTTCCCCTTCCCCTACTCTGATCTCATAACTTACTACATCCCATTCACCTAACCTTCCTCCTTGTTGTTTGAATTCCTGCCCTTTCACAAAACAGTTTCCATAATCAGCTTTACTGAGGTATGATTGATATAAAGTAAATGTGTCAATTTTAAACATCCAGTTCTAAGAGTTTCATCAAATTTATATATCCATATGTAGTATGTGTAACCACCAGAATCAAGATATAGAACATTTCTATTGTCCTCCTAATTTTTCTTGTTCCATGTTTCATTTGCAGCCAACCCCACTCCAACCCCTGGCCCTAGGCAACCACTGATCTGCTTTCTGTCACTGTTGATTAGTTTTGTGTGTACTCAAATGTCACATAAATGAAATCCTACCATGTGTACATTTTTATGCTGTCTGGTTTCCTTCATTCAGCATAAATATTTTGAGACTCATTCGTGCCATGGTGTTACCTGCCTCAGTAGTTTGTTCCTTTTTATTGCTGAGTAGGGTTTCACCGTATGTATGTACAAACATCTGTTCATTTGTTCTCCTGTTGATAGATGTTTGGGTTGTTATTAGTCTTTTGCTATTATGAATAAAGCTGCTATGGATGTTCTTGTACAAGTCTCTGTATGGACATATATTTTTGTTTCTTGTGGGTAAATATCTAGAAGTGGAATGAATGGGTCATATGGTGGGTGTATGTTTAACTTTATAAGAAACTGCCAAACTGGTTTCTAAAGTAGTTGTGCCATTTCACAGTCTCACTAGCAATGTAAGCAAGTTCTACTTGTTCCACATCCTTGTCAGCTCTTGATATTGTCAGACTTTTTACTTATAGCCACTCTAGTGGATATATAGGAATATCTTGATTTGCATTTCAACTAATGATGACGAGCCACATTTTCATGAGTTTGTTGGTCATTTGTATTTTTCTTTTAAGAAAGTGTCTGTTAAAATATTTGCCCATTTTTTTTGTGGAAAAAAGACATAAACAGACACCTCTCAAAAGAAGACATACAAGTGACCAATAAACATATAAAAAATGTTCAATATCACTAATCATCGGAGAAAGGCAAATCAAAACCACAATGAGATACCATCTCACACCAGTCAGAATGGCTATTACTAAAAAGCCAAAAAAATGACAGATGCTGGAGAGGCTGTGGAGAAAAAAGAATGCTTTTACACTGTTCATGGGAATGTAAATTAGTTCAACCACTGTGGAAAGCAGTTTGGAAATTTCTCCAGGAACTTAAAACAGAACTACTGTTCAACTCAGCAATCTCACTACTGGGTATATAGCCAAAAGAATATATACCACCTTTTTGTTCCAAAAGAATATATACCACTTTTTGGTGTCATTTCACCAAAAAGACACATGTGCTTTCATGTTCATTGCAACACTACTCACAATAGCAAAAACATGTAATCAACCAGGCACCCATCAACAGTGGATTGGATAAAGAAAATGTGGTATGTATACACCATAGAATACCATGCAGCTATAAAAAAGAACAAGATCATGTCCTTTACAGGGGATATAGATGGAGTTGGAGGCCATTATCCTAAGTGAATTAATGCAGGGACAGAAAACCAAATACTACATGTTCTCACTTATAAGTGGGAGCTAAGCATTGAGTACTCATGGACATAAAGGTGGCAACAATAGACACTGGCGACTACTAGAGGTGTGAAGAAAGGGAGGGGAACAAGGATTGAAAAAAACTACCTGTTGGGTACTATGCTCAGTACTGGGGTGACAGGATCAACTGGACCCCAAACCTCAGCATCATGCAATATACCCATGTAGTAAACTTGCACATATATTCCCTGAATCTAAAATACAAATTAAAATTATTTAAAAAAATCAAAATAAAAAAGAAAAAAAGAAAAACAGAGTGGCTGAATGCTTTGACAAACAACACCCTATTATATGCTGCTCACGAGACACACACTAGGCTGAAAGTGAAGAATGGAAAAAGACAGTCCATGCAAATAGTAAACAAATATTAGCAGGAGTAATTATATGCTGGAAAAAATATTTTCAGTCACAATCTGTCACAAGAAAAAAAGGACACTATATAACAAAGTGGTCAATTTATCAAGAGGATATATATCAAGAAGATATTATAAATGCATGTGCTCCCAAGTTCAGAGCATGTAAATATACATTTATAAGCCACTTGCAACAATGGATAAATCATATAGACAGAAAATCAGTATGGAAAGAGTGGACTTGAATAATAATGTAAAACAAATACACCCAACAGACATTCACAGAAAATTCCATCCAACAACAGCAGAATACACAGTCCTCTGAATTGCATATAGAACATTCTCCAGAACAGAGCATACGTTAGGCCAGAAAATGAGTCTTGACAAATTTCACAAGATTAAAATCATATCAAGTATATTTTCCTAATACAATTGTACAGAACTAGAAACAGGATAAAAATTGGAAAACTCACAAATATGTGGAAATTAAGCAAGATACTTCTGCACAACCAATGGGTCAAAAAAATCAAAAGGAAAGTTTAAAAACAAATCCTGAGATGAACAAAAATGGAAACAAAATATATCACAACTTATGAGATGCAACAAAAGCAGTTCTAAGAGGAAAGTCTACAGTGATAAATGCTTACATTAAAAAAGATATCAAATAACCTATTTTTTTTTTTTGAGATGGAGTCTCAGTCTATTGCTCAGGCTGGAGTGCAGTGTGCAATCTCAGCTCACTGTAACCTCCGCTTCCTGGGTTCAAGTGATTCTCCTGCCTCAGCCTCCTGAGTAGCTGGAATTACAAGCATGTGCCACCACGCCCAGCTATTTATGTTTTTTATTTTTGTATTTTTAGTAGAGATGCGGTTTCACCATGTTGGCCAGGCTGGTCTCAAACTCCCAACCTCAGGTGATCTGCCCGCCTAAGCCTCCCAAAGTGTTGGGATTAGGGGCGTGAGCCACTGCGCCCAGCCTAATCAACCTAATTTTACACTTCAAGTAAATAGCAAGAATAGAATAAAGCAAGCCCAAAGTTAGCAGAAAGAAGGAAATAATAAAGACAGGAACAGAAATAAATAAAATAGAATCTAGAGAAACAATTTAAAAGATCCAAAAAACTATGAGTCTTTTTGAAAAGATAAAGAAAATTGACAAACCTTTTGCAAGCTGAAGCAAGAAAAAAGGAGAACACTCAAATAAATAAAATCATAAATGAAAGAAGAGCCATTACAACTGATAACAGAGAAATACAAAAGGTCAGAAGATACTATTATGAACAATTATATGTCAACAAATTGGATAGCCTAGAATAAATGGCTAAATTCTCAGAGAAATATAATATACCAAGAAACACCAAGACTAACCATGAAGAAATAGAAAATATGAACAGAACAAAAAAGAGCAAGGAGACAAAATCAGTACTCAAATATCTTCCAACAAAAAAAAGCACAGGATCAGATGGCTTCATGGGTGAATTCTACCAAGTACTGAAAAAATAATTAATGCCAATCCTTCTCAAGCTCTTCCAAAAAACTGAATAGGAGGAAACAATTCCAAATATATTCTACAAGGCCAGCATTACCCTGATACCAAAGCTAGGCAAGGACACAAGAGGAAATTAAAATTATAGGCCAATATCCCTGAAGCAAATAGATGCAAAAATCTTGAACATAATATTCGCAAACCAAATTCAACAGCACATTGAAAGGATCATACACCACAATCATGTAAGATTTATCTCTGGAATGCAAGGATGGGTCAACATACTTGAATCAATAAATGCAGTAAACAATACTAAGAGAATGAAGGATAAAAATCATGATCATATCAATATGTGCAGAAAGAACATTAACAAAATTCAACATAATTTCATAATAAAAACTCTCAACATATTAGGTAAATAAAAATATACTCAATAAAGGCCATATACGACAAGCATACAGGTAACATCATATGCAATGATGAAATCCTGAGGAATAAGACAAGGATACCTACTCTTGACACTTTTGTTCAACTTAGTACTGGAAGTCATAGCCAGTGCAATTAGGCAATAAGTAAATAGATAAGCTAATTAAAATTAAAGGGCAACAAAATCTAAAAGAAAGAAGTAAAATTTTGTTTGCTAATGACATAATCCTATATATAGAAAATCCTATAAAGACCCCACCAAAAAATTGTTAGCACTGAAAATGAATTCAGTAAAGGTTTGAATTAAAAAAAATACAAAAACAGTTGTGTTTCTATACAGTATAAACTATCGAAAAGAGGAATTAAGAAAACAATTCAGTTTACAACAGCTGACCAAAGAAGTGAAATATCTGTATAGTGAAGTATAAAACACTAATGAAAGAAATTGAAGAAGACACAAATACACGAAAAGATATCCCATTCATGGACTGGAAGAATTTATATGGCTAAAATGTCCATACTACCCAAAGCAAACTACAGATTCAATGCAATCCTATGAAAATTCCAATGGCATTTTATTTTTTACAGAAATAGAAAAAAAAATCTTAAAATTTACATGGAACCACAGAAGATCTTGGATAGCCAAAAAAATCTTGAGAATAAAGAACAAAGCTGCAGGCCCTAATCTTCCTGATTTCAAACTATATTTTAAAGCTATAGTAATCAAAACAGTATGATACTGACATAAAAGTAGACAAATACACCAACAGAGCCCATAAATAAACTCATGCATATATGGTCAACTAATTTTTGAAAAGGAAAACAAGAATACACATAGGAAAAAGGATAATCTTTTCTTTTTTTTTATTTTTATTTTTTATTATACTTTAAGTTCTAGGGTACATGTGCATAACGTGCAGGTTTGTTACATATGTATACTTGTGCCATGTTGGTGTGCTGCACCCATCAACTCGTCAGCACCCATCAATCTTTTCAATAAATGGTGCTGGGGAACTGTATATCCATTTGCAAAGGAATGAAACTGGACCCTTGTCTTACACCATACAAAAATTAATTAAAAATAAATTAAACATTTAAACATGACTTAAAAATGTAAAACTCCTAAAAGAAAACATAGGGAATAAGCCCACTGACATTGCTACTGACAATGATTTTTGAGTTGTGATTTAAAAAAAACAGAGGCAACAAAAGCAACAATAAGACAGACAATATCAAACTATAAAGCCTCTGTACAGCAAAGGAGACAATCAACAAAATAAAAAAGCAATCTATGGGATGTGAGAACATAAATTCCAACAATATATCTGATATGAGGTTAACATCCAAAATATATAAGAATCTCATAAAAGAAAAATAACTGAATAGAAAAAAAAATCCTGATTAAAAAATGAGCAAAATATCTCAATGGGCATTTTCCCAAAAAAGACATATAAATGGCCAACAGGTATATGAAAAGGTGCTCAACATCACTGATTGTCAGAGAATGCAAATCAACACCACAATGATGTATCACCTAAAACCTATTAGGATGTCTATTATTTACAAAAAGATAACAAGTGTGGCAAGGAAATACAGCAAAGAGAATCTTGAACTCTACTGGTGGTAATATAAGCTAGTAGAGTTAATAGGTAGAAGAGTATGGAGTTTCCTCAAAAATTAAAAATAGATTGGGAGCAAAATGGCACAACAGAAGGCTCCACCAATCGTCCCCACCCCCACAAGGAAATCGAGTCAACAACTATCTATACAGAAATAATACCTTCATAAGAACCCCAAATTAGGTGAGCACTCAGAGTACCTGGTTTTAACTTCGTATCACTGAAAGAGGCATGGAAGAGATACAAAAAACACTCCAGAATCACAGAGGCTATCCCTCCCCAAACCCTGGCAACAGTGGTGTGGTGTAGAGAGCATCTCTGCCTGCTGGGGGAGAAAGTACACAGCAAGAGTGAGGCACTGAACACAGTGCTGTTCTGCTAGAGCGGAAAGAAAAACTGGACCAAACTCAGCTGATGCCCACCCACCCACTCATGGAGGGAGCATTTAAACCAGCCCTAGCCAGAGGGAAATTGTGGATTCCAGTATTTGGAACTTGAGTTTCTACAAACCTTGCCACAAAGGGCTACAGCCCTCTATGTCGCCAAGTAAACTTGAAAGGTGATCTACCCCACAAGGACTGAAACTTTTCAGTGAGTCCTAGTGCTGAAATAGTCCCAGAAACAGTGGACTGTGGGTCACACAACATGCTGACATGCCAGCTGGAGCAGTCAAGGGAGTGCTGGTATCATAACTTCCCTAAACTCAGGCTGCACAGCTCTTGGCTCCAAAAGAGACCCCCCTCCTTCAACTTGAGAGCAAAGGAAAGAGTTGGGAGAACTTTGTCTTCCATCTTGGATACTATCTTAGCCACAGCAGAACAGGCCACCAGACAGTTGTGAGGCTCCCGTTCCAGGACCTAGCTCCTAGACATTTCTATACACACCCTGGGCCAGAAGGGAACCCACTGCCTTGAAGGAAAGGACCAAGTCCTGGCAGCATTCATCACCTGCTGACTGAAGAGCTCTTGAACTTGAAATAACCAGCAGCAATACCCAGGTACTATATTGAGGGCCTTGGGTGAGCCTCTGAGACTTGCTGGCTTCAGGTGAGACTCAGCACATTACCAGCAATGGCTATGGGGCAAAACTCCTAAGAAAAGCAAAGGGCAAAGTAAAGAAGACTTTCTTAGATACCACTACGACCAGGGCAGGGCAGAGCACCAGGATGGCTCTTGGGGTCCCTGATTTTAAGACTTGACTCTTGGACAGCATTTCTCAACCTACCATAGGCCAGAGGAGAGCACACTGCCTTGAAGGGTGATTTGCAGGCTGGGCAGCTTTCACCACAGGCTGACTTAGGAGCCCTTGGGGCTGAAGGAAACACTGGCTGGTGCTCTGGTAGAATTATTCATGGCATGAGGTGGCAGTGGCTATCGGGTCAAGCTCCTCCGCCTTTGGAAAGGGAAGAAGAGTGGGAAGTACTGTGTCTTATGGTTTCAGTGCCAGCTCAGCCGCAATACCATAGAACACCAGGTAGGCTTCTAAGGTTTTTGACTCTAGTCCCTGACTCTAGGACATCACCTTTGGACCCATCCAAGGCCTGGGTGATCTTGCCACCCTGAAGAGAAGGGCATAGGCCTGGCTGGATTTGCCACCTGATTGTAGAGCTCCAGGGCCTTGAGTGAACATAGGTAGTAGTCAGTGAGTGATTACAGAAGGCCCTGGACTATACCCAGTGCTGTGATGGCTTCAGGTCTGACCAAGCACAGTCATAGTGATGGTGGCCACAAGGGTGCTTATGTCACTCCTCTCCCAGCTTTAGATGGCTCAGAACAGAGAGAGAAAGACTCTGGTTTTTTTTTGTGGGGGGAGGGGGGAAATTAAAGAAAGAAAACAAGTCTCTGCCTGATAATACAGATAATTCTTCCAGATCTTGTCCAAGACCAACAAGGTGGTATCTCTACGAGTCTGCAAAAACCACAGGGTTAGTAGGCTTGGGATGCCCTCTATGCAGACAGAGTTTAGATCACAACACCCAAACCCTTTAAAATATCTGGAAAACCTTCTCAAGAAGGATGGCTACAAATAATCCCAGACAACTAAGACTGCAATAAATACCCAACTCTTCAATGCACAGACAACGAAGAATATCTACTGGCATCAACAGCATCCAGGAAAACATGACCTCACCAAATGAATGAAATAAGGCACTAAGAACCAATCCTGGAGAAACAGAGAAATGTGATTCTTCAAACAGACATTTAAAAATAGCTGTGTTGAGAAAACTCAAAGAAATTCAAGATAACATAGAGAAAGAATTCAGAATTCTATCAGATAAATGTAACAAATAGATTGAAATAATTTTTAAAACTCTAGAAGAAATTCTGGAGCAGAAAAAGCAATTGGCATACTGAAGAATATATGAGTCTTTTAACAGCAGAATTAATCAAGCAGAAGAAAGAACTAGCTTCTTGAAGAAAGGCTACGAGAAAATGCAGTCAGAGGAGAAAAATGAAAATAAATAAAAAACTGTAGAGTATGCCAATAGGATCTAGAAAATAGCATCAAAAAGGCAAATCTAAGAGTTATTGGCCTTAAAAAGGAGACAGAGAAAGAGACAGAAGTATTAAGTTTATTCAAAGTGATAATAACAGAAAAGTCCCCAAACTTGGAGAAAGATACCAATATCCAAGCACAAGAAACTTATAGAACACCAGGCAGATTTATCCTAATGAAGACTACCTCAAGACATTTAATAATCATACTCCCAAAGGTAAACGATACAGAAAGAATCCTTTAAATGCCGCAAGACAGAGGAAACAACATACAATGGAGCTCTGGCTGTTCTGCTATGAAGTAGCCATTCTTTTATTTCTTTACTTTCTTAATAAACTTGCTTTCACTTTATGGATTCACCTCAAAATCTTTCTTGGGCAAGATCCAAGAACCCTCTCTTGGGGTCTGGATTGGGACCCCTTTCTAGTAACATCTTCCTGGCGAACCATGAAGGGATGATAATGAGGAGACCCCTGACCCAAAGGAAATAGACTGCAGCAACAATTGGCTGACTTTGGGTAAGTGGTGGGGTATCCAGTAAAGGACAGGATTGGGTTAGAGGCCCAATTTAGGGGAGTTAGAGTCTCTCCTAGAAACAGAGAGGGTTAAAGCACTTTCTCTAGAGAGAGAGAGGGTTAAAGGCCCCTCTTAAAAGGTAATGACACTTAACCAAACTTGGGTTTGAGGCCCAACTTAGGAAGGTTACAGACCTTCCTAAGATTTAGGGGTTTAGAGGACCCTCTCAATAAAGTCCTTATCAGCTAAAAAATTGGTTTGACACTATGGGATATTAACTGTTACTCTCTTTGGATTAATCTGCCTTGCACTCTGCTGATGGCTGTGACAGGATTAGGCCGGTACAGGATCATGAGGTAAGGGGACCTTTTTTTTTTTTTCCCTTAAAGGGGAAAACTTGAGAGCTAATGGGAATGCTGGAGAAGATCCTTTGTGACCAACAAACAGCTGCCTGAACTTTTGATTAAATGTTGCTGCAATGGGTGGGTCTTTCTCTAGCCTCCCTGAGCTCTTTGCCTTCCCCACCTTGCAGCAGGCAATGCTTTTCTCTCTCTTTCTCTCCTTTCCCTTTATTATTTTTTCTGTTACTTAGGATGACTATCTTGCCCAGACAACCATGTGCTGAAACTATTTTAATCTACTTTGAATGGATTAAAGATGACAGAGCCCATCAGGGGGCAAGTTTGAGCCTTGCCAGTTCAATATTGGTATGCTCTGTCACATGTATTTTTCTCTGGCTGAATGGAAAATATTAATTCAGGTTCCCTATGCAGCCAATTGGGTGGCCACTTGCAAAATTGAGAGGCTTTTGCCTGTGGTTCCATGAAACAGAAAAAAAAATTCTTTTGTGTTGTGGCTTGGCCCCAAGGGCTTTGATGTAGCAAGCAAGGTTACTAGGGCTGCTCAGGGAAAGAAAACCCAGAAACCTGACATGTTAGCAAAAGGGTAAGGATTTGTTACTGGTCAGACTTCTGTCCCCTTTCTTTATGCAAACTAGTTGAATGAATGGTAAAAATCACTGTTTATCTCCTCTGTAAGGTTTTGATTAACAGGAAAAACAATTTGTGAGGCTAGTCTTAAGCTGTAGCAAATCTGGTGTGCTTTGTGTGTCTTTCTGTATCATTCTGTCATAAAGAGGAATACCTTAAGATAGAACATGGGCTTAGGATCTCAGTTACAAACTGCTGCAGGTCCCTGAAACAACAACAAAAAAACTGGATGAAGTTTCCTTCTCATCTTGTTTCATATCCTTGGGAGCTTGACCTTGTAACCATGTGGCGGTACTCGCTTGGTCTCTGCTATCCAGGGAACAGAAATTTGAGGGTTCATGTCATAGCCCTAAAAATTATATTGAGCAGTTACAAGCCTATGCAAGCTCAAAACTGACTGTTCTAGGCTCCTTCTGGGAAGAGCAATAGAACTGTCCAATGCTGGAGCTTAGTAGCTAAGGCTTATTAGTTTCACCTGAGAGAAAGTTCAAAAGCCAGAAATATTGGCCATTGGCTTGGCTAATATCAGGTAATAAGAAATTTTAAAAACAATTTTCTTTAAAGAGCACTATGGTTAAGCCAAAATTGACAAATGGGATCTAATTAAACTAAAGAGCTTCTGCACAGCAAAAGAAACTACCATCAGAGTGAACAGGCAACCTACAGAATGGGAGAAAATTTTTGCAATCTACTCATCTGACAAAGGGCTAATGTCCAGAACCTACAAATAACTCAAAAAAATTTACAAGAAAAAATCAAACAACCCCATCAAAAAGTAGGCAAAGGATATGAACAGACACTTCTCAAAAGAAGACATTCATACAGCCAACAGACACATGAAAAAATGCTCATCATCACTTGCCATCAGAGAAATGCAACTCAAAACCACAATGAGATACCATCTCACACCAGTTAGAACGGTGATCATTAAAAAAATTAGGAAACAATAGGTGCTGGAGAGGATGTGGAGAAATAAGAACACTTTTACACTGTTGGTGGGACTATAAACTGGTTCAACCATTGTGGAAAATAGTATGGCGATTCCTCAAAGATCTAAAACTAGAAATACCATTTTACCCAGCCATCCCATTACTGGGTATATACTCAAAAGATTATAAATCATGCTGCTATAAAGACACATGCACACGTATGTTTACTGCGGCACTATTCACAACAGCAAAGACTTGGAATCAACCCAAATGTCCATCAGTGACAGACTGGATTAAGAAAATGTGGCACATACACACCTTGGAATACTATGCAGCCATAAAAAAGGATGAGTTTGCGTCCTTTGTAGGGACATGGATGCAGCTGGAAACCATCATTCTCAGCAAACTATCGCAAGAACAGAAAACCAAATATCGCATGTTCTCACTCACAGGTGGGAATTGAACAATGAGATCACCTGGACACAGGAAGGGGAACATCACACACCAGGGCCTATTGTGGGGAGGGGGGAGAGATAGCATTAGGAGATATACCTAATGTAAATGACGAGTTAATGGGTGCAGTGCACCAACGTGGCACATGTATACATATGTAACAAACCTGCACATTGTGCACATGTACCCTAGAACTTAAAGTATAATAACAATAATAAAAGAAATAAAAAAGAAAATTGACAGTCTAACATCATAATCAAAATGACTAGAGAAG
The DNA here is from genome assembly GCF_002776525.5 of Piliocolobus tephrosceles. Taxonomy (NCBI): domain Eukaryota; kingdom Metazoa; phylum Chordata; class Mammalia; order Primates; family Cercopithecidae; genus Piliocolobus; species Piliocolobus tephrosceles. The sequence goes on from NC_045445.1 coordinate 79,856,523, forward strand.
CAACAGCAAACAAATTAAAAAGTTAGCAGAATACAAGAAATAACTAAGAACAGAGAAAAATTAGAGGAGATAGAAGCATAAAAAACCCTTCCAAAAATCAATGAATCCAGGAGCTGTTTTTCTCAAAAGATTAACACAATAATTAGACTGGTAGCCAGAACAATAAAGAAGAAAAGAGTGAAAAATTAAATACACAAAATAAAAAATAAGGGGATATCACCACTAATCCTACAGAAACACAAACTACCATCACAGAATAGTATAAACACCTCCATGCAAATAAACTAGAAAATCTAGAAGAAATGGATAAACTCTTGAACACATAAACCTTCCCAAGACTAAACCAGGAAGGAACAGAATCCCTGAATAGATCAACAACAGGTTCTGAAATTGAGGCAGTAATTAATAGCCTACCAACCAAAAAAAGCCCAGGGCCAGACAGATTCACAGCCGAATTCTACCAGAGGTACAAACAGGAGCTGATACCATTCCTTCTGAAACTATTCCAAACAATAGAAAAAGACGGACTCCTCCCTAACTCATTCTATGAGGCCAGCATCATCCTGATACCAAAACCTGGCAGAGATACAACCAAAAAAGAAAATTTCAGGCCAATATTCCTGATGAACATCGATGCAAAAATCCTCAATAAAATACTGGCAAACCGAATCCAGCAGCAAATCAAAAAGCTTATCCACCATGATCAAGTGGACTTCATCCCTGGGATGCAAGGCTGGTTCAACAAATGCAAATCAAAAAATGTAATCCATCACATCAACAGAACCAATGACAAAAACCACAAGATTATCTCAATAGATGCAGAAAAGGTCTTTGATAAAATGCAACAGCCCTTCATGCTAAAAACTCTCAATAAACTAGATACTGATGGAATGTATCTCAAAATAATAGCTATTCATAACAAACCCACAGCCAATATCATACTGAATGGGCAAAAGCTGGAAGCATTCCCTTTGAAAACCAGCACAAGACAAAGATGCCCTCTCTCACCACTCCTATTCACCATAATATGTGAAGTTTAGGCCAGGGCAATCAGGCAAGACTGATTCAAATACGGTATTTGAATAAAGAAATGAAGGGTATTCAAATACAAAGAAAGGAAGTCAAATTGCCTCTGTTTGCAGATGACATGATTGCATATTTAGAAACCCCATCATCTAAGCCCTAAATCTCCTTCAGCTGATAAGCAACTTCAGCAAAGTCTTAGGATACAAATCAATGTGCAAAAATCACAAGTATTCCTATAAACCAATAATAGACAAGCAGAGAGCCAAATCATGAGTGAACTCCCATTCACAAATGCTACAAAGAAAATAAAATACCTAGGAATACAACTTACAAGGGATGCGAAGGACCTCTTCAAGGAGAGCTATAAAGCGCTGCTCAAGGAAAAGAGGGGACACCAAAAAATGGAAAAACATTCCCTGCTCATGGATAGCAAGAATCAATATTGTGAAAATGGCCATACTGCCCAAAGTAATTCATAGATTCAATGATATCCCCATCAATCTATCATTGGCTTTCCTCACAGAATTGGAAAAAACTACTTTAAATTTCATATGGAACCAAAAAAGAGCCCGTATAGCCAAGACAATACTAAGCAAAAAGAACAAAGCTGGAGGCATCACTTTACCTGACTTCAAACTATACTGCAAGGCTACAGTAACCAAAACAGCATGGTACTGGTACAAAAACAGATATATAGACCAAAGGAACAGAACAGAGGCCTCAGAAATAATGTCACACATCTACAACCACCTGATCTTTGACAAACCTTACAAAAACAAGCAATGGGGAAAGGATTCCCTATTTAATTAATGGTGTTGGGAAAACTTGCTAGTCATATGCAGAAAACTGAAACTGGACCCTTTACTCACACCTTATGCAAAAATTAACTCAACATGGATTAAAGACTTAAAAGTAAAACCCAAAACCATAAAAACTCTAGAAGAAAACCTAGGCAATACCATTCAGGACATAGGCATGGGCAATGACTTCATGACTAAAACACCAAAACCAATTTCAACAAAAGCCAAAATTGACAAATGGGGTCTAATTAAACTATAGAACTTCTGCAGAGCAAAAGAAACTATCCTCAGAGTGAACAGGCAACCTACAGAATGGGAGAAAATTTTTTACCATCTATCCATCTGAGAAAGAGCTAATATCCAGCATCTACAAGGAACTTAAACAAATTTACAAGATAAAAACAACTCCATCAAAAAGTGGCCAAAGGATATGAACAGACACTTCTCAAAAGAAGGCATTCATGTGGCCAAGAAACACATAACTGGTCGTTAGAGAAATGCAAGTCAAAACCACAATGAAATACCATCTCATGCAAGTTAGAATGGTGATCATTAAAAAGTCAGGAAACAACAGATGCTGAAGAGGATGTGGAGAAATAGGAATGCTTTTGCACTGTTGGTGAGAGTGTAAATTAGTTCAACCATTGTGGAAGACAGTGTGGCGATCCCTCAAGCATCTAGAGCCAGAAATACAATTTGACCCAGCAATCCCATTACTGGGTATGTAACCAAAGAATTATAAATCATTCTACTCTAAAGATACATGCACACGTATGTTTATCACAGCACTGTTCACAACAGCAAAGACTTGGAACCCACCCAAATGCCCATCAGTGATAGACTGGATAAGGAAAATGTGACACATATACACCATGGAATACTATGCAGCCATAAAAAGGATGAGCTCATGTCCTTTGTAGGGCCATGGATGAAATTGGAAACCATCATTCTCAGCAAACTAACACAAGAACAGAAAGCCAAACAGTGCATGTTCTCACTCATAAGTGGGAGTTGAACAATGAGAACACATGGACACAGTAAGGGGAACATCACACTCCGGGGCCTTTTGGGAGGTGGGGGAAAACGGGAGGGATAGCATTAGGAGAAATACCTAATGTAGATTATAGGTCGATGGGTGCAGCAAACCACCATGGCACACGTATACCTATGTAACAAATACATGTGCACGATCTGCACATGTATCCCAGAACTTAAGTATAATAATTTTAAAGAAAAAAAGTGGGAAGGATGAAGTTAAAATGTAGAGTTTTTATTAGTTTTCTCTTTGCTTGCTTGTTTTTATATAATTGTTAGGTTTAAAATAATGTATTATGTTATTTGCAAGCCTTATGGTAACCTCAAATAAAAAATTAAATATACAACACATAACAAAAAGAAGGTAGACATTAAAGAACAGCACCAGGGAAAATCACTTTCACCAAAAGGAAGACAGGAAGGAAAGAAGGAGGGAAGAGAAGACAACAAAACACTAAAAAACAAGAAAATGAAAGGAGTAAATCATTACTGATCAATAATAACACTGAATATAAGTGGATTAAACTCTCCAATGAAAAGAAATAGAGTGGCTGGGGAGAGAAAAGAAAAACAGCAGATAGGAGGCAGGACTAAATTGGGGCTCCCACTCAGGAGGACAGAGCAGTGTATGGAGATTCACACCATGAACTCTTGCTCCAAGGACTACTGCATGAATATACAAGAAAAGCTAAGAGAATTCATAGACCCTTTGAAGGAAGAAGATTGCTCCTGCACACCCCGGGAGACAGCTCAAAACCAGTAAGTCTCCAAAGTGTGAAAGTGTGAAGGGTGGATCATCTTACCCCTGAACTTGGGAACCTAAGTTCCAGATCATGGGAGAAAGATTTGACCTTACCTGGAACTGAGACGATTTTAGAGAGCCGAGCAAAATGCAGGGGTAGAAGAAGCAGCGGGAAGTGCCCTGTGTGCTCTCTTAGCCCCCAAAGAAGCCATTTCTGACTTTGTCTTGCAGAGGTCCTTAAGGAGGGCTGCCAGAGGAACTGGGAAAAGACCAGAGGAAGAAGAAAGCTTCTAGCTGAACTTTG
>NC_045445.1:79860529-79939961 GCF_002776525.5 Piliocolobus tephrosceles
AAAAAAAAAAAAAAAAAAAAAAAAAAAAAAAATCGACCTAATGTGAAGTTTCCTGGACAGAAATCAGGGGAGGAGGTGAGTCCAGAGTGCAAATACAGCACAGAAGCCACAGCAGGCGGGGAGGAATAAAACCTGAAAGCCCTGCTTGCTTTCACAGCCAGGAGGCTGGTAGCCTGGGGCAGGTTCTCAGCCCTGCTTACCTGCTGCCTGAAACGGAACGTGGTGCTGTTGGGGGTGGGGCATGGTGGAAGTGAGACCAGCCTTTTGGGCTGCATGGGAGCTGGATGAAGCCTGTAATGGCTCTCTTTCCCCCAATTCCCTGACAACCTGCATGACACAGCAGCGGCAACCATGATCCCCTGGGAACATAACTCCATTGGCCTGAGAACCATTCCCCGAGCTGCCACGGCAGCCACAGCAGACCCCACACAAGGAGAGCCTGAGCTCAGACACGCTCAACCGTACCCTCATGTGATGGTCTTTCTCTACCCACTCTGGTAGCAAAAGACAAAGGACATATTATCTTGGGAGTCCCATGCATTGCCTGATCATCCCTATACTACTACAGCTGATGTTCTCTTGAAAGTGCCACCTCCTGGCAAGCCAAACAGCACAAAACTAGTACAACAAAACTACAACTAAGGACCCTTGCAGAGTCCACTTCACTCCACTGTCACCTCCATCATAGTAGGTATGGCTACCCATGACTGAGAGACCTGAAGACAGTTCACATCACAGGACTATGTGCAGACACCTCCCAGTACCAGCCAGGAGCCTGGTAGCTCCACTGGGTGGCTAAATCCAAAAAAGAAATAATCACTGCAGTTCGGGTCTAAGGAAGCCACATACCTAGGAAAAGGGGGAGACTACTACAGCAATGAAGCACCCCATGGGACAAAAGAAATCTGAACAGCAGCCCTTAAGACACAGGATCTTCCCTCTGACATAGTCTACCAAATGAGAAAGAACCAGAAAAACAATTCTGGTAATATGACAAAACAAGTTTCTTTAACACTCTGATATGGTTTGGCTGTGTCCCCACCCAAATCTCATTTTGAATTGTAGATCCCCTAATTCCCATGTGTTGTGGGAGGCACCTGGTGGGAGATAATTGAATCATGGGGGCCGTTTCCCCCATACTGTTCCCATGGTAGTGAATAAGTCTCACGAAAACTGATGATTTTATAAGCGGAAATCCATTTTGCTTGGTTCTCATTCTTTCTTGCCACCACCATGTAGGAAGCGCCTTTTGCCTTCTGCCATGATTGTGAGGCCTCCCTAGCCATGCAGAACTGTGAGTCCATTAAACCTCTTTTTCCTTATACATTATCCAGTCTTGGATATGTCTTTATTAGCAGCCTGGGAACAGACTAACACAGTAAATTGGTACTGGCAGAGTGGGGTCCTGCTGTAAAGATACCTGAAAATGTAGAATGACTTTGGAATTGGGTAACAGGCAGAGGCTGGAACAGTTTGGAAGGCTCAGAAGAAGACAGAAAAATGTGGGAAAGTTTGGAACTTTGTAACTTTTTGAATGGCTTTGACCAAAATGCTAATAATAATATGGACAATGAAATCCAGGCTGAGGTAGTCTCAAATGAAGATGAGGAACTTGTTGGGAACTGGAGTAAAGGTCACTCTTGCTATGTTTTAGCAAAGAAACTGGCGGCATTTTGCCCCTATCCTAGAGATTTGTGAAACTTTCAACTTGAGGGAGATGATCTAGGGTATCAGGCAGAAAAAAAATTTTGAAACAGCAAAACATTCAAGAGGTGACTTGGGTGCTATTAAAATTATTTACTTTTAAAAGGGAAACAGCATAAAAGTTCAGAAAATTTGCAGCCTGATGATGAGAAAATGTGGCACATATACACCATGGAATACTATGCAGCCATAAAAAAGGATGAGTTTGTGTCCTTTGTAGGGACATGGATGCAGCTGGAAACCATCATTCTTAGCAAACTATCACAAGAAGAGAAAACCAAACACCGCATGTTCTCACTTATAGGTGGGAACTGAACAATGAGTTCACTTGGACTCGGGAAGGGGAACATCACACACTGGGGCCTATCATGGGGAGGGGGGAGGGGGAAGGGATTGCACTGGGAGTTATACCTGATATAAATGATGAATTGATGGGTACTGACGAGTTGATGGGTGCAGCACACCAACATGGCACAAGTATACATATGTAACAAACCTGCACGTTATGCACATGTACCCTAGAACTTAAAGTATAATAAAAAATAAAATAAAATAAAATAAAAAAAAAAAGAAAGAAAAGTAAAACCCATTTTCTCAGAAGAAATTCAAGCCGGCTACAGAAATTTGCATAAGTAAAAAGGAACCAAATGTTAAACGCCAAGACATGAGAAAAATGTCTCCAAGGCATGTCAGATTTTCCACTTTCTTTGTGGAAGCCCCTACCATCACAGGCCCAGAGGCATAGAAAGAAAAAATGGTTTTGTGGGCCAGGCCTAGGGGCCCCCTGATGTGTGCAGCCTAGGGACTTGGTGCTTTCCATCCCAGCCACTCTAGCCATGGCTAAAAGGGGCCAAGGTACAGCTTGAGCCATGGTTTCAGAGGGTGCAAGCCTCAAGCCTTGGCAGCTTCCATATGGTGTTGATCCTGTGCATGCACAAGAGTCAAGAACTGAGGTTTGGGAACCTCCACCTAGGTTTCAGAGGATGTATGGAAATGCCTGGATGTTCAGGCAGAAGTTTGCTGCAGGTGTGGGGCTCTCATGGAGAACATCTGCTAGGGCAATGCAGAAGGAAAATGTGGGGTTGAATTCCCCACACAGAGTCCTCACTGGGGCACTGCCTAGTGAAGCTGTGAGAAGAGGGCCACTGTCCTCCAGACCCCAGAATGGTAGATCCACCGACAACTCTCACCATACACCTGGAAAAGCTGCAGACATTCAACGCCAGCCTGTGAAAGCAACTGGGAGGGAGGCTGTACCATGCAAAACCACAGGGGCAGAGCTGCACAAGACCATGGGGACCCACCTCTTGCATCAGTGTGACCTGGATGTGAGACATGGATTAAAAGGAGATCATTTTGGAGCTTTAAGATTTGACTGCCCTGCTGGATTTTGGACTTGCATGGGGCCTGTAGACCCTTTGTTTTGGCCAATTTCTCCCATTTGGAATGCTTGTATTTACCCAATGCCTGTACCCCAATTGTATCTAGGAAGTAACTAACTTGCTTTTGATTTTACAGGCTCATAGGCAGAAGGGACTTGCCTTGACTCAGATGAGACTTTGGACTGTGGACTTCTGAGGTAATGCTGAAATCAGTTAAGACTTTGGGGGACCGTTGGGAAGGCATGATTGGTTTTGAAATGTGAGAACATGAGATTTGGGAGGGACCGGGGCAGATTGATACAGTTTGGCTGTGTTCCCACCCAAATCTCATGTTAAATTTTAGCTCCCATAATCCCCATGTGTTGTAGGTGGGACCTAGTGGAAAATAATTGAATTATGGGGGCAGGTCCCCGATACTGTTCTCATGGTAGTGAATAAGTCTCGTGAGATCTGATGGTTTTATAAGGGAAAAGCCCTTTTGTTTGGTTCTCATTCTCTCTTGCTGCCACCATGTAAGAAGTGCCTTTTGCCTTTCACCATGATTGTGAGGCCTTCTCAGCCATGTGGAACTGTGAGTCATTAAATCTCTTTTTCTTCATAAATTACCCAGTCTTGGGTACATCTTTAATAGGAGTGTAAGAACAGACTAATACACCCCCACCTAAAGACAACAACAGCTCATCAGCAACAGATCCAAATGAAGAAGAAATCCCTGTGTTGCCAGAAAAAGAATTCAGAAGGGTGATTACTAAGCTAATCAAGGAGGCACCAGAAAAAGGTGAAGTATAACTTAATGAAATCAAAAAAATCATACAAGATTTGAAGGGAAAAATCTTCAGTGAGATAGATAGCATAAATAAAAAACAACCACAACTTCTGGAAATAAAGGACAAACATAGAGAAATGCAAAATGTACTGGAAAGTATCAGTAATAGAATCTAACAAGAAGGAGAAAAAAATCTCAGAGCTCAAAGACAAGGTTTTTGAATTAACCCAATCCAACAAAGACAAAACTAAAAGAATTAAAAGAAATAAAAAAAAGAACAAAGCCTCCAAAAAGTTTGGAATTATGATAATGACCAAACCTATGAATAATTGGTATTCTTGAGGAAGAAGAGAAATCTAAAAGTTTGGAAAACATATTTGAGGGAATAATCAAGGAAACTTCCCCAGCCTTGCTAGAGATATAGACATCCAAATACAAGAAGCTCAAAGAACACCTGAAAATGTCATCACAGAAACATCATTGGCTAGGCATATAGTTATCAGGTTATCTAATGTCAAGACACAGGAGAGAATCTTAAGAGCTGCCAAGAAAAAAACCTATCAGATTAACAGCAGATTTCTCAGCAGAAACCCTACAAGCAAGAAGGGTTTGGGGCCCTACCTTCAGCTTCCTTCAACAAAACAATTATCAGCCAAGAATTTTGCATCCAGAGAAACTAAGTTTCATAAATGAAGGAAAGATACAGTCTTTATCAGACAAACAAATGCTAAGAGAATTCACCACTACCAAGCCAGCACTGTAAGAATTGCTAAAAGAAGCTCTAAATCTTGAAATAAATCCTTGAAATACACCAAAATAGAACTTCCTTAAAGCATAGCGCTCACAGGACCTATGAAACAAAAACACAATACATTAAAAAAGAAACCCCACAAAGTATTCAGGCAACAAGTAGCATGATAAATAGAATAGTGTCTCACATCTCAATACTAGCATTGAATGTAAATGGCCTAAAAAACTAAAAATAATACCACCACATGATCCAACAATCCTACTGCTGGATATACACCCAAAACAAAGAAAATTGGCATATTGAGAAGTTATCTGCACTACCATGTTTACTGCAGCACTATTCACAGTAGCCAAAATTTGGCAGGAACCTAAGTGTCCATCAACAGATGAATGAAGAAAATGTGGTACATATACACAATAAAGTACTATTCCATCATGAAAAAGAATAAAATCCCGTCATTTGCAACAAATGATGGAACTGGAGGTCATTGTGTTAAGTGAAATAAGCCAGGAAAAGAAAGACAAATTTTGCATGTTCTCATTTACTTGTGGGAGCTAAAAATTAAAACAATCAAATTCATGAAAATAGTAGATTGATGATTACCAGAGGCTGAACAGGGAAAGGTGGGAGTGGGAATGGTTGACGAGTACAAAAATTTAATTAGATAAAATGAATAATACCTACTATTTGTTAGCATGATAGGGTGACTACAGTTAACAATAATTTATTGTAAATTTTGAAATAACTGAAAGAGTACAATTAAATGGTTTATAAAATATATATTTTTAAAATTTGAAAATGGTAGGATTTGTCGTTATTTTCTTTTTTAATATACTTTTAAGTTCAGGGGTACATGTACAGTTTTGTTACATAGGTAAATGTGTGTTGTGGGGGTTTGTTGTACAGATTATTTCATCACCCCAGTATTAAACCTAGTACCTATTATTTTTCCTGATCCTCTCCCTCCCCCCCCCCTCCACCCTCTAATAGGCCTCAGTGTGTCTTGTTCCCCTGTATGTGTCCATGTGTTCTCATTATTTAGCTCCCACTTATAAGAACATGCAGTATTTGGTTTTCTGTTCTTGGGTTGGTCTGCTAAGGACAATGGCCTCCAGCCACATCCATGTCACTGCAAAGGACATAATCTTGTTCTATTTTATGGCTGCATACTATTCCATGGTGTATATGTACCACGTTTTCTTTTTTTTTTTTTTTTTTTTTTGAGACAGAGTCTCGCTCTATCACCCAGGCCGGAGTGCAGCAGCATGATTTCGGCTCACTGCAAGCTCCGCCTCCTGGGTTCATATCATTCTCCTGCCTCAGCCTCCTGAGTAGCTGGGACTACAGGTGCCCACCACCACACCCGGATAATTTTTTGTATTTTTAGCAGAGACGGAGTTTCACCATGTTAGCCAGGACGGTCTCGATCTCCTGACCTCGTGATCCGCCTGCCTCGGCCTCCTAAAGTGCTGGGATTACAGGCGTGAGCCACCGCGCCCAGCCTGTACCACATTTTCTTTATCCAGTCTATCACTGATGGGCATTTTAGTTGATTTCCTATATTTGCTATTGTGAATAGTGTTGCAATGAACATACGCATGCACGTGTCTTTAAAACAGAATGATTTATATTCCTTTGGGTATATACCCAGTAATGAGATTGCTGGGTCAAATGGTATTTCTGTTTTTAGGTTTTTGAGGAATCACCATACTGTTATCCAGAATGGCTGAACTAATTTACACTTCCACCAACAGTGTATAAGCATTCCTTTTTCTCCACAACCTCACCAGCATCTGTTGTTTTTTACATTTTAATGATAGGCATTCTGACTGGTGTCAGATGGCATCTCATTGTGGTTTTGATTTGCATTACTCTAATGATGAGTGACGTAGAGCTTCTTTTCATATAATTGTTGGCTGCATGTAAGTCTTATTTTGAGAAGTGTCTGTTTATGTCCTTTGCCCAGTTTTTAATGTTGGGTTTTTTTTTTTTTGTAAATTTGTTGAAGTTCCTTAAAGATGCTGGATATTAGACCTCTGTCAGATGCATAGTTTGCAAAATTTTTCCCCCATTCTCTAGGTTGTCTGTTTACTCTGTTGATAGTTTATTTTGCTGTGCAGAGGCTCTTTAGTTTAACTAGATCCCATTTGTCAAATTTTGCTTTTGTTGTAAGTGCTTTTGGTGTCTTCATCATAAAATCTTTGCCCTAGCCTAAGGCCTGAATGGTATTGCCTAGGTTGTCTTCTAGGGTTTGTACAGTTTTGGGTTTTACATTTAAGTTTGTAATCCATCTTGAGTTAATTTTTATATGGTGTAAGGAAGGGGTGCAGTATTAATCTTCTGCATATGGTTAGCCAGTTATCCCAGCACTGTTTATTAAACAGGGAATCCTTTTACCACTGCTTGTTTTTGTCTACTTTGTTGAAGATCAGATAGTTGCAGGTGTGTGGTCGTATTTCTGCACTCTCTATTCTGTTCCATTGGTCTATGTATCTGTTTTTGTACCAGTACCACACTGTTTTGGTTACTGCAGTCCTGTAGCATAAAGTCGAGTAACATGATGCCTCCAACTTTGTTTGTTGTTGTTGTTTTTGCTTGGCTAGTCAGGGTCTTTTTTAGTTCCACGTGAATTTTAAAATAGTTTTTTCTAGTTCTGTGAAGAATGTCAATGACAGTTTAATGGAAATATCACTGAATCTATAAATTGCTTTGGGCACTAGGGCCATCTTCATCATGTTGATTCTTCCTAACCAAGACAATGGAATGTTTTTCCATTTGTTTGTGTCATCTCTAATTTCTCTGAGCTTTGCAGTCCTCCTTGCATAGACCTTTCACCTCGCTAGTTAGCTGTATTCCTAGGTATTTTATTTCTTTTGTGGCAATTGTAATTGGGAGTTTGTTTGTTATTTGGCTCTCAGTTTGACTGCTGTTGAGGTATAGGAATGTTAGTGATTTTTGCACCATTGATTTTTGTATCCTGAAACTTTACTGAAGTTGCTTATCAGCCTAAGCAGCTTTGGGGCTGAGAATATGGGATTTTTTTTTTTTTAGCTATAGTATCATGTCATCTAAAAACAGGGATAGTTTGTCTTCCTCTCTTCCTTTTTGGGTGCCCTTTATTTCTTTCTCTTTCCTGATTGCTCTGTCCAGAATTTCCAATACTATGTTGAATAGGAGTGGTGAGAGAGGGCATCCTTGTCTTCTGCCAGTTTTCACAAGGAATGCTTCCAGGTTTCCCCCATTCAGTATGATGTTGGCTATGGGTCTGGGGTCTGTCATACATAGTTCTTACTATTTTGAAGTATGTTAATTCAACAGTTTATTGAGAGATTTTTTAAACGTGAAGGGATGTTGAATTTTGTTGAAAGTCTTTTCTGCATCTATTGAGACAATCATGTGGTTTTTATCTTTAGTTCTGTTTATGTGATGAATCCCATTTATTGATGTGATATGTTGAACCAACCTTGCATCCTGGGGATGAAGCCCACTTGATCATGGTGGATAAGCTGTTTGATGTGCTGCTGGATTCAGTTTGCCAGTATTTTGTTGAGGATTTTTGCATCAACGTTCATCAAGGATATTAGCCTAAAATTTTCTTTTTTTGTTGTATCTCTGCCAGGTTTTGGTATCAGGAAGATGCTGGCCTCATAAAATGAGTTAGGAAGAAGTCCCTCTTTTTCTATTTTTTAAATAGTTTCAGTAAGAATATAACATAAATAATTCATAAAGGCTTGAGGTGCTTAATACTCCCGTTTATCCTGATGTAATTATTATGCATTTTGTGCCTGTATCAAAATATCTCATATACCCCATAAATATATAGATATACTATGTACCCATAAAAATAAAAAAATAAATTAAAATCCCCATAATAATAGTAAGGGTGGTGGGAAGAATCTTTGGGAGGTGATGAATGGGTTTATCATCTTGATGGTGGTGATGTTCTCTACGTTACTTATTTATCCCCAAGTCCACTAAGATGTATGCATCAAACCTATATAGTGGAATGACTGAATGATTATGTCCCCCCCAAAATAATTTGTATGTTGAATATGAATGGAAAAAAGAAAGCTCTATGTGATGGTATTAGGATTTGGGGCTGTTGTAAGATAATTAGTTCACGTGATTAGTTACAAAAGAAACCCCAGATAGCCTTTTCACCATGTGAGGACACAATCAGTAGGCCCCATCTATGAAAAGGACAGTGCGCCCTGACCAGACACCAAATGTGTCAATAGCCAGAATGTGAGGTGAAACAGTGAGATATAAATGTCCATTGTTTATGAGCTATCCAGTTTATGGAATTTTTATAGCATCCCGAACAGACTAAGATATACAGCTTTTATGTTTAAACCACCCCTCAATAAAGTGGTTCACATAAAAAAAGGAAAACTCAACACTTTCATGATAAAAACATTGAACAGAGGGGCTTCAAGATGGCTGACTACAGGCAACTGGTACTCACTTCCCCCACAACGAAAAGCTAAAATAGCAAGTAGACAATTACACTTCCAATTGATCATCTCACAGAGAAGCCTGTAAGTCAACAGAGAAATGACAGGAAATACCTAAAGTAATGAAGGAGAGAGAAGTAAGACAGCCTAGGATAGGCTGGGAGCCTGAAATCGCTCCTAAATCTGTGGAAAGGGTAATTAAGATACCTCCAGTGTTGTACATTCCCACTGCAGACTACTGCAATTCCAGCCACAGGAGAGCCCCTAGAAGCTTATGGGTCCTAAGACTAACAAAGGCCTGCCTGGAGATCATGTGAAGGCATTGTTCCATAGAGGGTAGTCACACTGGGTCCCATGCCCCTACAAGTCCTAAGCAGCTACAGTAAGGTGCCACACTGAGAGCCCAGCCTCCACTATACTGCTTCCTGCCTGAGGGGAGGGGAGCAATAACCCTGGAATCTCCACATTCCTAGAACTCCATTGATTTTCCCTACCTGCAGCATCTCTGTGACTGGCTGTCCCAACCAGGGCTGACCCCGAATCATTGGTAACAACCCCACTGCCCTCAGCAGCAAACCCACCACAAAGCTGCCTCTACTGTGAGCTGCCACCACCAGGGCCAAAGCACAAGTAAAACAAATGCCCCCTAGCCACCTGCATATAGCCACTGACACTGAAAGCAACCCTACCTGCCACAGGAACAACGCTGTAGTACAATCACTGTTGCCCCCACCCAAACATTCCACCAGGAGCCTGGAGATCACCCTGCCCCTGTGTACCAAACCAAGCACTTGCACACACTACCAGAGGGCCTGAGGACACATCCATCTGGACCAGCTCCACCAACGCCCCACCCCCCCAAGTGCCCAAACACATTATCCAGCAGCCTAGAGACCACCAAGCCCAGAACACTATCATTGACACCTGAGAACTCCTCCTAGGAGGCTACGGTCAGGCCTACTCAACCACTACTACCACAGCTGGCATCCAATCACAAGCACCGTTTGAAGGCCTGGGGACTTGCCTGTCCAGCCCAGAGTAGGCACTGCCAACATCAGTGTGGACATTTTGGTAGCCAGAGGGTTGTCATGCCACTCCTACTGCCATTGTCTTTGCCATGTCCACTACCTTCCAAGATCCTGTCCACCCAACCGGCCCACCACTGCAACTACCCGCACTGAAGCACCCTGTCTGGAAACCAAGAATTGGTTTGACAGGACCTACTAACACTTGTGCCAGTATACGTTGTTTGGGGACCTGCTGCTGTCACCACTGGGGCAAAAAAAGGCTTACATACTGTTGTCATCCCCAGCAAAACGTCACCACAGGCTCCACTAACAACCACACCCTAAGCCACCAAAGGAATCAAAGACACCACTGATGCTTTTACAACTGAAAATACCATGAAGACTAGACTACTGTATATAATCAAGAATCAAAGCCAAAGTGCTCTACCCAACCAAAACCATAAAAACATTTTCAAAAAAAAGTCCGCCCCTAAAAAGCAAATTTGAAAATTTGGGAGAAGCAACTGTTATATTAGATGCATATATATCAACATAAGGACACACACACAAAAAACATCAAAAAGCAAGGAAGTTTGACACCTCCAAAGGAACACAATAATTCTCCAGGAACAGGTTCCAATCAGAAAGAAATTTATAAAAACTTGGAAAAAGAATTCAAAACAGTGATATTTTAAAAAAGTACAGTGAGATACAGAATAGAGTAAAACAATACAAAGAATCAGAAAAACAATTGGGGATCTGAATAAGAAATTTACTGAAGAGATAGATACCATAAAAAAGATTTAAACAGAAGTTCTAGAAATAAAGAATTTATTAAATAAAATAGAAAATATAGTCAAAATCTTTAACAGACAAGTTCAAGCAGAAGAAATAATTTCAGAAGATAAAGACAGGTCTTTTGAAATAACCCAGACAAAAATAAGAAAAAAAGAGTAGGAAAAAAAATGAACAAAGCCTACATGACATGGGACAGAATAAAGTTACTAAATGTTTGAAGTTTTGGTGTCTAAGAAGGTGAAGAGAAAACGAAAGGGATAGGAAATCTACTTAATTAATAGCTGAAAACTTCCAAAGTTTTCTAGCAAGAGATTTAGATATCCTGATACTGGAAGATCAGTGATCTCCAAATAGATACCATTCGAAGAAGTCTCCTCCAAAATACATTATCGCCAAACTGTCAGAAGTCAAAGACAAAGAGAGAATTCTAGAAACAGTAAGAGAAAAGTGTTTTGTCACTTATAAAGGAACCTTACAGACTAACTAGATTTCTCAGCAGAAACCTTAGAGGCCAAAAGAGAATGGAATGATATATTCAAACTGCTGAACTAAAAAAAAAAAAATAATAATGCCAGCCAAGGATACTATACCCAGAAAAGTTATCCTTCAAACATGAAGGAGAAATAAGAGTATTTTCCGGATAAGCAAAAGCTGAGGTAATTCATCACTACTAGACCCATCCAACAAAAATTGCTTAAGGGAATCCTACACCTAGAAGCAAAAGCACACTACCTGCCCTCATGAAAACACATGACAGTATAACATCTACTGGTAAAGCAAATATAAATAAGAAAGAAAAGACTCAAATATTAACACTATAGAAAACCAACAAAGCACAACAGATGGATGGATGAAAGAAGGAAGAAAGGAAAGAAGGAAAGAAAGAAGGAAGGGAGGGAGGGAGGGAAGGTATACAAAACAACCAGAAATCAAATGATAAAATGAGGGGAATAAGCTCTCACCTACCAATAGTAACACTGAACAAATAAAACTTTCCATTTAAAAGAAACAGACTGGCTGAATGAATAAAAAATTATGATACAACTGTCCTAGTCAATTCGTGTTGCTATAAAAAATACTGGAAACTGGGGAATTTATAAAGAAAATAGGCGTATTTGGCTCAAAGTTCTGCAGGCTCTACAAAAATGCTGGTTCTAGCATCTGCTCCTGGTGAGTGCTTCAGGTTGCTTCCACTCGTGGTGGAAAGGGAAGATGAGCCAGAATGTGCACAAATTATATGATAAGAGAGGAAGCAAGAAAGAGTGGAAAGGAAGGTACCAGGATCTTTGCAATAACCAGCAAAACCAACAGAATGAGAACTCACTCATTACCATGAAGATGTCACCAAGCCATTCAGGGGGGATCCCTCCCCATAACCCAGACAACTCCCATTAGGCTCCATCTTTAACACTGGGGATCAAATTTCAACATGAGATCTGGAGGAAACAAAGAAACCAAATTATAGAACCAACTATATGCTGACTACAATAAACTCATCTAACCTGTAAAGACACATGTAGACTGAAAGAATAGGTATAGATAAAGATACTCCATGCAAACAAAAACCAAATCAAGTAGGAGTAGCTATACATACATCAGATAAAACACATTTTAAGTAAAAAACAGTAAAATGAGACAAAAAGGTCACTATGTAATGATAAAGTGATTGGTTTAGCATAAGGATATAAAAATTCTAAACATATATGCACCGAACAAACTTGAGCACCCAGATACATAAAATAAGTATTACTAGTTATAAAGGAAGAAATAAACTCCAATACAATAACAATTGGGGACCTCAGCACCCCACTCTCAGCATTAGATAGATCATCTATCTACACAGAAAAGTAACAAAGAAACATAATACTTAAGCTACATATTAGGCCAAATGGATCTAACAAACATTTACAGAAAATTTCATCCAACAGCTACAGAATACACATTCTTCTAATCAGCACATGGAACATTCTCTAGGATAAATCACATGTTGGCACATAAAACAAGTATCAACAAATTAAAAAAACTCAAAATTCTATTAATGATCTTTTCAGGTCACAATGGAACAAAACTAGAAATCAATAACGAGAGGAATGTAAGAAACTGTACAAATGCATGGAAATTAAACCACATGTTCCTGAATGACCATGGGGTTAACAAGAAATAAGGGATGAAATAAAAACATTGCTTGAAACAAATGAAAACTGAAACACACCAAAACCTATGGGATACAACAAAAGCAATGCTAAATGGAAAGTTTATGGCATTAAATGCCTACAACAACAACAAAAAATAGAAAGCTCACAAAATAACAACCTAACACTGCATCTCAAGGAACTAGAAAACAGAAAACAAACCAAACACAAAATTAATAGACCAAAAACAATAAATAAAGATCAGAACAGAACTAAATGTAACAGTGATTCAACAATACAAGAGATTAAACAAAAAGTTGGTTTTCTGAAAAGAGAAACAAAATCAATAAACTGCTAGTTAGACTAACCAAGAAAAAAAGAGAGAGAGAAAAAAACCAAATAAAATCAGTAGTGAAAACAGAGACATTACAATGGATATCAAAGAAATACAAATCATCCGACACTATTATGAACAACCAAACACTAAAAAACTAGAAAACCTAGAGTAAATGGATATTCCAGGACACTATAACCCACCAGCATCGAATCAACAAGAAACAGAAAACCCGAACAGACCAATATCATATAATGAGATTGAAGAAGTAATTTTAAAAAGTGTCCCAACAAAGAAAACTCCAGGAATGGATTGCTTCACAGGTGAATTCTACCAAACTATCAAATAAAAGCTAACACCAATTCATCACAAACTATTCAAAAAATTGAAGAGGAGGGAATTCTTCCTAACTCATTATAATAGGCCAGCATTATACTGACACCAAAACCAGACAAGGACATAACATAAAAACAAATTGGGAAGGGACCCAGATGGCCAAACAGGAACAGCTCCAGTCTGTAGCTCCCACCGAGACCAACACAGAAGGTGAGTGATTTCTGCATTTCCAACTGAGGTACCCAGTTCATCTTGTTGGGACTGGTTAGGCAGTGGGTGCAACCCAAGGAGAGTGAGCAGAAGCAGGGTGGGACATCACTTCACCCAGAAAATGCATGGAGCCGGGGAACCTTCCTCTCCCAGCCAAGGGAAGTGGTGAGGGACTGTGCTACCCATGCCGAGTACTCTGCTTTTCCCATGGATAAAGATACTCCAAGCAAACAAAAACTGCTATTAAAAAATGAAATCATGCATTTGCAGCAACATGGATGGAAATGGAGGTCATTTTGTTACATAAAATAAGCTAGGCATGGAATAACAAACAGCGCAGGTTCTCACTCATGTGGGAGCTAAAAACATTGATCTCATAGAGGTAGAGAGTAGAATGATACTTCCAGAGGCTTGGAAGGGTATGTGATTGGGGGAAATAAAGAGATGTTGTTTAATACGTACAAACATGCAGTTAAAAGGAGTAAGTTTGAATGTTTGATAGCACGGGGTATGAATGTTTACTCAAGTACAACGTATTGTATATTTCAAAATAGCTAGAAGAGAGAATTTGAAATGTCCAACACACAGAAATAATAAACATTCAAGGTGATGGACAGCCTAAATACCTTGACTCATTCCACAGTCTATGTATGTTACAAAATATTATATGTACTCCATAAATATGTAGAAATCTTAACTATCAATTAGATAAAACAAGGCTGAGATAGGAGGATGGCCTGAGGCCAAGAGTTCAAGACCAACCTGGGCAACACAAAGAGACCCCATCTCTAAAAATGTTTTAAAAGAAAACATTAGCCAGGTGTGATGGTGTGTAACTGAAGATGCCACTACTTGGGAGGCTGAGGTGGGAGGACTGCTTGAGCCCAGAAGTGTGAGGCTGAAGTGAGCTATGATTGCACCTCTGCACTCTAGTATAGGCAAGAGAGCAAGAACTGGTCTAAAACAAAACAAAACAAAAGACACTAAACAAATTAGAAATGGAAAGAAACTTACTCAACATGATAAAGGCCATACATGAAAAATACACAGCTAATCTAATATCATAATAAATGGTAAAAGACTAAAAGGTTTTTGTTTTAGAGGGGAAGATGGTAACAATACACACTTTCACTGCTTCTATTCAATTTAGCACTGGAAATTCTCACTAGGACAATTAGGCAAGAAAAATAAATAAAAAGCATCTAAACTTTTTTTTTTTTTTTTTTTTTTTTTTTTGAGAGAGATGGAGTCTCACTCTGTCACTCAGGTTGGAATAGAGTGGCGCAATCTCAGCTGACAGGAACCTCCACCTCCTGGGTTCTAGTGATTCTCCTGCCTCAGCTTCCCAAGTAGCTGGAACTACAGGAGTGTGCCACCACACCCAGCTACTTTTTGTATTTTATAGTAGAGATGGGGTTTCAGTATAAGTTGGCCAGGTTGATCTCGAACTCCTGACTCAGGTGATCCACCCATCTCTGCCTCCCAAAGTGCTGGGAATACAGGCATGACCCACTGCACCCAGCCAAAAACGCATCTAAATTTTAAAGGAAAAAGTAAAAATATCTCTGTCCACAGATGACATAAACTTATAGGTAGAAATCCCTAAAGAATCCACAAAAACTTATTAAATCTCACAAACATGAGCAGTGTCACAGGATACAAAAATCAGTTTGTTTCTGTAAAATAATAAGCATGCTGATGAAAATGAAAACAATTCAATTTACGATAGCATCAAAATGAATAAAATACTACTTAGGATTAAATCTAACTAAGGAGGCAAAACACTGATACACAGAAAACCACAAAATATTGCCAGAAGAAATTTCAGAAGACTTAATTAAGACAGTCTGCTCTTATGGATTGGAAGACTTCCTATTGTTAAGATGACAATACTACCCCCCAAAAATGTACAGATTGAATGCAATCCCTATCAGAATCTCAGTGACTTTTTCATAGAAATAAAAAATATCCTAAAATTCACATGAAATCTCAAGACACCGCTATTAGCCAAACAATCTTAAAAATGAGAAAAAAATGTTGGAAGACTCACATCTTCCGATTTAATAATTTACTACAAAGCTCAAGTGATGATCTGCGCCAAGATGGCCAAATAGGAACAGCTCCAGCCTCCAGCTCCCAGCGTGAGTGACACAGAAGGCAGGTGATTTCTGCATTTCCAACTGAGGTACCGGGTTCATCTCACTGGGGCATGTCGGACAGTGGGGACAGGACAGTGGGTGCAGCCCAACTAGCAAAAGCCGAAGCAGGGTGAGGCATCACCTCACCTGGGAAGTGCAAGGTTTAAGGGAATTCCCTTTCATAGCCAAGGGAAACCGTGACACACAACACCTGGAAAATCAGGTCACTCCCACCCTAATACTATGCTTTACCAAGGGTCTTAGCAAACGGCACACCAGGAGATTATATCCCGTGCCTGGCTCGGAGGGTCCACGTCCACGGAGCCTCCCTCATTGCTAGCACAGCAGTCTGAGATCTAACTGCAAGGGGGCAGCGAGGCTGGGGGAGGGGCACCCGCCATTGCTGAGGCTTAAGTAGGTAAACAAAGCAGCCTGGAAGCTCGAACTGTGTGGAGCCCTCCGAAGCTCAAGAAGGTCTGCCTGCCTCTGTACACTCCACCTCTGGGGACAGGGCTTAGTCAAACAACAGGCAGCAGAAACCTCTGCAGATTTAAATGTCCCTGTCTGACAGCTTTGAAGAGAGTAGAGGTTTTCCCAGCATGGAGTTTTGAGATCTGAGAACTGACAGATGGTCTGTTCAAGTGGGTCACTGACCCCCGAGTAGCCTAACTGGAAGACATCCCCCACTAGGGGCAGACTGACACCTCACAGGGCCGGGCACACCTCTGAGACAAAACTTCCAGAGAAACGATCAGACAGCAACATCTGCTGTTCAGCAATATTCACTCTTCTGCAGCCTCCGCTGCTGATACCCAGGCAAAAAGGGCCTGGAGTGGACCTCGAGCAAAGTCCAACAGACCTGCAGCTGAGGGTCCTGACTGTTAGAAGGAAAAATAACAAAGAGAAAGGACATCCACACCAAAACCCTATCTGTACATCACCATCATCAAAGACCAAAGGTAGAGAAAACCACAAAGATGGGGAAAAAGCAGTACAGAAAAGCTGGAAATTGTAAAAATCAGAGTGCCTCTCCCCCTCCAAAGGAACGCAGCTCCTCGCCAGCAACGGAACAAAGCTGGATGGAGAATGATTTTGCCGAGTTGAGAGAAGAAGACTTCTGACAATCAAAATTCTCTGAGCTAAAGGAGGAATTACGAACCCACGCAAAGAAACTAAAAACCTTGAAAAAAGATTTGACGAATGGCTAACTAGAATAACCAATGCAGAGAAGTCCATAAACGAACTGACAGAGATGAAAACCATGACATGAGAACTAAGTGACAAATGCACAAGCTTCAGTAACCGACTTGATTAGCTGGAAGAAAGGGTATCAGTGACTGAAGATCAAATGAATGAAATGAAGCAAGAAGAGAAGTTTAGAGAAGAAAGAGTAAAAAGAAATGAACAAAGCCTCCAAGAAAGATGGGACTATGAGAAAAGACCAAATCTACGTCTGAATGATATACCTGAAACTGATGAGGAGAATGGAACCAAGTTGGAAAACACTCTTCAGGATATTATCCAGGAGAACTTTCCCAATCTAGCAAGGCAGGCCAACATGCAAATTCAGGAAATACAGAGAACTCCACAAAGATACTCCTCGAGAAGAGCAACTCCAAGACACATAATTGTCAGATTCACCAAAGTTGAAATCAAGGAAAAAATGTTAAGGGCAGCCAGAGAGAAAGGTTGGGTTACCCAAAAAGGGAAGCCCATCAGACTAACAGTGGATCTCTTGGCAGAAACTCTACAAGCAAGAAGACAGTGGGAGCCAATATTTAACATTCTTAAAAAACATAATTTTCAACCCAGAATTTCATATCCAGCCAAACTAAGTTTCATAAGTGAAGGAGAAATAAAATCCTTTACAGACAAGCAAATGCTGAGAGATTTTGACACCACAAAGCCTACCCTACAAGAGCTCCTGAAGGAAGCACTAAACAAGCAAAGGAACAACCGGTACCAGCCACTGCAAAAACATGCCAAAATGTAAAGACCATTGATGCTAGGAAGAAACTGGATCAACTAACAAGCAAAAATAACCAGCTAACATCATAATGACAGGATCAAGTTAACACATAACAATATTAACCTTAAATGTAAATGGGCTAAGTGGTCCAATTAAAAGACACAGACTGGTAAATTGGATAGAGTCAAGACCCATCAGTTTGCTGTCTTTAGGAGACCCATCTCACATGCAGAGACACACATAGGCTCAAAATAAAGGGATGGAGGAAGATCTACCAAGCAAATGGAAAACAGAAAAAAGGATATACATTCTTCTCAGCACCACACGCACTTATTCCAAAACTGACCACATAGTTGGAAGTAAAGCACTCCTCAGCAAATGTGAAAGAACAGAAATTAAAACAAACTGTCTCTTAGACCACAGTGCAATCAAACTAGAACTCAGGATTAAGAAACTCAAAACCGCTCAACTACATGGAAACCGAACAACCTGCTGCTGAATGACTACCGGGTACATAACGAAATGAAGGCAGAAATAAAGATGTTCTTTGAAACCAATGAGAACAAAGATATACATACCAGAATCTCTGGGACACATTTAAAGCAGTATGTAGAGGGAAATTTACAGCACTAAATGCCCACAAGAGAAAGCAGGAAAGATCTAAAATTGACACTCTAGCATCACAATTAAAAGAACTAGAGAAGCAAGAGCAAACACATTCAAAAGCTAGCAGAAGGCAAGAAATAACTAAGATCAGAGCAGAACTGAAGGAGACAGAGACACAAAAAACCCTTCAAAAAAATCAATGAATCCAGGAGCTGGGTTTTTGAAAAGATCAACAAAATTGACAGACCACTAGCAAGAAAAATAAGGAAAAAAAGAGAGAAGAATCAAATAGATACAAAAAAAAAAAAAAAAAAGATACAGGGGATATCACCACCCACCACACAGAAATACAAATTACCATCAGAGAATACTATAAACATCTCTATGCAAATAAACTAGAAAACCTAGAAGAAATGGATAAATTCCTGGACACATACATTCTCCCAAGACTAAACCAGGAAGAAGTTGAATCCCTGAATAGACCAATAACAGGCTCTGAAATTGAGGCAATAATAGCCTACCAACCAAAACAAAGTCCAGGACTAGACGGATTCACAGTTGAATTCTACCAGAGGTACAAGGAGGAGGTGGTACCATGCCTTCTGAAATTATTCCAATCAACAGAAAAAGAGGGAATCCTCCATAACTCATTTCATGAGGCCAACATCATCCTGATACCAAAACCTGGCAGAGACACAACAAAAAAAGAGAATTTTAGACCAATATCCCTGATGAACATCAATGCAAAAATCCTCAAAAAAATACTGGCAAACCAAATCCAGCAGCACATCAAAAAGCTTATCCACCATGATCAAGTGGACTTCATCCCTGGGATGCAAGTCTGGTTCAACATATGTAAATCAATAAATGTAATCCAGCATATAAACAGAACCAAAGACAAAAACCACATGATTATCTCAATAGATGCAGAAAAGGCCTGTGACAAAATTCAACAGCCCTTCATGCTAAAAACTCTCAATAAATTCGGTATTGATGGAACTTATCTCAAAATAATAAGAGCTATTTATGATAAACCCACAGCCAATATCATACTGAATGGGCAAACACTGGAAGCATTCCCTTTGAAAACTCGCACAAGACAGGGATGCCCTCTCTCACCGCTCCTATTCAACATAGTGTTCGAAGTTCTGACTAGTTCTGACTAATCAGCCATGAGAAAGAAATAAAGGGTATTCAATTAGGAAAAGAGGAAGTCAAATTGTCCCTGTTTGCAGATGACATGCTTGTATATTTAGAAAACCCCATCGTCTAGCCCAAAATCTCCTTCAGCTGATAAGCAACTTCAGCAAAGTCTCAGGATACAAAATCAATGTGCAAAAGTCACTAGCATTCTTATACACCAATAACATAAACAGAGAGCCAAATCATGAGTGAACTCCCATTCACAATAGCTTCAAAGAGCATAAAACACCTAGGAATCCAACTTACAAGGGATGTGAAGGACCTCTTCAAGGAGAACTACATACCACTGCTCAGTGAAATAAAAGAGGATACAAACAAATGCAAGAATATTCCATACTAATGGATAGGAAGAATCAATATCATGAAAATGGCCATACTGCCCAAGGTAATTTATCTATTCAATGCCATCCCCATCAAGCTACCAATGACTTTCTTCACAGAACTGGAAAAAACTACTTTAAAGTTCACATGGAACCAAAAAAGAGCCCACAAGGCCAAGACAGTTCTAAGCCAAAAGAACAAAGCTGGAGGCATCACGCTACCTGACTTCAAACTATACTACAAGGCTACAGTAACCAAAACAGCATGGTACTGGTACAAAAACAGAGATATAGACCCATGGAACAGAACAGAGCCCTCAGAAATAATATCACACATTTACAACCATCTGATCTTTGATAAACCTGACAAAAACAAGAAATGGGGAAAGGATTTCCTATTTAATAAATGGTGCTGGGAAAATTGGCTAGCCCTAAGTAGAAAGCTGAAACTGGATCCCTTCCTTACTCCTTATATGAAAATTAGTTCAAGATGGATTAGAGACTTAAATGTTAGACCTAAAACCATAAAAACCCTAGAAGAAAACCTAGAAAATACCATTCAGGACATAGGCACGGGCAAGGACTTCATGTCTAAAACACCAAAAGCAATGGCAACAAAAGCCAAAATTGACAAACGGGATCTAATTAAACTAAAGAGCTTCTGCACAGGAAAAGAAACTGCCATCAGAGTGAACAGGCAACCTACAGAATGGGAGAAAACTTCTGCAATCTACTCATCAGGCAAAGGGCTAATATCCAGAACCTACAAATAACTCAAACAAATTTACAAGTAAAAACCAATGATCCCATCAAACAGTGGGCAAAGGATATGAACAGACACTTCTCAAAAGATGACGTTTATGCAGCCAACAGACACATGAAAAAACGCTCATCATCACTCGCCATCAGAGAAATGCAAATCAAAACCACAATGAGATACCATCTCACACCAGTTAGAATGGTGATCATTAAAAAGTCAGGAAACAATAGGTGCTGGAGAGGATGTGGAGAAATAGGAACACTTTTACACTGTTGGTGGGATTGTAAACTAGTTTAACCATTGTGCAAGACAGTGCGGAGATTCCTCAAGGATCTAGAACTAGAAATACCATTTGACTCAGCCATCCCTTTACTGGGTATATACCCAAAGGATTATAAATCATGCTGCTATAAAGACACATGCACACGTATGTTTATTGCAGCACTATTCACAATAGCAAAGACTTGGAACTAACCCAAATGTCCATCAATGACAGACAGGATTAAGAAAATGTGGCACATATACACCATGAAATACTATGCTGCCATAAAAAGGGATGAGTTCATGTCCTTTGTAGGGACAGGGATCCAGGTGGAGACCATCATTCTCAGCAAACTATCGCAAGAACAGAAAACCAAACACTGCATGTTCTCACTCATAGGTGAGAATTAAAAAATGAGAACACCTGGACACAGGAAGGGGAACATCACACACCGGGGCCTGTTGTGGGGTGGAGGGTTGGGGGAGGGATAGCATTAGGAGTTATACCTAAGGTAAATGACGAGTTAGTGGGTGCAGCACACCAACATGGTACATATATATATATATATATATGTAACAAACCTGCACACTGTGCACATGTACCCTAGAACTTACAGTATAATAATAATAATAATAATAATAATAATAATAATAATAGTAATAATAAAAAGCTCAAGTGATCAAAAAAGTATAGTACTGGCATAAAGAGAGACATACAAACCAATGAAATAGAACACTGAGCCTAGAAGTAAAGTCTCAAATATATGGGCAACTATATTCAACAAGAGTATCAAACATTCGAAGGAGAAAGTATGTCTTCTCAACAAATGCTACAGGGAAACCTGGATATCCCCATGCAAAAGAGTGAAGTAGGAAGCTGACCTCACATAGATAAAAATTAACTCAAAGTGTATCAATGCACTAAATGTGAGAGCTACAACTATAAAACACTCAGAAGAAAAGAAGAAATTGTCACGACACTGGATTTTGCTATGATTTCTTAGATATGATGTCTAAAGGGGTGGCTGGCAAGATGACTGAACAGAAACAGCTCTGGTCTGCAGCTCCTAGCGAGATCAATGAAGGAGGCAGTTGATTTCTGCATTTTCAACTAAAGTACCCAGCTCATCTCACTGGAGTAGTTAGACAGTGGGTACAGCCCACAGAGGGCGAGCAGAAGCAGGGTGGGGTGTTGCCTCACCTGGGAACCACAAGGGGTCAGGGAACTCCCTCCCCAAGTCAAGGGAAGCCATGAGGGACTGCCATGAGTGAGGAACAATGCATTCCGGCCCAGTTACTACATTTTTCCCACAGACTTTGCAACCCACAGACCAGAAGATTCCCTTGGGTGCCGACACCACCATGGCCCTGGGTTTCAAGCCAAAAACTAGGCGCCCATTTGGACAGACATTGAGCTAGCTGCAGAAGTGTTTTTTTCATACCCCAGTGGCTCCTGGAATGCCAGCGAGTTAGAACTGTTCACTCCCCTGGAAAGGGGGCTGGAGCCAGTGAGCCAAGTGGTCTAGCTCAGCGGATCCCACTCCCATGGAGCCCAGGAAGCTAAGGTCCACTGGCTTGAAATTCTCACTGCCAGCACAGCAGTCTGAAGTCAACCTGTGATGTCCGAGCTTGTTGGGGGAAGGGGAGTCCACCATTATTGAGGCTTGAGTAGGCAGTTTTACCCTCAAAGTGTAAACAAAGCTGCCAGGAAATCTGAACTGGGCAAAGCCCACCACAGATTGGCAAAGCCACTGTAGCCAGATGACATCTCTAGATTCCTCCTCTCTGGGCAGGCCATCTCTGAAAGAAAGGCAGCAGCTCCAGTCAAAGACTTATAGATAAAACATCTCCCTGGAACAGAGCACCTGGGGGAATGGGCGGCTGTGGGAGCAGCTGCAGCAGACTTAAACATTCCTGTCTGCCGGCTCTGAAAAGAGCAGCAGATCTCCCAGCACAGCGCTCAAGCTCTGCTAAGGGAAAGACTGCCTCCTCAAGTGGGCCCCTGACAACCGTGCCTCCTGACTGGAAGACAACTCCCAGGAGTAGTCAAGAGACACTTCATAGAGGGGAGTTCCAGCTGGCATCTGGCAAGTGCCCCTCTGAGACGAACCTCACAGAGAAAGGAGAGGCAGCAATCTTTGCTGTTCTGCAGCCTCCGTTGGTGATACCAAAGCAAACAGGGTCTGAAGTAGACCTTCAGCAAACTTCAGCAGACCTGCAGCAGAGGGCCCTATTAGAAGGAAAACTAACAAACAGAAAGGAATAGCATCAACATCAACAAAAAGGATGTACACAAAAACCTGTTCCAAAGGTCATCAACATCAAAGGCCAAAGGTAGATAAATCCATGAAGATGAGAAAAGATGAGTGCAAAAAGGCTGAAAATTCCCAAAACCAGAATGTCTCTTCTCCTCCAAAAGATCACAACTCCTCATGAGCAAGGGAGCAAAACTGGACAGAGAATAAGTTTGGCGAATTGACAGAACTAGGCTTCAAAAGGTGGGTAATAACAAACTCTGCTGAGCTAAAGGAGCATATTCTAACCCAATCAAGGAAGCTAAGAACCTTGAAAAAAAATTAGAGGAATTGCTAACTAGAATAACCAGCTAAGAGAAGAAGATGAATGGGCTGATGGAGTTGAAAAACACACCATGAGAACTTCGTGAAGCATGCACAAGTATCAATAGCTGAATCAATCAAGTGGAAGAAAGAATATCAGAGACTGAAGATCAACTTAATGAAATAAAGCATGAAGACAAGATTAGAGAAAAAAGAATGAAAAGGAATGAAGAAAGCCTCCAAGAAATATGGGATTATGTAAAAAGAGCAAACCTACATTTGATTGGTGATAGGGAAAATGGAACCAAGTTAAAAAAACACCCTTCAGGATATAAGCCACAAGACCTTACACAACCTAGCAAGACAGGACAACATTCATATTCAGGAAATACAGAGAACACCACAAAGATACACCTGGAGAAGAGCAACTCCAAGACACATAATCGTCAGATTCACCAAGGTTGAAATGAAGCAAAAAACGTTAAGGGCAGCCAGAGAGAAAAGTCGGGTTACCCACAAAGGGAAGTCCATCAGACTAACAGCAGATCTCTCTGCAGAAACCCTACAAGCCTGAAGAGAGTGGGGGCCAATATTCAACGTTCTTAAAGAAAGGAATTTTCAATCCAGAATTTCATGTCCAGCCAAACTAAGTGAAGGAGAAATAAAATCCTTTATAGACAAGTAAATGCTGAGAGATTCTGTCACCACCAGGCCTGCCTTACAAGAGCTCCTGAAGGAAGCACTAAACATGGAAACGAAAAATCAGTAACAGCCACTGCAACAACATATCAAATTTTAAAGACCATCGACACTATGAAGAAACTGCATCAACTAATGGACAAAATAACCAGATAGCATGATAATGACAGAAGCAAATTCACACATAACAATATTAACCTTAAATGTAAATGGGCTAAATGCCCCAATTAAAAGAAACAGACTGGCAAATTAGATAAAGAGTAAAGATCCATCCGTGTACTGTATTCAGAAGACCCATCTCATGTGCAAAGACACACACAGTCTCAAAATAAAGGGATGGAGAAATATTTACCAAGTAAATGAAAGGCCAAAAAAAGCAGGAAGTGCAATCTTATTCTCTGATAAAACAGAATTTAAACTGACAAGGATCAAAAAAGACAAAGAAGGGCATTACAAATGGTAAAGGGTTCAATGTAACAACAAGAGCAAACTATCCTAAATGTATATGCACCCAATACAGGAGCTCCCAGATTAATAAAGCAAGTTCTTAGAGACCTACAAAGAAACTTAGACTCCCACACAATAATAGTGGGAGACTTTAACACCCCACTGTCAATATCAGACAGATTAACGAGACAGAAAATTAACAAGGATATTCAAGACTTGAATTCAGCTCTGGATCAAGCAGAACTAATAGACATCTACAGAACTCTCCACCCCAAGTCAACAGAATATATATTTTTCTCAGCACCACATCATACTTATTCTAAAATTGACCACATAATTGGAAGTAAAACACTCCTTCGCAAATGCAAAATAATGGAAATCCAAACAAAACATCCTTCAGACCACAGTGCAATCAAATTAGAACTTAGGATTAACAAACTCACTCAAAACAGCACAACTACATGGAAACTGAACAACCAGCTCCTTAATGACTACTAGGTAAATAACAAAACTAAAGTAGAAATAAATAAGTTCTTTGAAACCAACGACAACAAAGACATGACTACCAGAATATCTGGGACACAACTAAAGCAGTGTTTAGAGGAAAATTTAGAGCATTAAATGCCCACAAGAGAAAGCAGGAAAAATCTAAAATCGATACCCTAAAATCACAATTAAAAGAACTACAGAAACAAGAGCAAACAAATTCAAAAGCTAGCAGAAGACAAGAAATAATTAAGATCAGAGTAGAACTGAAGGAGATAGAGACACGAAAAACCCTTCAAAAAACAAAACAAAACAAAACAAAACTAATGAATCCAGGAGCTGATTTTTTGAAAAAATTAACAAAATAGACTACTAGCCAGACTAATAAAAAAGAAAAGAGAGAAGAGGAAAATAGACACATTAAAAAATGATAAAAGGGGTATCACCACTGATTCCACAGAAACATAAACTACCATCAGAGAATACTATAAACACCTCTATGCAAATAAACTAGAAAATCTCAAAGAAATGGATAAATTCCTGGACATGTACACCCTCCCAAGACTAAACCAGGAAGAAGTTGAATCTCTGAATAGACCAATAACAATTTCAGAAATTCAGGCAGTAATTAACAGCTTACCAACCGAAAAAAGCCCAGGTCCAGACGGATTCACAGCTGAGTTCTACTAGAGGTACAAATAGGAGCTGGTACCATTCTTTCTGAAACTATTCCAAACAATAGAAAAAGAAGGACTCCTCCCTAACTCACTTTATGAGGCCAGCATCATCCTGTTAACAAAACCCGGCAGAGACACAACAAAAAAGAGAAAATTTCAGCCCAATATCCCTGATGAACATCGATGCGAAAATCCTCAATAAAATACTGGCAAATAGAATCCAGCAGCAAATCAAAAAGCTTACCCACCACGATCAAGTCAGTTTCATTCCTGAGATGCAAGGCTAGTTCAACATACGCAAATCAATAAACATAATCCATCACATAAACAGAACCATTAACCAAACCCACAAGATTATCTCAATAAATGCAGAAAACGCCTTTGATAAAATTAAACAATCCTTCATGCTAAAAACTCTCAATAAACTGGGTATTAATGGAACACATCTTAAAATAATAAGAGCTATTTATGACAAACCCACAGCAAATATCATACTGAGTGGGCAAAACTGGAAGCACTGCCTTTGAAAAGAAGCACAAGACAAGGATGCCCTCTCTCAACACTCCTATTCAACATAGTATTGGAAATTCTGGCCAGGGCAGTCAGGCAAGAGAAAAAAATAAAGGATATTCAATCAGGAAGACAGGAAGTCAAATAGTCTCTGTTTGCAGACGACACGATTGAATATTTAGAAAACCCCATCATCTCAGCCCAAAATCTCCTTAAGCTAATTAGCAACATCTGCAAAGTCTCAGGATACGAAATCAATGTGCAAAAATCACAAGCATTCCTATATACCAATAATAGACAAACAGAGAGCCAAATAATGAGTGAACTCCCATTCACAATTGCTACAAATAGAAAAAATACCTAGGAATACAATTTACAAGGGACATGAAGGACCTCTTCAAGAAGAACTATAAACCACTGCTCAAGAGAGGACAAAAACAAATGGGAAAACATTCCATGCTCATAAATAGGAAGAATCAATATCGTGGAAATGGCCATACTGCCCAAAGTAATTTATAGATTCAATGATATCCCTATCAAGTGACCATTAACTTCACATAAGTAGAAAAAACTAC
Source organism: Piliocolobus tephrosceles (assembly GCF_002776525.5). NCBI lineage: Eukaryota > Metazoa > Chordata > Mammalia > Primates > Cercopithecidae > Piliocolobus > Piliocolobus tephrosceles. The sequence goes on from NC_045445.1 coordinate 79,887,613, forward strand.
TTTAAAATTCATATCAAATCAAAAAACAACCCATATACCCAAGACAACCGTAAGTAAAAAGAACAAAGCTGGAGGCATCACGCTATCTAACTTCAAACTATACTACAAGGCTATAGTAACCAAAACAGCATTGTACTAATACCAAAACAGATATATAGACCAATGGAACAGAACAGAGGCCTTAGAAATAACACCACACATCTACAACCATCTGATCTTTGACAAACCTGCCAGAAACAAGCAATGGGGAAAGGATTCCCTATTTAATAAATGGTGTTGGGAAAACTGGCTAGCCATAAGCAGAAAACTGAAACTGAACCCCTTCCTTACACCTTATACAAAATTAACTCAAGATGGAGTAAAGACTTAAACGGAGGACCTAAAACCATAAAAACCCTAGAAGAAAACCTAGGTGATACCATTCAGGAGATAGGCATGGGCAAAGACTTCATGACTGAAACACCAAAACCAATGGCAACAAAAGCCAAAATGGACAATTGAGATCTAATTAAACTAAAGAGCTTCTGCACAGCAAAAGAAAGTATCATCAGAGTGAACAGGCAACCTACAGATTGGGAGAAAATTTTTGCAATCTATCCAACTGAAAAAGGGCTAATCCTCAGAATCTACAAGAAACTTAAACAAATTTACAAGAAAAAACCAACCCCCACCAAAAAGTGGGTGAAGGATAGAACAGACACTTTTCAAAAGAAGACATTTATGCAGCCAACAAACATGAAAAAAAAGCTCATCATCACTGGTCATTAGAGAAATGCAAATCAAAACCACAATGAGATACCATCTCATGCCAGTTAGAATGGTGATCATTAAAAAGTCAGGAAACAACAGATGCTGGAGAGGATGTCCAGAAATAGGAACACGTTGACACTGTTGGTGGGAGTGTAAATTAGTAAACCATTGTGGAAGACAGTGTGGCAATTGCCCAAGGCTCTAGAGCCAGAAATACCATTTGACCCAGTGATCCCATCACTGGGTATATACCCAATGGTTTATAAATCATTCTCCTATAAAAACACACGCACACGAATGTTTACTGCAGCACTATTCACAACAGCAAAGACTTGGAACCAACCCAAATGCCCATGAATGATACTCTGGATAAATAAAATGTGGCACATATACACCATGGAATACTATGCAGCCATAAAAAAGGATGAGTTCATGTTCTTTGAAGGGACATGAATGAAGCTGGATACCATCATTCTCAGCAAACTAACACAGGAAGAGAAAACCAAACACTGCATGTTCTCACTCATAAGTGGGAGTTGAACAATGAGAACACATGGACACAAGGAGGGGAACATCACACACAAGGGTCTCTCAGGAGGTGGCAGGGTAGGGGAGGGATAACATTAGGAGAAATACCTAATGTAGATTACAGGTCGATGGGTGCACCAATCCACCATGGCACATGTATACCTATGTAACAAACCTGCACATTCTGCACATGTATCCCAAAACTTATAGTGTATATATATAATTATGTTTTATATATAAAATACATAAAAATATATATTTTAAAAGATATAATGCCGAAGCCCAGGCAAGAAAAGAAAAATAGTTTAATGGGACTTCATCAAAATCAACAATTTTGTGCATCACATGGCACTATTAAGAGAGTGAAAAGACAAACCACAGAACAGTAGAAATTATTTGTAAATTATATGTTTGATAAGAGATTAACAAGATTATATAAAAACACCCACAATTTAAGAACAAATAAACAACCTAGAGAGAAAATGGACAAAGGATGTGAACAGACATGTCTTCAAAAAAGATATACAAATGTTCAACAAGCAAATGAAAAGACACTAAATATCATGAATCATGAGGGAAATGTATATCGAAAACACAATGAGACACCATTTTATGCTCATTCGGGCAGCTGTTATAAATAAAATGGAAAATAACACACATTGATGAGGATCTGCATACATCTGAAGTCTTCTGCATTGCTGGTAGGAATGTAAAATGGTACAGTTCCCATGGAAAAGACTGTGGTGTGCAGAAGCTCTTTAGTTTAATTACATCCCACTTTTCAATTTTGGCATTTGTTGCAATTGCTTTTGGTATTTTAGTCATGAAGTCTTTGTCCATGCCTATGTTCTGAATGGTATTACCTAGGTTTTCTTCTAGAGTTTTTATGGTTTTGGATCTTACATTTAAATCTTTAATCCATCTTGAGTTAATTTTTGAATTTTTGTGTAAGATGTAAGAAACGGGTCCAGTTTCAGTTTTCTGCATATGGCTAGCCAGTTTTCCCAACACAATTTATTAAATAGGGTTTCCTTTTCCCATTGCCTGTTTTTGGCAAGTTTGCCAAAGATCAGATGATTGCAGATGTGTGGTGTTATTTTTGAGGCCTCTGTTCTCTTCCATTGGCCCATATATCTGTTTTGTACCAGTACCAAACTGCTTTGGTTACTGAAGCTTTGTAATATAGTTTGAAGTCAGATAGTGTGATGCCTCCAGCTTTGTTCTTTCTCCTTAGGATTATCTTGAGTATATGGTCTCTTTTTAAGTTCTATATGAAATTTAAAGTAGTTTTTTCTAATTCTGTGAAGAAAGTCAATGGTAGCTTGATGGGGATATCATTGAATCTATAAATTACTTTGGGCAGTATGGCTATTTTCACAATATTGATTCTTCTTATCTATGAGCATGGAATGTTTGTCCATTTGTTTGTGTCCTCTCGCATTTCCTTGAGGAGAGGTTTGTAGCTCCCACTAAAGAGGTCCTTCACATCCCTTTAAAGTTGTATTCCTGGGTATTTTATTCCCTGTGTAGCAACTGTGAATGGGAGTTTGCTCGTGATTTGGTTCTCTGTTTGTCTATTACTGGTGTATAGGAATGCTTGTTATTTTTGCGCATTGATTTTGTATCCTGAGACTTTGCTGAAGTTGCTTATCAGCTTAAGAAGTTTAACCATCATCAGAGTGAACAGGGAATCTACAGAATGGGAGAAAATTTTTGCAATGTATCCATCGGACAAAGGGCTAATATCCAGAATCTACAAGGAACTTAAACAAATTTGCAGAAAAAAACAACCCCATCAAAAAGTGGGCAAAGGACATGAACAGACACTTCTTGAAAGAAGACATTCTTGCGGCCAACAAACATATGAAAAAAAGCTCATCATTACTGTTCATTAGAGAAATGCAAATGAAAACCACAATAAGATACCATCTCACTCCAGTTAGAAAGGCGATTATTAAAAAGGAAACAAAAGATGCTGGAGAGGATATCCAGAAATAGGAACACTTTTACACTGATGGTGGGAGTATAAATTAGTTCAACCATTGTGGAAGATAGTGTGGTGATTCCTCAGGGATCTAGAACTAGAAATACCATTTGACCCAGCAATCCCATTACTGGGTATATACCAAAAGAATTATAAATCATTCTACTGCAAAGACACATGCACATGTATGTTTACTGCAGCACTAGTCACTACAGCAAAGACTTAAAACCAACCCAAATGCCCATCAATATTAGACTGGATAAAGAAAATGTGGTACATATACACTCTGGAATACTATGCAGCCATAAAAAAGGATGAGTTCATGTCCTTTGCAGAGACATGGGTGAAGCTGGAAACCATCATTCTCAGCAAACTAACACAGGAACGGAAAACCAAACACTGCATGTTCTCACTCATAAGTGGGAGTTGAGCAATGAGAATATATGGGCACAGGGAGGGGTATATCACACGACGGGGCCTGCTGGGGGGTGGGAGTAAAGGGGAGGGATAGCATTAGGGCAAATACCTAATGTAGATGATGGGTTGATGGGTGCAGCAAACCACCATGGCACATGTAACACACCTGCACGTTCTGCCCATGTATCCCAGAACTTCAATATAATTAAAAAAAAAAAAAAAAAAAAGGTTATGGTGGTTCCTCAAAAAGCAAAACAGTTGCCATATGACCAGAATTGTACTCCTAGATATATACCCAAAGGAATTGAAATCAAAGACTCAGGCACTTGTACAGTAATGTTTACTACAGCATTATTCCCAATAGCCAAAAGGTGGAAACAACTCAAGTGTCCATCAATAAATAAGTGGATAGACAAAACTATGATATTTACACAAAATAGAATGCTATTAAGCCATAAAAGGGAATGAAATTCTTGGCCGGGCGCAGTGGCTCAAGCCTGTAATCCCAGCACTTTGGGAGGCCGAGACGGGCGGATCACGAGGTCAGGAGATTGAGACCATCCTGGCTAACACGGTGAAACCCCGTCTCTACTAAAAAATACAAAAAAACTAGCCGGGCGAGGTGGTGGGCGCCTGTAGTCCCAGCTACTCCGGAGGCTGAGGCAGGAGAATAGCGTGAACCCGGGAGGCGGAGCTTGCAGTGAGCTGAGATCCGGCCACTGCACTCCAGCCTGGGCGACAGAGCAAGACTCTGTCTCAAAAAAAAAGAAATTCTGAAATATGAAATGGATTAACTCTGAAGACTTTACGGTATGTGAAATAAGCTGAATCTAAAAGCAAAATTATGGCATTATTTCACTTACATGAGGTATCTAGAATAGGCAAATTTGTAGAGACAGAAAGATTAGAAGTTAGCAGAGTATGAAGAAAGGAAGAATTGAGAAGTTATTACTTAATGGCTATAGAGTTCCTGTTTGGGGTAATGAAAAAAAAACTGGAAATCAGTAGTGGTAATGGTTCCACAACAGTATAAATGTAATTGAGGCCTCCAAGTTGTGTACTTGAAATGCATATGCATTGAAATACAAAAAAGACACACTACTGAGTAAAATCCTATCTGCTGGCCCTTATATTTAAACTCTATCTACTGGATTATAACCTGAATTATACCAGCAAACAAAAATAAATTCCTTCAGCATGCAATGCCTATGAAATCCAATGCAGAAAACTAAGGAACCCATACAGAACCAGGGCACTCTGAAAGCACTCAAAAAGAAAGCGGGTGAATCGACTGAGGTCAGGAGTTCAAGACCAGCCTGGGCAACATGGTGAAACCCCATCTCTACACAAATACAAAAATTATCCAGGCATGATGGCAGGTGCCTGTAATCCCAGCTACTTGAGAGGCTGAGGCAGAAGAATTGCTTGAACACAGGAGGCAGAGATTGCAGTGAGCTGAGATCATGACTTTGCACTCCAACCAGGGTGACTGAGCGAGACTCTGCCTCAAAAAAACAAAACAAAACAAAACAAAACAAAACAAAGGAAAGCACCTATATACAACATTTGCCAAACCTTCAAGAGAAAAAAAACCCTGTAAAATAAAAAGGTCCCATCCAAATAACAGCAATTTCAAAATGAGAAACACAAGAACCCTCAGAGCAGAAAAAAAAAAAATCAAGGCAATAATTCCAGCAATTCAAAAAGTCAGTGTGTTTACTTACCTACCAATGATTGCACTGTGTCCCCAGCAATGGATTCTAAACAGTTTTAAATGTCTGAAATGACATAGAATTCAGAATCTGGATGGCAAAGAAGTTCAAAAAGATTCAAGAGAAAGTTGAAGTCCAAACCAAGGAAGCCAGTAAAATTATCCAAATGTTGAAAGACGACCTGACCATATTAAAAAAAAAAAAAAACAAACAAACTGAACTTCTGGAATTGAAAAATTCACTACAGGAATTTCAACATAAAATTAGAAGCATTAACAAGATTATATCAAACTCAAGGAAGAGTTTCAAAGATTGAAGACTGGTGTTTTGAATCAAGCCAGTCAGACAAAAGCAAAGAAAACAGAATTATAAAAAAGGAACAAAGTCTCTGAGAAATAGGGAGTTATGCAGATAGACGAAACCTATGACACATTAGGACTCCTGAGACAGAAGGAGACAGAGTAAGCAACATGGAAAACATATCTGAGGATACAGTTCATGAACATTTCCCTAATCTTGCTAGAGGTTGATATGCAAATTCAAGCAATTCGGAGAACCTCTCCATGATTCTATACAAGACAATCATCCACAGAACACAAAATCTCTAGGATGCGGCAAAAGCAGCATGAAGAGGAAAGTTTACAGTGCCAAATGCCCACATTCAAAACTTAGAAGGATCTCAAATTATCAATCTAACTTTGCACCTAGAGGAACTAGAAAACAAAAACAAACTAACAAAGCTAACAGAAGAAAACAAAAATCAGAGGAGCACTGAATTGACCTGAGACCCAAAATCCACACAAAGGGTCAATGAAACCAAAAGTTGGATTTTTGAAAGGATAAACAAGATCTGTAGATTGACAGCTAAATTAACAAAGAAAAATGAGAGATGATCCAAATAAGCACAATGAGAAATGACAAAGGAGACATTACAACCAATCTCACAGAAACATAAAGATCCTCAGACACTATTATGAACACCTCTATGCATACTAATTAGAAAATCTAGAGGAAATGAATAAATTTCTGCAAACACACAGGCTCCCAAGATTGAATCAGGAAAAAATAAATGGAAATCCTGAACAGAACAATAACATGTTCCAAAATTGAAACAGCAATTAAAAACCTACCAATGAAGAAAAACCGTAAACCAGATGGATTCACAGCTGAATTCTACCAGACATAAGCAGAGCTAGTACCAATCGTACTGAAATTATTCCAAAAAATAGAAGAGAGACTCCTCCTTAATTCGTCCTATAAACCAGCATCATCCTGATACCAAAATATGGCAAAGACACAATGAAAAAAAACTTCAGACCAACATCCCTGATGAACATAGACACAAAAATCCCCAACAAATACTAGAAATCTGAATCCAGAAGCACATCAAAAAATTAATTCTCCACAATCGAGTAGGCTTTAATCCTAGGATGCAAGGTTGGTTCAACATATGCGGATCAATAAATGTGATTCACCACATAAACAGGACTAAAAACAAAGATCATATAATCTTGTCAACAGACAGAGAAAAAGCTTTTGATAAAATCCAACTTTACTTCATAAAAACTCTTAACAAACTAGCCATCAAAGGAATATATCTCAAAATAGTTAAGAGCCATCTATGGCAAACCCATAGCTAACATCATATAGAACAGGCAAAAGCTGGAACCATTTCCCAGCTTTTTTGAGAAATGGAACAAGAAAAGGATACTCACTCCCACCACTCCTATTCAACACAGTACTGGAAGTCCTAGACAGAACAGTCAAGAGAAAAAATTAAAAGGCACATAAATAGGTAAAAAAGTGAAACTACCTCTTTTTGCTGATGGTATTATTCTACACCTAGAAACCCAAAAGACTCTGCCAAAAGGCTTCTTGAACTGATTTTAAAAAAGTCAGTAAAGTTTCAGAATACAAAATCACAATATTTTGTGATTATTGAAAAAATGATTCTAAAGTTTTCTTTAGTTTATATGGAAAAGTAAAAGATCCATAATAGTCAACACAATATTTAAGGAGAACAAAGAGGACTGATACTACTTGACCTCATGACTTACCATAAAGCTACAGTAATCAAGACAGTGTGGAATTGATGAAAGAACTCATTAGTTATTCAGTGGAACAGAATAGAGAAGCCAGAAACAGACCCTCTGACAAAAAGGTAATTCAATGGAAATTGTTGTCTTTTCAATAGATGGTGCTGGTACAACTGGACATCAACATGCAAGGAAAACTGAATGTATTCACATACCTTACACCTTTTACAAATGCCAAACTCTTAAAATTCCTAGAATATAACACACAACAAAATCTAGGTGACCTTGGGTTTGGCAATGAATTCTTACATACAACACCAGAAAGCAAGATGCATAAAAGAAAACATTAATAAGTTGAAATTCATTAAAATTAAAATGTTCCACTCTACAAAATATACTATTAAGAGAGTAAAAAGACAAACCACAGGCTGAGAGAAAGTATTTGCAAAACACATACTTTGTAGAAGACTGGTATCCAAAGTATACAAATAACTCTTTAACAACTCAACAATAATAATATAAACATCCCAATGAAAAAGTGTGCATAGGCTCCTCAGTCCTCACTCCACTAGAGCCTCCTCCAGAAACTGGTGGGTGAGGGAATTTGGAGGCCACTAAGCCCTCTTTTCCTTCAGGAACCATCCTGTACCCATGCCACTACAAAAAGGGGGGTCACAGGCCTGATCAGAAACCTCTTCAAAGAAGATACATAGAAGAAAAATAAGCTTGTAAAAAGCTGCTCAATATCATATGACTATGCAGAATTAGAAATTAAAACAATAGTGAGATATCACAACCTACGTTTTAGAACGGCCAAAATCCACAATACTCACAACACCAAACGTTGATGAAGATGCAGAACAATAGGAAGTCTTATTCATTGCTGGTGGGAATACAAAATGGCACAGCGACTTTACAAGACAGTTTGGCAGTTTCTTACAAAACTAAACATACTCTTACCATATGATCCAGCAATCATCAAATGAGTTCAAAACTGCCCACTCAAAAACCTGTACTTGAATGTTTATAACAGTCTTATTTATGAGTGCCAAACCTTGGAAGCAACCAAGAAACCCTTCAACAGGTGAATAGATAAAAACTGTGGCAAAACCCAAAAATGGAATATTATTCAGTGACAAAAAGAAATTAGCTATCAAGCCAGAAAAAGACATGGAGGAACCTTAAATGCATATTGGTAAGTGAAAGAAATCAATATTAATATATTCTATATAATTCCAACTTATATGACATTCTGGAAAAGGCAAACCTATGGAGACAATAAAATGTTAGGTGATTGCTCAGGATATGAGGGTGGGATGAAATAGGTGTAGCATAATGGAGTTTTAGGGCAGTGAAACTGCTATTCTGTATGATACTGTGATGATGGATACATATCATTATACACTTGCCAAAATCCATAGGATGTAGAACACAAAGAGTGAAGCCTAATGTAAACCATGGACTTTAGTTAATTATAAGATACCAACATTGGCTCATCAACTGTAACAACTGTACCACACTAATGTAAGATCTCAATAGTAGAGGAAATTGGGGTTTATGGAATCTGTGCTTTTTGCTCATTTTTTTCTGTAAACCTAAAATTAGTTTTAAAAATCTATTAATTAAAAACTGCATATTAAAAAGTGCAGATAAAATAAAGACATTCCTAAATAAAAACTGAGAGTATCTGTGGCCTGCAGACCCAGTTTATGTGAAATACTAAAGGAAGTTCTTCAGGCTGGCATCAAGTGACATCAGATATTAATTGGAATCTGCACATAGAAAAAAAACATTTCAAGAAGCCAAATAAATTCCAAGTAGGATAAATTCAAAGTGAACCATACCAAGATAAAGTATAATTAAACTGTTGAAAGTAAAAAACAAAGAGGGAAATCTTGAAATCAGTAAGAAAGAAGTGACTTGTTAAGTACAAGAGATTCTTCATAAGATTAACAGTTATTTTCACATCAGAAACCATGAAGGTCAGAGGCAGTGGGATGGCATATAGTATTTAAAGTGCAGAAATTACAAAACAAACAAGCAAGCTCTGTCAACCAAAAATTCTATACCGAGCAAAATTATTCTTCCAAAAAAAAAAAGAAATGAAGAAATTCCCAGACAATCAAGGGCTGAGGGAGTTCATCACTATTAGGACAGCTTTTTAATAAGTTCTAAAGAGAGGTCCTTAGGCTGAAATGAAAAGACACTAGACAATAACTTGAGGCATGTGACAAAACAAAGAAAACGGTAAAGGTAACTGCACAAATATATTTAAAAGCCAATATTGTATTTTGGGGTTGGAACTCTTTTTCCTGCATGATTAAAAGACAAAATGATAATCATAAGTCTGTTAATGGACACACAATACATAACATATAATTTGTGATAACAACAACATAAAATGGGAGGTATGGATATATATAGCAGTAGAATTTACATACTATTAAAGCTAAGGTGATATTAATTCAAACTAGTGTTTTATAAGTTTATAAGTTAAGATGTTAATTGTAACAACTAAGAAAATAAAAAGATACAGAAAAGGAAATAAGGTACACAGTACACTAAAAAACCTCAATGAAACATAAAATAAATAAGTAATGAAGGAATTGAGGAACAAAAAACATACGACATGGAAAACAAATTAGCAAAATAGCAGAAGTCCTTCCTTATGTGTTATGGGCTGAATTATATTCCCTCGAAATTCATACATTGAAATCACAACTCCCAGTATCTCAGAATGTGAGTAAGCAATGTACATTCACTGAGGGCAGTAAATGCCTACATAAAGAAAGAAGAATGATCTCAAATCAATAACCTAAATTTAGACCTTATGGAACTAAAAAGAGCAAACTAAACCCAAATATAGCAGAAGAAAGGAAAAAACAGAGTGGAGAGAAATGAAATACAGAATAGAATAATAGAGAAAATGAACAAGACCAAAAGGTTTTTCTTTGAAAAGAAATTTGACAAACTTTCAGCTACAAGGATTAAGGAAAAAAAGAAGAAGACTGAGATGACTAGAATCAGAAATGAAAATAGGGACATTACATATCACTCTTACAGTAATTCAGAAAAAAATTAGAAGAGAATACTAAAAATAATTGTAGGCCAACAAACTAGACAACCTAGATGAAATGAACAAACTCCTAGAATTGACTCAAGTAGAAACAGAAAACCTGAATAGACCTATAACAAGTAAATATTGAATGTGTAATCAAAAACCTATCAAGAAAAAAAAAAAATCCCAAGATCAGATGGTGTCACTGTTAGGTATATGCCCAAAAGAAAGAAAATTCTCCCAAATATTTAAAAGAAGAATACCAATCCTTCTTAAACTTTTGAAAACACAGAAGAGAGGGAAACACTTTTTAACTTCCTAACTGAGGGGAAGGAAAATGAGAAATGGCTGCTTAATGGATATGGGATTTTCCTTGCAGGTGATAAAAAATTTCTGAAACTAGATAGTGGGTGGTTGCATAACACTGTCAATGCAGTTAATGCCACTGAATTATACACTTTAAAGTAGTTAAAAATGCAAATTTTATGTCATGTGTATTTTTTCCACAAAAAACCATTATGCTCAGTTTTAAAAGCCCTGAAAGAATACATATTGTATAAAATGTTCAAAAATGTGAATATAAGAGAGAAGGTAGATCAGTGGTTGTTTAGGGCTAGAAGGATTGGAGGGAAATTGGGAGTGACTAAAAGTGGTCACAAGGTTTACTCTTAGGATGATGGAAATGTTCTAAAATTAGATTATGGTGATAGTTACACAACTCTGTAAGTACATTAACATTCAATGAATTGCTCTCTTAATATGAGTTTAACTTTATGTTCTGTAAATTATTTCTCAATAAATTATTTTTATAAATCAGATGGCTGACTCTCAAGCTGACCAGAAAAGTATCAAAGTTAGCTTAATACCAATCACTGTACTTCTGCAGAGCAGATACAATCCTACATTCAATACAATTAGCCAGTAAAGTTAACAAAAAAGAAAGCAAACTTACCAGCTTTTAGTATTAATATGCCATAAACACCATTTTCTTATATACAGCTCAAATGACTCAATGTTGACACATAAATTAAAGGTTCAAAGATAGTAAGGAAAAGGCAGTCTATCACCAAGTTATAATACTCAGTGCACTTGCTTTATGCATGTTGTCTTTGACCAAGAGCACAAAACGTATTTTATGTAAGATCTAAATTATACATAGTTTACATGTAATTTGCTTAATTCTTGGCAGAACTATTTGTCTCTCATTGCAAAGACCGATTTTCTTTTCCAAATGGCATATTGTATAGATGGGGCATTTGTTTCTATCATATGCTTTTCCTTCTTTTTATAATTAGCTACAAAAACACAGAATCAATCAGGACAGTGAATTACAACCTCTATCTCCTGAAACATCATAGTCATGTCATGAGTCAGAAAGTAGTCCTTTCCTCTGACCATCTCTCTCTCAATTTAATAAGTATTAAAGCAAAAAAGGAAAGGATAAAAGTAATTTCAAATTTTGAGTGATAGCATGACTGGGGCTGAAACTAACTATGATATCACAGTTGGTTCAGTGGTAGATAGAAGAACAGGTAAATGAAAAGCCTCATTTCATGTATCATGTAGCTGTGAAATCCCACCAGAGCCAAGAGAGATTAGGGGGAACTCAAGGCACTCTGACCTATATTTCTTTTCTTTATCACCTAATTTGCTAGAGAAAATTCCCATGAATTATACTGCCAAAAAAATTATAAGGCAGACTATCTACATAAAAATTCTTGTCTTGGAAACATTTTCAATAATTGGCTAACATAGCATCTTCATTATTATTTCCATTTTATTTTGTGAGCAAACAGAGATATGACTTCGATAAAGCTAGATACCCAATTAGAGATGACTATAGCAAGATGTCAAACAACAGCCCATAGTCCAGATCTGGTGTGCTGCCTGTTTTTGTAAATAAAGTTTTATGAGCACACAGTAATGCTCACTCACTTACATATGGTTATGGCTGTTTACATGTGACAATGCCATAGTTAAGTGGTTGCAACAGAGACCTCTGGCCCACAAAGACTAAAATATTTACTATTTGGTTTTCTACTCACTGTTAAAGAATTAAAATTCAGTGGGCTGTTTATTATACAACTTATGTGAACATTTCTTGTCTCAGGACTAGTCAATTTGATGTAAGAAACACGATGTAGTCAAGAGAATGCAGTGTTAAAGACAAAAACAAAAACAAAATAAAGCAAGGATTATTTTTGTGGCTGGGCTATTTGCCGTGTAACTCTGAGAAGGTCACTTCACCTCTCTGGATTTATGCCCACACCTGTAAAATAAGGGATGTGAACTATATGAATGCAAATCATCCTTCCAATTAAACTATTGTAGTCTATTCAACTTATTTTACAGATTAGAAAATCAGTAGTGAATGTATAAAAATTCTTAATTATATTTTATATTTTTTCATGTACACAGACATCTTTGAGTTGCTTTAAATTTCATCATAAAACCATGTTAAAAGTAACTAGTAGTATCCCGATTTTATAGGTGAGAAAACTTGAGGCTACAGAAAGAACAGTGACTTGCACAAGGTTACCAGCATGTTCTTAATGTTTTGTGGTCTAGTATAGTGTTGACAACATGGCACATACAAAATCAGAGGCCGTGAACTGTAATGCTTACACAGCAAGGCAGATAATGTAAACTACCGGTGGTTTCTAAGATGAACCAGAGAATGTATGTTCTACTTAAAGGAAGCAGCCACCACTCAGAGCCAACTGTTGACATATAGCCGTGTGGGTCCAGTATTGCCAGATCTTTAGATTTTACAAGAGGCTGGATATCATGAATTTTATTTTAAATATTCCAATGTTTAAATGCTGGTAAACTGCTTAAAATGTTTAAAAACAGAGTGGGCTGTATTTGGCTCATGGATGACAATTTACAAATCTATATTAAATAAATTTTTTAAATTGACAGATTTGCGAACTAAAATATACTGATGCCTCAACTTCACTATGAGCTTTTAATTATCCAAAGTAATGGAGGATAGGAGAGATCAGAGCATCAGTATTATCTTAGTTTCCATTGAATATGTTATTCAAATTATTGATAGTAAAATCAAATAATTGAAAAAAATGTTTCTTATTTCAGGCCTTCTAGTGAAGGTATTAACAAATAGACAAAGTGTAAACAGGTCATCAGGAAAAGGGATAGTCCTGGATAGTACAGAAACCAAAAAAAAAAAAAAAAAAAAAAAAAAAAAATCTCTGTTCTTAAGTAATTGAGATTAGCTGTATTTACATGAGGGGAAATTCAAACATGATTAATTCATACTGAGGCTTTAAAAATAATAGGGATGGGTAGGAACTACTGATTTAACTTTTAAAAGTAAGATATGACAATTAAGAAAAGGAATTTATGCTGTCAGCTTTTTTTTTTTAATTTATAGAAAACCATTTGAGAATACTGTACCTGCTTTGACAAACAATAAACTAAGCAATGTTTACAGTGAAGCTCTGACCTACTTGTGACTGCCAACAGAATCAATAAAATGCTTAACTTTTCCATTCAAAAAGTCATAGAGTTGGCAATATTTCATTATTTGTCTTTTTGAAGTAAACATTAAACCAGGCAGGAAAAGAATGGAGATGATAAAATAATGAGTGCTTCTTGGGAATATTTTTGGCTTTAATAAAATAACTGCACCACTAATTATTCTTCCACAAGGCACTATAATTTTGAATCTGATTTCGCTGGCTACTTATTATACAAAAGTTTAAATGAAATCATTCATGCAGTACTAGGAAACATACTTTAGGTAAAATGAATTAATTTTCCTCATTGGCTTCAATTAAAATGTTTTAAAGGTCTCTTCCCACCAGAGGAAAAAATTCACAAAAACTAAAGTGAAATTTTAAAGAAGACAAGATTAAGAGAGTACTCTTAAATCCATGACATAAGTAGTAACGCTATGCTAGCATGTTATTGTAACATGTTTAAAACTAAGGATTTGCCCTGCAAACTTTGTAGGTTACTCTCACTTTGCCTTTCTTCAGATCAGAAGCTCTCCTTTATACCTATAACTTGGAAATACCTTAAGTCACAGCATCAAGTATTTTAAAAAGAATAAGTAGCCCACTTACATTTATAATTACTTAGTATTTAACTTATACTGCATTTATGTGAAATGATGGAAACCCATGTTAAATGGTAAAAGTTGGACAAATAACAATGTGTCTGTTCCCAAGTTTCCTTATCTCTAAAATAAAGATAGCATTGTTACAAGAATTAAATAAATTGTGTAAAGTACTTGAAAAGAGTTCATAGCACATAGTAAGTTTTCGATAAATGTTAGTTATTATTATTATTATACAATAAAACAGTTACTCACTCTTTTGTTGAGACAAATAACAGGCCATAGGCTGCAACCCAGTGTGCAACAGCAGCAGAGACAACCACACAGCAGCCATTTCACATTGACCGGGAGAGCCTTTTTCAAACATGCATTCACACGGCCAATGCTGGTCTTAAATTCTTCTGGGGCCACCTATAAGAGGGTACAATCTTTAACAGTTTGTGGGCAGCTTTTCACTATCTCTAAATCTAAGAAAAACGTTTATTACAAATAATTTAAGGAATCACAAATATCTAAATAGATATATTCGCCATAAATATGTTCACACACTCTAGGGTGGCATTGAAAAGCGCAACAATATAATTTCATGTTCATAGAACTTAGCCTGATGTTGAAAAACAATCTTCTGAAATGACCACCAATAAAGTGACTGCAATAAACTTGACGGAAAAGGATAACTTTCAAGCTGTTTTCTTACCAAATATTCTCATTATCAAGGCAGTATAATTGATAGTCTCTAGTCATTATGAGTAAAAGCTGGGTAAGACTAGAAGCATAACACAACAATAAAAACCCAAATACTACTAGAGGAAATGCAATTAAAATTAGACCTTGGCAATATTCCTGGATTACTTTGAAAAAGGCAACTCTCAAACTCTTATTCCCTGGCAAATTTGCAATATAACAATTTTAACATTAGCCACTGTTACACTAACAAAAGACAATGCCTAGTGATTGCATTCAAAATGGCCTGTTAATATTCATTATAAAATGGACTCGGAACTGCTGTAAATTTTCAAAGTTGAAAGGTCTTTAAATACACAAGTTTAATATTTCTAGTTACTACCTCCATTCCTGGAAGTGGCTGCTTGTGCTTCTCTGTAAACAAGGACAAAGTCAGTTCAAAGGCATGCACATGACTGGAATAATTAGATTTATACCAAAAATTCTGCTTGAAGGTTATACAATTCAAACGTACACTAAAAATAGTTTGCTTTCAGTGAAATCACATTTCTGGATTACAAAAATGATTCCCTTTCATTTAGAAAGCTGTCAGACTATAAAGTTTACGAAAGAACTTTTAGCATCTGGCTATAAAAGCAAAAATTATGCAATTGTTAGGAAAAGTAAGGTACTATAAAATAAAAACCACATTAGCAGGTTAGGAATCAAAAATATAGAGCTTTACTACCACTATTCCAAATAAAAATTGTACTTGAGGAATCAATGTATTACATTTTTGTCTCTTACTAAAGATGTCTTAGAATCAACACCACAAAACATATACCTATTAGCAAATGTTATAAAAACACATGATCACAGAATTCAGCACTAGAGTAAGCTAAACATTAAGAATATAAGCTTTATTAGAAGCTTTATTAGAATTGTTCATGTCACTCAATAAGGTTAATTGCGTAGCCCATGAATCTGATTTTCTTACTAATATGTTAACAAACAATAGTTGTGAAATTATAAGGCTCAAAACTTTGTTTACACGGAGCAAGTAAACTAATTTCATTCTCCATCTAGACTGTCAGCAACATGATGTAAAGACAATCACTGTGTGCAAATAATTCCAATTAAATGGCAAAATTTCTAAGTAAATATGAAAACAAATTCAGAGAGCCTTGCCTTATAATTGAAATTAGAAAACACTAACAAACTTAGTGCACTAAGCACATTAAACTAAGACAAACTAAAAACATTGAAAAACAGATCAAGAGACTTGAATTATAGTTACTTATTAGCTATGAAAAATTCAGGCAAAATCATTTAATTTTCGGAGTTTCAGTTTCCCACTGATAAAACGAGAATAATAATCTTCGTCTAATATATGTCACAAAAAATGTAAATTAATCCTTGGAAGTAAGCTCCTGACTGAAATGCCTTGAAAAAGAAAGTCCATGAATCATGTCTCTGAGAAGGTTTAGAGAAAGAAAAAGCTCTTTTGCATGAAGTCTCACCTGAAGGCAATGGGTTTACTCAAGTAACTATTAATATTCTATAGTTTTCCTATATACTATATTATAAACAAAAGCATAATTTGTTTATAATCTGCTGCATGTTAAACGCAGATTCAATGCTCTTTAATTCTTCAGCAAAACAAAAACAAAAACAAAAAACAAGCTCTTCTTTCTAAAAACAAGGTACCAAGTTTCTATCTTAAGATTTACCTCTCCAATAGCAATATTCAACTTCTTTTCTCCTAGGGAATCACTGAGCAATCAAATAGAAGTTAAAATAAAGAAAAAATATGTACATATTTAGCTTTAAACTATAATATTACATTACTGTCAACTCTCTTTAAATTATGTATCCAGAATAGCTAACGTTTTTTAAACATGGTAAATTTTGATATAAACTCATGCAAATCATAAAATTATTAAATGTGTCCATTTACAAATTTAAATGTTTGTAACTGGAATTTACATTCTTATTTAAAAAGTAGGTACAAACACAGATGTTAAAAAATAAAACTAAAAGCTGCAGAAATGAGTCAGTCCAAAAGAAAAAAAAATTTGTTTATAAGGAGCCTTAGAAAAGAAAGCTCCACTTCTACCAGGGATGAATAGTGTTAGAAGACTGAGGGAGACAAAAGCTAGAGAATAAAAGAGGGAAGAGAAAACTGGCTTTTTATTTCAAACATTGTGAATAAAATAAATTGTATGCTGAGGTATATAAAATTTGTTATAAAATTTGCCTTTTATTATATGTTTCTGGAATTGAAAACAAAAACATTACCTAAATATATGGTCATTTTCCTTCTTTCCCGCCAACACTTTCTTCTTTTTAACATTTAATAGTGTCAATTTCTATTTTCTTACTATGGACAAATTAAAAACTAAAATATTCAAGTTACTAAAAATGAGAATTCAAATGTTTTGAGGTCATAAGACAAATATATTGAAAAGAAAAGCTTTTACCAGAGTTTCAAACAATAAACTAACATCTGCATTTTGACTTTAAAAGGAGGACAGGATTGCCTTTGAAAGAAATCTGTATTTGAGTAACAGTAAAAGTCGTAAAACAGAGCTAAAGACATAAGAAGTGAGAATTAGTTAACTCAATTTTAAACAACGTGAAAGAAATGTTTAGTTAACTCTGTAGAATCAGGTTAACATTTTACTCATTTACTTTCATATAATTGAGTATCTCTAGCAATGAAGGTTAGATAGTAGAAGATTCTTACTTTTTAACTGAACAGTAGGTTGTAAAGAAACATTTCATTTCTTTTGGCTTTCTTGGAATGAAAAAAGAAAACCACACCATAAAGGTGGGGTAAAGGGTCATAATATTTTATAACAGGATGTAAGAGACTCTGTAAACAGAAGAAACTCTAAGGAAACCCCAGCAGGTCTGATCTGCTTCCTTCAATCATGGGGAACACAATCCTATCAATCAGGTGTCATACTGTATCACAATAGTAAAGGTCAATTTTTATTGCTTACAATCCCCAAACACTGCACACTAGTCTCCCTATAACATGGTTTAATTGTTTCAAGCTAAGGGCCAAAAGCTTTACTTTCTTTTCTAAATTGCTGTGGTTCTTTTATTTTCTGGTCACTAGAATCTGTGTGTATACAACTGTTCGACATGAAATACGGAAAACAATCTTTTCTCCACTTAATATAAAAGGTTATCTTTTTGTTTACACTAAAAGCATTAACACATAAGAAGCAAAAAATCAAAATTGAGCCACAGAGCTTGTCAAAATTGTTTTTTGAGGTTTTCAGACTTCCCTCTGCAATTTTGCTTAGCTCAGGCAGGCATAAAAACTATTTAGAATTGCATTCATATTGGAAGACTGATTTTGGATTTCGTAAAAGGTAGATTTTTTTTCTACTTTAGCTGTCACGGTTATTCATTTAAAAATATTTTAATGTAAGAGCTGTTAAGTCTGAAATTTAGACCTTTTTTTCTTTTATTTTTTTCCTCAGATACACATGAATAATGTTTGCCTTTTCTCTCCAGTTATTTGAGAAGCATTTTGATAATGCAAAGGAACCTATACAAATGAAAGTGCCTGTCAGAGAAAAATTATCTCAACGAGAAAATGAATAAAGCTAATGCTACCACCACGTGACTTTCAAAAATCAGGTCTTCAGAATTCCTTTTAGTGTTTTTCCCATCACCAAACACATGCTAAGAAAAATATCACAGTTATAATTTATACCTTATCCAACACATGATAAATTTTGTACACTATACATAATGTACACTTAATTACTCAAGTCATTATAATGTGCTACAAAAACAATCACTTGAAAAGAATGGATATCTTTATGAGCAGCTCATATCCAGATAATTTAGGTTGTGTGAGTGCATACCAAAAGCAGCTTATTATTCTTTCTTACTCCTCTAGTTTAAAACAGTCTACTATCTTTGGGGCCACTGGAATTTTTAGTTTCAGAAGGCTTGTAAATAAATGAGAAAGTGTGAAAAGAAATTCTGAAGATTCCTTGAGCATATAAAATAGGCCAATTTCGAAAATGGATAATTTGTATGCCTGGGAATTTTATACACTGACGTATTTTTTAGATTATTCATTTCTAGAATTTCTTGGACCTGTATTTCAAACTAAGCCAATGGTAAAGTTGGATATAACTACACCTACAATACATGCAGCAGCATCAAAGGAAACATGAAGAATAAGTTTTTTACTGAAGTTCTTATAAATCACATTCTCTTTAATTTTAATAATGAATTTACCATCTTCCTACAAAAATACATTATTATTCAAGATATATTTCCATAGCTACTTTATTCATTGGAAAAAAACATTTATGATTAATTCATATAAGACAAATCTAAGTCTAGGCTGCTGCTTCAATTGGTAAATTATTCCAATTGATCAGGACAGGAAGGTAGAACGTACTCAAGAGTGAGCCAAAATCTCACACCAAAGGGTTCTTTGTGTCCTAAAATGTTAAATGGCCACATATTTTCTAAGGCTAACTTAGCCAGGAACTATGATCACCTGTTTAGTATTCTGTGGAATGATTTGATATTATACCTCAGAAGAGACAGAAAAGATCAACAGTCAACAGAACAAATTAGTGGTGAGACCAGAGAACAATAATGTATTCTCTCAGAATTAGATGAAGAAAAATTGCAAAAGCAATGAAAAATTGAAAGCCAGTGAGTGAAATGAAAAGCAACCAGAGTGAAACTACAATACAATGATGAAGAACAGTCAACAGCAACTACAAACTAACACTGGGAAGCTAATAAGTACATGACAGAATACTAGGAATTTTATATATGCTCTCTCATTTAACTCTTAAATTAAAAAGTGAGGTAACTATCAGCATCATCTCTATTTTTCACATAAGAACTGAGGCTCAGAGAAGTGACCTGCCCAAGGCCACACGGTAAGTGACAGAACTTGGATTCCAACCCAGATTTGACTGCAAAGCTTGTTTAACTACTATATTTTATCTCAAGCTACCTCCCATTTTTCAAGGGGAAAATGAAGCAAATAAAGTGTAACATACCTTGCAGGGTTAAATTAAACAGAATTTCTTATGATTTCAAAGATGTTCCTTGAAAAAAGAAATAGGTCTGCTGTCTACTCCCCCAAAGAGGCTGGGGGGAAGATTGTGATTAGGCCAAAAGCAAAAAGAATACACAGTTGGAAAATGCATGACAAAAAGAAGCAAATGTCAGTAGAAGCATCTTTTCTGGTTCTCAAAGAGTTTAGAACAAGGGACATTGAATTAAGAATAAATTAAAGTTCAAAAGGTAATACAGTCACATGGTTTAAAAATGAAAGCAATACTAAAAGATATACAGAAAAGTCTCATCCTTATCCTTGCCTCCATCCATCATCTCATTCCTCTTCTCCCATCAAAGGTAATAACTTTTATTAGTTTCATGTGTATCTCTCTAGAATTTCTTTATGTAAAAATACATTTATTAAAGGGCTTATTTCTCCAATTTATTACACATACTAAACACACTGATTTTCATTTTGCTTTTCTCACCAACAATATGAGAATAATTGATGCTACAACAGAATAAAAAACCTGTTAGATAATTTTAAAACATGACCAAAATCTATACTGACAAATACCATTATTCTAGCACTAAAATTAAATATATTAAATTTAAAGGCTTCAAAATACAAAAAGTTAACTTCCTTTAACCCCTAATCATCTTTTTAGCTACCCAAGCTTTCAACTGTTAACCATTTGGCAATGATTGAGTATTCTATATTACAATGGTTTTTCTCTCCTCTTCTATAATTGTTCAAGTAACAAACATATATAAATAACTTTTTGCCTTAGGTAGAGCCTTTTCCTTTGGGCATAGAAAGTTCATATTATTGTCATAAGATGATCTTCCAAATATAGTTTCTTTTTAAAAATTGTATATATTTAAGGTGTACAACATGATGTTTTGATATACATATAGACAGTAAAATGATTACTAGTCAAACACATTAGCATATCCATCTCCTCACGGTCACCTTTTTGTTATTTTGTGATAAGAACACCTGAAATCTACTCTCAGCAAATTTCCAGTGTATAATACAATATTATCAACTATAGTAATCAGGCTGTGCATTAGGTCTTTAAATTTATAGTTTTGAATCCTAGTAAATCTTTGAATTTACTAGAAACTACTACTCAATGTAGAAAACCAGGGACTAGAAAGGTACTAATTTATTACAGTGAGTCCAATCTTACTAACTCAAACTCTCTAAAAGTCAGAAAAACATCTAATAAAAAATTTAATTATTTTCATGTATAACAAATCATACCATATAGTACTTTAAAAATTAATAGCAGTGACAGTTAAAAAAATAACTTTAACTCTAAAAACACTGGAAATTAATGACCCAAATAAAAACAATTATAGCTACCTATGCTGAGAAAAAAAATACAAAAGTGAAAAAGCTGAATGGATAAATAAATAATGGCTGGCATTAATGGACAATGAACAAAATAACTGGTCAGAGGCTGGTAGCCATGGCAACAGCTTTCAGATACTATAAACACAGCTTCCAACTACTGAGGCCTCCTATTACTTGACTTCATTAACAATGATTCAAAGCATTTGTCATAACAATGAGTAAGCCATAAAACAATGCTTTAGAACTGAAAACTTCAAAGCAAATTCTCACTTACCTTCCCTGTTAGAACGGAGGGAAATTCAGTATCAAACTTGTTGCTCAAGCCAAACCTTCAAAACAAAGACAGAACAAAATATGTTCTACCCAGCATATTTAAATATTTCCTTTTTTTAAAAAAGTTATAAACCTATGCATTTTTCTTTTGGCTTTTTGATTTAAAAATGTGCCCTGAAAAATTTTTTATATGATATTTACAGAAAGCAAATCTTTGATTATTAATCCAAACTAATTTTTAAAAAGCTTAACAAAAAGCAAACATTAAAGTGGGATTCTAACTCAACCCATGATGTAGGATTAAAAAATAATAAGTTAAAGAAACACATACTGAGCTGGAAATGTCCATTTTTAACTGAAATGTTTCAGTTAAAACCTACTTTAGTTGATAACTGTTGGAGCTGGATTATGGGTACTGTGTGGGATTTCATTATACTATTCTTTCCACTTTTGTGTATGTATGCAAATGTTCCTAATAAAAACTACCCCTCCACAATTAATACAGCCTTTGGAACTACAGAGTTTGACCACTTGTGACCATTTACTATTCAGATACTCAAAGTTTAATCCTTATGAATGGCTTTCACATTTGTGCTCAACCAGTTTTGAAAAAACAGATCCCAGACTTGAAAACTCTCTTTTCCAGTATACTCAGTGAAATCTGCATTAAGAAGTCAAAATGAATTTTATGAGGCTTTGCTCACTTGCTTGTTGATTTCAGGGATAACAAAGGTCACTTCCTGAATGTTAGATGATACTATTTCATATTAACTACAAGTTTACATTAGTGGAGGGTAGGTTGTAAACAAAAAGGAAAAGACAGTAACATTTATTGAGAACTCCATATGAGGTGGGCAATAACAGTAACAGCTACCAATAACTATGTTTTTACCATGGGCTAGACACTGTGCTAACTAAATACAGTCACATGCTACATAACATGTTTCAAAGATAGACTGCATATATGATGGTGGTCCCATAAGATTATAATGGAGCTAAAAAATTTCTATTTCCTAGTGTTGCCATAGCCCTTGTAATGTCATAGTCATAGCCTTCATAACATCGCAGTACAATGTATTACACACATTTGTGGTGATGCTGGTATAAACAAACTTACTTTGCCACCATAGAGAAGTATAGCACATACAATTACATACAATACATAATACATGATGATAATAACAAATGACCGTTACTGGCTTATGTATTTATTATACTATACTTTTTATTGTTATTTTAGAATATATTCCTTCTTCTAACAAAAAGTTAACTGTAAAATAGCCTCAGGCAGGCCCTTTTAGAAGTATTCTAGAAGGTACTGTTATCACAGGAGATGACAGCTCCGTGATATTATTGTCCCTAAAGACTTTCCAATGGGATAAGCTGTGAAGGTGGAAGTGATATTGACGATCCTGACCCTGTGTAGACCTAGGCTAATGTGTGTGTTTGTATCTTAGATTTTAACAAAAAAGTTTAAAAAGTAAAAAAAAATTAATAGAATAAGGATATAAAGAAAATATTTTTGTACAGCTGTACAATGTGTTTGTGTTTTAAGCTAAGTATTATTACAAAAGAGTCAATGAGTTTCTAAAAATTGAACAGTTTATACAATTTAAAAGTTATAGTAAGCTAAGGTTAATTTATTATTGAACAAAGAATAGCATTTGAAAATAAATTTATTGTAGCCTAAGTATACGGTATTTACAAATTCTACAGTAGTGTACAGTAATATCCTGGGCCTTCACATTCACTTACTACTCACTTACTCACTCACTCACTCACACAGAGCAACTTCTGGTCCTTCAAGATCTATTCATGGTAAGTGCCCTATTAAAGGTATAACATTTTTTGTCTTTTATATTATATTTTCTCTGTACTTTTTCTATGTTTAGAAACCCAAATACTTACCATTGTGCTACAACTGCCTATAGTAATCAGTATAGTCACATGCTGTACAGGTTTGTAGCCTAGGAGCAACAGGCTTACCATATAGCTTAGGTGTGTACTAGGCTATGCCATCTAGGTTTGTGTAAGTATACTCCATGATGTTCACACAATGATAAAATTGCCTAACAATGCATTTCTTAGGAGGTATCCCCATTGTTAAGTGACACATGACTCTACATTACTTTTATGCTTTAAAAGTCTTCAAGAGAAGTATTGTCAACCCCATTTTAAAGACAAAGAAGCTAACATCCAGAAAAAAAAATTCAGAAAATAAATTAAATGACTTGCCCACAGTCATGTATTAAGTAGGGAAAACCAAAACTCCAATGTTGACCCCCTAAATCCTTATTTTATCCTATATTAAGAGAACAGGAACTATGGGTTATTTATTTTGCTGTTTTCTATTATACCTAGCAGCATAATGAAATCTAATCAGTGTTGAAAAATGTTTGTTGAATAATAAACTACTGTACTATTTAACTAATTTATGGCACTTGGTTGTAGGGTCACTTTAAAGAAATGTTAAGAATCCAATGTCTGATTAAAACTCTGTGCAAGACCTAGAGGAACTGGGAAAACAAGAACAAAATAACCCCAGAGCTAGCAGAAGAAAATCTGAGAACCAAAAATCCACACAAAATATCAATGAAACCAAAAGTTGGTTCTTGGAAAGAAGAAACAAGATTTACAGACTGCTAGCTAGATTAATAAAGAAAAAAGAGAGAAGATCCAAATAAGAGCAATCAGAAATGACAAAGATGACATTATGACCGATCCCACAGAAATACAAAAAATCTTCAGATAACTATTATGAACACCTAGCACACAAAATTGAAAATCTGGAGGAAATGGGTAAAATTCTGGAAACATACAAGCTCCCAAAATTGAATCAGGAAGATTTGAGGCCCTAAACAGAACAAGTTTCAAAATTGAATCAGAAATAAAACACCAACCAACCAAAAAAAGCTCAAGACCATACTGATTCACAACCAAATTCTATTAGATGTACAAATAAGAGCTGGTACCAATCCTACTCAAATGATTCCAAAAATTTGAAAAGGAAAGACTCCTTCCCAAGTCATCCTATGAAGCTAGCATCATCCTTAGAGGAAAAGCTGGCAGAGAAAGAAGGAAAATAAGAAAACTACTGGCCAATATCCCTGACGAACATAGACACAAACATCTTAACAAAATACTAGCAATCCGAATCCAGCAGCACATCAAAAAGTTAATTTGCCATGATCAAAGAGCCTTTATTCCTGGGATGCAAGGTTGGTTCAACATACACAAATCAATAAATGTAATTTACCACATAAACAGGATTAAAAACAACAAAAAAAAAGATCATCTTAATAGGCTCAGAAAAAGCTTTCGATAAAATTCAATATTCCTTCATGATAAAACCCTCAACAAACTAACCATCAAAAGAATGTACCTCAAAATAATAAGAGCTATGTATGAGAAACCCACAGCCACCATCACACCCAACAGGCAAAAGCTGGAACCATTCCCCTTGAGAACTGGAACAAGAAAAAAAATGTCCACTCTCACCACTCCTTTTCAACATAATACTGCAAGTACTACTCAGAGCAGTCAGGCAAGAGAAAGAGAAAAAGGCATGCAAGCAGGAAAACAAGAAGTCAAACGATCTCTTTTTGCGGACAATATGATTCTATACCTAGAAATCCCTAAACACTTGCCAAAAGGCTCCTTGAACTGATAAAGAAAAACTTCACTAAAGTTTCAGGAAATAAAATCAATGTACAAAAGTCAGTAGAATTTCTATACACCAATAACATTTAAGCTGAGAGCCAAATCAAGAATGGCATCCCATTTACAATCGTCAAAACAAACAAACAAACAAACAAACAAACAAACAAAAACCAAAAAAAAAAAAAAAAAACCCCTAGGAATACATCTAACCAAGAAGGTGAAACATGTCTACAAGGAGAACTATAAAACACTGCTGAAAGAAATCAGAGATGACAGAAACAAATGGAAAGATATTTCATGCTTACAGATTGGAAGAATCAACAACATAAAAATGGCCATAACTGCCTAAAGCAATTTAAAGATTCAATGCTATACCTGTCAAACTATAAACATCATTCTTCATAGAATTAGAAACAACTATTCTACAATTCATATAGAAACAAAAAAGGACCTAAATAGACAAAGCAATCCCAAACAAAAATAACAAAGCCAGAGGCATCATATTACCTGACTTCAAACTATACTACAAGGGTATAGTAACCAAAACAGCACGGGACTGGCACAAAAACACACATAGACCAATGGAACAGAATAGACCACAGAAATAAAGCTGCACACCTACTACCATCTGATCTTTGACAAAACTGACAAATGTGAGTAATGGAGAAAGGCACCTCTCTCTGTTCAATAAATGGAGCTGGGATAACTGGCCAGCCATATACAGAAGAATTAAGCTGGAACACTACCTGTCATGATATACACAAATTAACTCAAGATGGAGTAAGTACTTAAATATAAGACTTCAAATTATAAAAATCCTAGAAGAAAACCTGGGAAACACCCTTCCCAACATTGGCCTTGGCAAAGGATTCATGATTAAGTCTTTAAAAGCAACTGCAACAAAAACAAAAATTATTAAGACCTAGTTAACCTAAAGAGCTTCTGCACAACAAAAGAAATTATCAATAAACAGACAACATACAGAATGGGAGAAAACATCCACTATCCTTGCATCAACAAAGGTATAATATACAGAATCTATTAGGAATTTAAATAATTCAATAAGCAATAAACAAAGAGTCCCATCAAAAAGTGGGCAAAGGGCACGAATACACATTTCTCAAAAAAACACACATAAGGGGCCAACAAACATATGAAAAAATGCTCATCATCACTAATCATTAGAGAAATACCAATCAAAACTACATCTCATGCCAGTCAGAATGGCAATTATTAAAAAGTAAAAAATAACAGATGTTGGCAGGACTGCTGAGAAAACGGGATGCTTATACAACATTGGTGGGAATTTAAATTATTTCAGCTACTGTAGAAAGCAGTTTGGAGATTTCTCAAAGAATCAAAAATAGAACTACCATTTGAACCAGCAATTCCATTACTGGGTATATACCCAAGGGAAGATACATTGTTCTACCAAAATTACACACGTGATCATATACTCATCACAGCATTATTCATAGCAGCAAGGATATGGAATTGACCTAGGGGTCCATCAATGGCAGACTAAAGAAAATATAGAACATATACACGATGGAATCCTATGCAGCCATAAAAAAGAACAAAATCATGTTCTTTGCAGTAACACGGATGTAGCTGGAGGCCATTATCCTAAATGAATTAACACAGAAACACAAAAACAAATATCGCATGTTCTCACTTGTAAGTGGGAGCTAAACATTAAGTACACATGAACATAAAGATGGGAATGATAGACACTGTGGACTACACGAAGTGGTAAGAAGGGAGGTGAGTAAGGGTTGTAAAACTCCCTGTTGGGTACTATGCTCACTACCTGGGTGATGGGTTCAATTGTACCCCAAACCTCAGCATCATGTAATATAGCTTTGTAATGAAACTGCACATGTATCCCCCAAATCTAAAAGTTGACAAAGAAAAAAAAAACCTCTATGCAGGAATTTCATATTGTCCTTGTATCATTTACACTAATAACTCATTTTCAAGGACACATGCAGTTTTAAGCACAAAAACTCTCTATATTTAGCAGCTAGTAGCAAGACACATACCTGTACATAAATATACTATATTATGTACGTTTAAAATGTATTTTGAAACAAATTCTATATTTTAAAATAGTCAAGTAAATAAATTAGCAATTGAAAAAAGATTTTAACTACATTTAAAAAATCCTTCATTAATTCTGTTCAGGTGTGTCAGTACAACATGTAATGAGAATATTTTATACAAATACATATTCCCTTTAAATCAATACATAGACACAAAAGTATAGTTAAACTGAAAACAAGGTGGGACACCATTATGCATGAATTTTTATGGCAATCTTCATCTGCTGCTTGAGAAATTGACAATCTAGTATTAAACCTATTTGTAATTATTTGCTTCAGCAATCAATAACAAATATTTAATATTACAAGAAACATTTTATTTAAATCTATTCAGCGAGTGAAGTAGTGACTTTATCACTAGTGAAAAGATGCAATTCATTATTACATGAAGAGTAGATTCTTATTGTACAGAGACATAGATGCAGTTTTCATTTTTAGAAAGTAGATATGATTATTTTAAGTAGACCTCTATTTCCACATCTTGTCTAAATGCCTTATAGATGCAACATCAGTAACATGTTCCTACCTTGATTAGCAATTGCTGCTAATTTAGCTTTTGCCAGCTGTCATTCCCCTACTAGATATCAAATATGCAGTCAATACAGACAGATATATCCTTCAAAATGTATATATTTTTATTGTTTTAAAAATTCTTAGCTTTACTATTCCCTCTTTTCACTTATCAGCAGACAAATGAACTGTCCACTGCTTCCATTTCCCTAATATCTCCTTTCTTAAGAAATTTTGAAACTTGATTTTTGATACTGTCATTTTGCTGAAAATAATCTCTTATTCCGTAAATTTACTCAAAATGACAAGTCCATCTTGTCTTGTTTATTGCCAAATTCAATGTCTTCTCAGAACTTTTTCAGTTGACTTTGTTTACAGCTGTGACACTGTTGATCACTCCCTTCCTAACACTCCCATTCTTTCATTCTGCCCTCAGACTCCATAGTTCTTCCAAAATTTAGTTTTTAGTCTTCTGCTTTTCTTTCTAAGCAAACTATAAAAGTTCATCTGTATTTGACAGCTTTGACAATCATTTTTCTCTGTTAACAATCATCATATCTATAGCTCGAGTAATATATTTTTGTACATGCTCTGGTCCCTCATCTTTAATTGTATACTGAAAATTTCTGTTTGGACATCCTGCCACAAAACAATACCACCTTAAGTGAAACCTGTCTAAAACTAAATGTTATATTTTCTTGGAACCTGGTTCCCCCTTTCAAATTCATCTCTATCAATGGCACATTACTCTCTTCCTTTAACCTATACCTTGGTATCATATTCGCACCCTCCCTATGTTTTGCATTTTGCTTACAGCCAGGTGGTCCCTAAATCCTGTTATTTGCTCCTTTGAAATCATTCTCATAATGATCCCTTCCTTTCCATTGTCACTGCTACATTGGCTCTTGTCCTTGCTCATGTGGTTCTCCTTGCTTCCCCTCCGAAGTTTAAATCTAAGTCCTACTCAGCCTTCAAGACTCAAGTTCCAACCCCTGCTGTAACGCCTTCAATGTCCAAGCCTTCATGGATTCCTTCTTTTTTTTTAGAGAATGAAATTTTTAATGAACATTGCTTTGGACCACGTTTTTCAGCCCCATTAAAACTTGGAGAGTGTTATAAAGATAGGCATTTCTGCTTTTATCACCCTTCTTTAAAAACAGTATCACTCCAGAACTGGAAAACAAGAGCCACGGCTTTATAATCTTTATACAAATCTCAGATTAATTAAATTGAACATACATTTCAAAGGATGGGAGATTGCAGCACATCCTCAGAGCAGGATCATCTTGAATAGAAGTCTCCATGGCTTTATCTAAATACTCACGGCCACTTCTAATGTGCACTATACAATTCAACAGTTAACAAAATGTTCTTTTATTCCTTGCTGCTCCATATCATTATCTTAAAGGCAATTTTCCTGTTCGCTTCGTAAAGCAAAGCCTATACTTTGTTTTCTCTGTGTTCTTCACAGTGTTTAGCCCAGTGCTCAAGTTCTAGAGAAATACTTGCTATATTCACATTACTAACTTTCTTCTCCAATATATAAAGGGATTTCCTTTTCTAAAATGTAAAAAATGTATTAGAAATAGTAACTAAAGTGTTGCTTTATTTCTTAAAATACTCCCTTATGACCTACATATATCCATATAAAAAGTATGAAGAAAGGCAAAGTAGGCTTGATACTCTCATAGTTTTGGCTAATAGGCAGCAGCAATCTTGCTCTTGCCTATAAGACATTTTTTCCCTTAACTTTCCCTGTTATAGACTCAGCACACTAAAAAAATACTTAATTCAAATAACTTTAGGTACATTTCACTTAGCAGCTACTAGGAAATGTTGAAATGGCTGCTGCTGAATAAACACCTCAGCTGGGTTTCATAAACAAACCATTAAGTTAAGAATTATGAGTCCAGAGAGGCTAGACAAACTTATCTACTTATTACTGATCCGTGGTAGATATTAGCCAAGATGTGGGGTTCAGCAGGCACTTGGGAAGTGCTCACACTATCATTTTATCAACTTCATTAAATATAGAATCTATTGTACGTTTGAAGCTGACCCAGCTGGTAGTTCTCAATGATTGTATTTTCTTTGTCAAGAGTCTTCAATGCCCATAATTTTAATTTCTTAGACAAATTCTTTGAAGTAAAGGAAACCGAGGCAAAGGATCTATACTCTCACTTCCTCTTTCCTTTTCTCTCCCTCCCCATACCTCTCACCATTTTTCATATTTGAAAATGGCCATATACCAGCCTTTCAAAATCTTGCACAAATTAAAGTTCACGTACTCAGTTTAAGAAAATGTGGTAAAATTCTGCCAATAAGACATGACTTCACTAGAAAACCATGCACTTATAGTAATACTGATTCTGAAGCATGTGCACTGAACTCTATTTGCTACACCAAGGAAAAGGCTATGCCACAAAATAAAAGGAGATTTTTAAACGATCCTAGTTAAATCTCTTTAATATTTCATATGGGAAAAATGTCTTCCCATACTATACAATGGCAAGTTACCATGGCTTCAATATTCTCAAAGCCTAAAACCTTAAAAAAATTCACCTTACATAAAAACAAATTAACAATGCATCACTGTAATTTCTCAGACAACTGTTACAGAAAGGGCATTGCATTCCCTGATTTCAGAAGTATCAATATTCGTAGTGCTAAGTTTTTGGAGAAATGCACTTTGGCAAAATTGGCCATCTTTGTCAATTCTATAATCTAATAACTTCAGCTTTTGTAATTTTAATGAGAATTTTATGAGCCTCTGCGAATTAGTAATATGTTGTCTCTACTAATTTTTATGCAGGTGTAATGGTAAATATCTATATATTTTGAGTAATATAAAGAAGGTGGTAATGTCTATAAGGAAAACAACCTCATGTGATGGAATATTTTTTTCTGTATTTCAATACATTAGATCCAAATATTTATCCTAAAAATATCAAGAAGAAATGTGATACTGTTATATTATTCAGATGTACAGTATTTTTGAAGCACAACACTTCCAAGAGACATTTCATTATTTCTGTTTCTATAGCCTCAAATCTGTAAGAGTTAATATAATCATATTTTTTAAAATTTGGAAAAAGATCTCCTAATATCCATTTATGATCACCATCTCAGAACTGGAAATACAAGTAGTATGATTACGTCATTCTACCTCTTAAGAAATTATAATGAATTTCATGTTAAAAGACTAATATCTTCTTAAGGTAACTAGAAACCCAAAACATTAAGATAATACTCTGACACATAGGGAATAGCTTAACAAAGCTTTCAGAGGTAAGCTCATGCCATAAACTCCATCACTGGTGATACTAGTACTGGTGATATTGTTGTATTCATACACATCTATGCTCAGAAACAAGTGCTCTCCACAGCAGGATTCAACTAACGTATTTGTTGAGGGCCTATAGTATAGTTTGTACTATCTGGGCACACTGAGTGTTACTAAAGTGAACCAATATTCATTCAACTCACCTCTTGTCAGGTACTGTGCTATGCACTGAGGATTCAGAGGGAATCAGAAATTGTTCTTGTCATTGCAATTTACAATTTAGTGGAAAAAAAGAAGACTTGTAGAAGGTGGTGACATATAGAGAGCCAGGGAAATGGGAGTCAGGGAAACGGGAAGTGAATGTTAGCACTCTAGGTGGAGGCCCCAGATTGAGCAGAGGCAATGAGATAAAAAAAATAAACAGCACGCTGTGAACAGGAACATACAAGCAGTAAGGGAAATGGCAAAAGTTTAGGCTGACAGATACACAGAGTCCATTTCTGTATGCTCTGTTATGGAGCTTAGATTCTCAGGTGAAGGGAAAAACCACAAGATAATCTTAAGCAGCAAAAATGGTTTGATTAGATCTGTATTTTTTGTGTCTTAATCTAGCAGCAGGCTGGAGGATGGATGTAAGGATGACAAGGTTGAAGGCAAGATGACTAGCTAGGGTAGTGAAAGGGTCCTGAATCAGTAAAGTGGTGGTAGGGAGAAAAAGAAATTCTTAAGCCATGTATTGTTGATATTTGCTAACTGCTTAGCAGTGGCAAGTGTGAGTGGGGAGAACTAAGCATGCTTTAATGGGATAGGTGGAGGTACCTTCAACTGAGGTTGTGAATACAGAAATAGGAAAGCCAGTTTGAGCATTTGGGGGTGGGGATATGAGGGGGGTGTTGGGAGATTTTTGTTTATGTCAAATTTAAGATAACAGTAAGCTACTGAGTGAAGAAGCCCAAATAAGAGCCCATGCAGAGTCTGGTAAAGAAATCCCTATTTGGGAGCCATGAGATAACTGAATCTATGAGAGGTAAGACGAGACCATCTAGGGAGAGTAGGGAATAAGAAGAGTAGTGGGCTGAGAACAAAACTCTAGAGAATGCTGGTATTTAAAGGTCAAGAAGGAAGAGAAGCCCATGAATGAACAGGTAAGAAACTGCCAGAAAAGTAAAAGGAACACCAGGAGAGTGAAGTGGCCAAGGAGTTCTAGAATTTATTTTGGCTGGCAAAATGTTTTTTCTTAAATTAGAATTTGAATACCATTAGATGAGATACAAAACTTTCAGTTCAACTAAAGCCCCATCTCTCCTTATGCTGCACTATTTTTTGTGACCTGCCTTGCCTCTGAAGGCCTGTGTGTTTGTGAATCCTGGAGTAGAAGCTTCTAAAAAAGAAGAAATCATTGTAAGTATCAAATGTAGCAGAGAGAACCTGTAGGATAGGGAATGAAAGATATCCACTAATTTAGCAACAAGAGGGTCACAGTGATGTTAATTAAGGATAGCTCCTCTGTGGTTTTGGTAGCAGAATCCAGATCAGAGACGGGTAAAGATAAAACAGATAAGGTAAATGTAGCTACTTTTTTTTAGAAATTTGAAGGATAAGAAAGAGAGATTGGATAGTAGCTAAAGGGAACACGGGCATAGGAAGGCTTTTGTCTTATTTTGTTTTTTAAAAATTAGAGACTGAATATGGTTACAGGTTGAGCCAGTAGAGAGGTAATATTGGAGAGATGGGTGGCCTGGTAGAGCAAGATCTGGGAGGAGGCTGGAAAAGAAAGGTATGGAAGGCACAAATGGACAGGTGAGCATTGGACACATGGAGGGTCTCCTTGAACTCTGAGACTGAAGGAAGATGGCACAGAAACTCAGAGCTAATTAAGATCCAGTGCAGGTTTTCAGCAGGAAAGTGACATGACTAGACTGTGTTTTAAGAAAATTAGTTTGGCACAAGCACACAGGATGGACTGGAGTAGGGAGAGGCAGCAGACCGTGGCAATAATTCAAGCAGGAGATGATAGCAACCCAAACCAGAGTGGTGCCAAATAGGAATGAGAAAATGAAAAATCTAAGAGATATTTCAGAAACTATGATGACATAATCCTGGGGCAGACTGACACAGGGCGATTCAAGGAGAAAGAAGAGTCAAAATGACTCAAAGGTTTTGAATGTTACCTGGGAGATCAGAACGGTGGCATCAAGGAAAGAAATGAAACAAATGGAAAGCACGGGCAATGTGGAGAGGGATGTTGGGCTTAAAATATACTGAGTTTGAGGTGATGGCTCCAAATTTTAAACTTTGAGAAGAAACAAAATGCTCTATACAATAGAAGACTGCACAAAGAACGGAGAAAAAATCAGGGCTGGGAGATAATATTAAATATTTCATTCAGATAGGGTATACAGTTTAAGGCAACTCTAACACTCCTATGCCAGAAAAAAAAATAAACAGAAGTTGATATTTTAGAAGTATCAGAATAAGATTTTAGAAGTCTCAGAATAAGATTACCTATTTCATAAGGATTTTACTTTACCTGATAAAAGGAAGGCTTCACCACCATACAAAGACCCATTTCTCAGATCCAGTTAAATTTTCTCCTAGACATGTAATCTCTTTCAAATCCCAAGACATTTAATGTCATATGTGATTTCTAGGTGTAAGAATGTATACAATAAAACTAAATAAGTTTCCAAAGTATATACATTGGTTAGTGAGTCTAGTACTGGTTTGCTGCTTTTCAGGTTTTGGTTTCAGTCAATGAATACCACCAGTACTACCCGCACGCTCCTAATTAGAAGGATGTTATACGCATCACAAGGGCCTGGGGCATGGCAAGTGTCAGTGTTCTTCTAATGAAGAAAATAGATTGGAAAGTACCTGTGCAGGGTCGAATGGAACCACAAATAAATTTCAGGTAACTTTAATTTTATTTTCTTGTTCCTTCTCCTTTGCATGAATTTTGCAAATGCGGAGGTGGAATATTGGAGTATAAAATCATGGACTAAAGGGACATGTAACATAATCTGCATAAAAGTAACCTTTGGTACCAGCCATCATAATTAGTTCGAGTAATAAATTGTCTCCCTAGTGACAAAAGGAATGGAAGTAAAACAGTGCAATAAGCTGGCATCTAAACATTGCAGGCTATCTGCAAAATTCTTGGACGAAGAAAAATTGTCTTAAAATTTCCTAATGAAAAAGTAGCTCTAAAACCTTCCCCCAACCCTTCCCCAATTTCAAAATATTTGTTAATATATTTGATGCAAAGATTACAAAAGTATATTACAATTAAAATACACAACATGTCATGCCTGTAGTCCCAGCTACTCAGGAGGCTGAGGCAGGAGAATTGCTTGAACCTGGGAAGCAGAGGCTGCAGTGAGCCAAGATCATGCCACTGCACTCCAGCCTGGGCAACAAAGCGAGACTCCATCTCAAAAAAATAAAAACAACAACAACTCAACATGTTAAAAATTAAAACTAATATAAGGGAGGTAGTACATACATGATTTTATATAACATGAACTCAATTGAAAGTCAAAGGGACTAGGTGAGCCATCATCAAAATCAGAGGCAGCATGACATAATAACAAAAGGCAACCTATTCTGAAAATGCAGTAAAAGATAGCATAGTTCAGAGAGTGAACACGACACAGTACTCAAACTTCCAGTTAGGGTCCAAGCAAATAAAAATGAGGAAGCACTCTTTAAAGCTCACAGAATCATCAACATCTTTGCCCTGTAGCTATGTTATGAAGTCCCTCCCCATTTTATTTTCTCAAATATTCAACTTTTTCTCAAGATTTTAATTTTTAAAAAAACCACCCTGGATAAATTTTAAAGAAATCATGCTCAGCTCCCAAAGTACTAATTTCCATATACATATTTAATGCCTGTATGTTTCATATTTGGGCATACAAAATCCCTTGGAGGTAAATTATCTCACAACTGAAAAGCTTTGGAAACCATCTACTCCAAACCCTTCATTTTAGAGATGAAGAAATCAAGGCGTAGAAATCAGAAAAAGCAACCTGACCAAGGTCACAGGGCCAGTAAGAAGCAAAACTGAGACTAGCATCTAAGAGCCCGGACTCAATCCGTTTCTCTTTCTACTTTCCATAGCTGCCTCTCAACCTGAACCTCTAATTGAGTGATATACAAGGAAGGATTAGATAGGAAGAATGGATGGATGAATATGTGGGTGAATGAACATTCTATTATTATTCACAAAATGTATCATGTTTCTGTTTTGAAGAATGCAAGCCTAGTTCTTGTCACATGTCACAGCAATTGCTGTTTCCCACAAAGTATCAATCTTGTCAGCAAAAAACGCTCTGGTACATCCTGCAGTTTAGAGACTGTTCACTTGCCAGCATACGTACAAGAAAGGAGACTCACCCCTACTCCAATCGCTCTGGCTCCCAAACCCCTAACTTCCCTCTCCTATACTCACTCTTTACCTGGCATTGGTGCATCATATTTACATTCACCTCACTTCCTTCACACGTATCCACCCATGGTTTCCCCATTTAGACCTGGTGTCCTTTCCTAACTGTACGCCTCAGTAAACCCTCCCCCACTCCACAGGCCCCTCGATCACTTCTCATTCCTCTGTTGCCAAATCTCAGGCTTCAAGTCCCAAGACCCCCTCTCGCTTACACAGTGATGTGGCCGGCACCCCGCACTAATACAGGGTCGGGAGCATATCTCCGCAGATGCTCCTCGCTCACTACCCGAGGCGGGGGCGGCGCCTCCTCCTCCTCTTCCTCCTCCTCCTCTTCTTCCTCCTCCTCCTCCTCTTCCTCCCCCTCTTCCTCCTCATCCTCCTCGTCATCGTCGGGTCCAGATACAGACGACGACGACGACGGCGACGACGACGACGTTGCCGCTTCTTCTTCCTCCTCCTCCAGTTCAGAGATGGTGTCGAACTCCGCCATGTTGGGCAGCAGGATGCTCATCACGTGACCTCGCGATCGCCGCCACTCTCCCGGAGAAGAGTTTGAACCTGCTGAGGTGCTGCAAGAGGAGGGGGAACGAAATGAAGAGAAAGAGGAGGGGTGTAGGGACAGGATTTGAGGAGACGCGCCTGCGTGTTGGGCAGACGGGGAGGGGGTGCGGGGGGGCGGCTGTTGGAGGCGGGGGCACTAGAGAGGAGCAAAGTCAGTGTACGCTTGCGCGGCTCCAAGGGGAGGGGGCCGCTAGAGGTGAACTCCAGAGAATCATCCAGGTCCGGTCTGCGGGTGCTCGCCTTAATACTGCTCTCTGAGCATCAGCTACTTGTGTTCTGGGTATCTTCTGATTTGATTTCCTATTAGTTAATGCTGGGCATTATTAACCCCACTGCAGGCGGGTGAGGGAAAGCATATTGTATAAAAGTAAGATTAGAACTTTATCCAAAATATCTCAAGGTATATACCAATCCCTTACGTTTGTTCAGCATTACAGTTTAAAAGCCTTGCGTCATAACTTTGTCACAATCTTGGGAGGCAGGGTAAGCACTTTTATTAGCATTTTACTTAAGAGGAAACTTTTTACTATTTCTACTATGTAATACTTAACGGAGGACTTAAGTCAGGGACTGTGCTAAGTGCTCTGTATGTATATCTCATTGAATCCTCCACAACCCTATGAGGTATGTATCATGATGATTTTATTTTACAGATGGGAAATCTAGCTGCGGAGAAAATAAGTAATTTGTCCAGTGTCAGGGAGCTACTAAATGGCAGACCTGATTTTTAATTTGGTGGTCTCTTCTGATTCCAAAAGCCCAGTACTCTTAACCAAAGGGCTGTACTGCCTGAAGTTATTTGGAAAGATTTTGTAGAGTGGTGCCTCTTGGGCTCTTCCTTAAAAGATGAATCAGAATATGCATGTTTGAATTTTGGAGTGTTTTTTGGGGGAGGGGGCAGATGGAGGGAGTGAAAGGAGCATTCTAACCTAAGGAAACCTTAATTAACATCATCCATTTTCCAGGCACTGAGCTAGACCCTCATGTACAATATTTCAGTTAACCCTTAATCCTGAGAGGTAGGTATCATTATATCTATTTTATTACATGACAAAAGTGGGTCTCAGAAGTTAAGTAATTTATTCAGGTATATGGTGACCTTTTGTCCACAATTTTCCATTTTAAATAGTCTATCCTATCTTCTTTACACTCGCTAAAATGTTGTGGAGATCATATATTTTGCGTTTCTAAATAGTGTGCCAAACTGTTTCATACTTGGAAGCAGCACAAAACTCCATATCATTAAGACAGTAAAGTCACACAGCTGCTAAGTAACAGAACAAACACTGTAATCCAAGCATTCTAATACCGGCTTCACTGCTCTTTCTGCTACACTACAGCTGTATCCCAATCACATGGTGTGTCTCTGGGGAAACAGACATAGTCAAACTTTAATTTAGGATGAGCATGATATTATCAGTATAAACAAAGTATTTAATGTGTGTGAAGTAGGAAGAAATTAGTTCTGTAAGAGAAATGAATCAAACCACTATCATCAAGGAGTATGTGTTATTAAAATGAAAAGCCCATTTTTATTTAACAGTTGGATTATTTAGGGAACTTTAAAAATAAGTCATAACACTATCAATAAGCAACAAATTATAACTTTTTGTCCTTTAGAAGATTGTATCTACTAGCCAGGAATTATAGAAGATGGAACCTTAAAATATTTTGTAGTAGCCTTCTGGCAAGATATGTATCATTTATCTTTGCTTTTTTTGGATGTTAATAAATGTGTCAGAGTTAAGATCAAAATTAATACTCTGCAACAGTCCTTTTCTTTCAAGAAGCAAAAAAAAAAAAAAAAAAAAAAAACAAAAAACAAAAAACTGTAAACGACATTTAAAATTTTTCCAAATATCTTATCCACAAAGGTCCACTAAGTCTGTGTATAGAGGGAAAAGTATTTCACCGACTACTACTTAAATGATAGTTTCTCCTCACACTCAAGATTAGGCTAGGAAAGGCTATTTGAAGGACAGAAAGGGAAAGGAGTAGGGGGTGGACTCTAATAAGTGCAAGTAAGATATTGGAACTATGGTAAAAGTGGAGAAATTATGGCCATGGAGAATGAGAAGGAAGGAAAGGGATGGGGAAAATCTGTTAAAATAGAAAGAGGCCCCTCGTATTTAGTCAGATGTCAAAAGGACCAAACAGTTCAGGGAAGTGCTATACTTGGCTAAACGCACAAGGTAGTCAAATCTGTCCATCTGTTTTCTGGCTTATATATTGTGATCAAAAGTCATATGTGATTCCAAAGGTCATTTGTTTTGCTTAGCTATAGGAGAATTTGGAATTAAGCAAGCTGAAGAAAAATACATTTTGTTTATCCATTGTCAGTAAACACGAGAAACACCATGGTTCCTGAATGATACCTTAGTATTAAGAATAGTAAATCGAGGAGTAGATGGAAAAGAAAGCAGGTTGTGTAACATTATGCCTAACTTGCTAAGCAGGGTATGGGGGTATTTCTCCCATATAATTAATAGGGAACTGAGGCATGAGATCATTAACCATCTAAGAGGTTTCAACCTTAACAGCTGAAAAGAATTGTAACCTTTTAAAGACAGCTTTATTTTATTTATTTATCAAAGCATTCAATTCATTGGTTTTAGTTACAGAGTTGTGCAACTGTCACTACAAACTAGTTTAAAATATTTACATTATCCCCAAAAGAAATCTCTGTCCCATTTTTCAGCCATTCCCCATTCATCCCCAACACTTGGTAAGCATTCATCTACTTTCTTTTCTACAGATTTGTTTAATGGACATTTAAATAAATGGGATCATACACTAAGTGATCTTTGTGTCTAGCTTCTTAGCATATGTTTTTGTGGTTCGTCAATGTTGTTTCATGTATCAGTACTTTATTCCTTTTAACTGATGAATAACATTCCATTGTTGGGGTAAATCGTATTTTGTTTATCTGCTTACCAGTTGATGACATATGGGTTGCTGCCACATTTTGGATGTTATGAAAATACTGCTATAAACATTTGCACACATGCTTCTGTTTGAACATAGGTTTTAATTTCTCTTGTATAGATAACCTATGAATGGAATTCCCGAGTCATATGCTACGATGATGTTGAACTTATTAAGACACTGCCAAGCTGTTTTTCCAAAGTGACTTCATCAATTTACATTCCCACAAGCAATGCGGGAGAGCTCCACTTTTTCCACATCCTCTCCAACACTTGTTATTGTCTTTTTTTTTATTATAACTGTTCTTATGGGTGTGCATCATGGTTTTACTTTGCATTTCCCTAATGATTAGCGATGAACATCTTTTCATGTACCTGTTTTCTATTTGTATAGCCTCTTTGATGAAATGTCTACCCAAATCTTTAGCCCCATTTTAAAATAAAGTTCTTTTTGAGATACTTGTAGATTCATGTGTAGGTATAAAAAATAATACAGAGAGATCCTGTTTACGCTTTACTTACTATCCCCCAATAGCAACATCTTGCATAACTATTGTTATGCAGATTTAACAACCACAAAATTGACATTGATACAATCCGTCTGTTTTATTCAGATTTTCCATCATAGATGTACTCATTTGTGTCTGTGTGTGTGTCCATTTAGTTCTGTGCAATATTATCAGAGGTATAGGTTCTTATGACCATCACTACAGTCAAGATACAGAATAATTACATCACCATGAAGATCTCTCCTGTTATATTTTCATAATACTTCTTATCCTCCTCCTTACATTATGTAAACTGTGTCATACTATATGTAAGTTTGGGGGCTTAGATTTTTTTCTCTCAGCATACTTATACTGAGAATCACCCAGGTTATTGTGTGTATCAGTGGTTATTTTTATTGCTATGTAATACTCCACAGTATAGATTTACCAGTTTGTTTAGCTATTCACCCACTGAAAGGCATGTGTTGTTCTCACGTTTCAGATGTTATGAATAAACTGCTATTAAAAAATTGTGTACAGCTTTTTTGTCCTTTAAAAAATTGGGCTATTTGTCTTCTTATGGATTTATAAATGTTCTTTATGCATCCTAGATAGAAGTCCTTTATTACATATATAATGTACGACTATTTTGTCCCAGTCTTTGGCTTGCCTTTTCTCATGGTTAATGATATCTTTAGAATGGAAAAGTTTTGATCAATTCATCAATTTTTAATCACTTATGCTTCTGATGACATACCTAAGAAATTTTTGGCTAACCCATTATCAGAAATATTTGCTCTTATGTTTTCTTCTAAGAGTTTTATTGCTTTTTTTTTTTTTTTTTTTTTGAGCTGGGGTCTCACTCTGTTGCCCAGGCTGGTGTGCAGTGGCACAATCTTGGCTCACTGCAAAGCTCTGCCTCCTGGGTTCACACCGTTCTCCTGCCTCAGCCTCCCAAGTAGCTGAGACTACAGGTGCCTGCCACCACACCTGGCTAAATTTTTTTTTGTATTTTTAGTAGAGACGGGGTTTCACCATGTTAGCCAGGATGGTCTCAATCTCCTGACCTCATGCCGCCTGCCTCGGCCTCCCAAAGTGCTGGGATTACAGGTGTGAGCCACTAGTCCTGGCCGAGTTTTATTGTTTTAACTCTAACATTCAGGTCTGTGATTCATTCTTAATCAATTTTTTGTGTATGGTATTAAGTAAGGGTCTAAATTTATATTTTTGCATTGTGGTTATGAAATTATTCTAGCACCATTTACTGAAGACAGTCCTGTTTTCATTGAATTGCCTTGATATTGATACAGGAGATAGAAATAAATTATTTAGGCAAATAAGGCAAAAGAGTGTCCTCAGCAGAACTTCTTTTCCAACAAAAAGCAGCCCAAGAAATCACTTTTTTTTTTTTTTTTTTTTTTTTGAGACAGAGTCTCTCTCTGTTGCCCAGGCTGGAGTGCAGTGGTGCAATCTCGGCTCACTGCAACCTCTGCTGTCCGGGTTCAAGCAATTATTCTGCATCAGCCTCCCAAGTAGCTGGGATTACAGGCACCTGCCACCACGCCTGGCTAATTTTTGTAGTTTTTTAGTAGAGATGGGGTTTCACCATCTTGGCCAGGCTGGTCTTGAACTCCTGACCTCGTGATCCACCCGCCTCAGTCTCCCAAAGTGCTGGGATTACAGGCGTGAGCACCTGGCCAGAAAACACTTCTTTTCTAACAAAGGGAAGTCTGGAAGATCGTGCTGCAAACATAGAAGCTGGAAGCTTGCACAGGGGATGCCAGCAGCTGTACCTATAGAAAGGGCTACCTGGGGCCAGGCATGTCCACCATGGGGTCTCCACTTTCCCTTTTTTTGTTAGAATGTGCAGAGTAAGAAAGAAATAAGCAACATGGAGTAGCTCAGGCAGAGGACCCAACTGCATAATAAAAGATTGGGGTTAGGGCTGCCAGAGATTTGCACCCTATGCAGATGGCACGTATGGTCCTAACGGGTTTTTCAGGTCCTATGTCGATCAGGTACTGCCTCCCAACTAGCTCATCTATAAAAACCCTTGCATTTCACTGCACATTGGCAATCCATTTATCTGGGAACCCTCTCTGTGGCAGGCAAATTTCTTTCTCCTATTACAATTCTGCTCTAAACCTCATCCTTTGTATATGTCTGCATCCTTGATCACTGTGGCCGTGAGATCAAGAACGTGAGGTGTCGCCCCATTCAATGAGGCTGCTTCAATATCTTTGTTGAAAATTAATTGACCATTAATATTTGGGTTTATTTTGGGACTCTTAATTCTAGTCAATTTTTTTCTCTATGCCTATCTTCATGCCAGCACCAAATCATCTTGAATATTGTAACTTTATAGGAAGGTTTTAATTGGGACATTTAAGTCCATCACATTTGCTCTTTTTCAATATTATTTTGGCTATCCTGAGTCTTTGCACTTTCATATAAGTTTTAGGGTCATGTCATCAGTTTCTTTTTAAAAAACCAGCTGGAATTTTGATAGGAATTGCTTTGCATCTGTAGATCAATTTGAGAATGTCATCAACTTTACAATGTTGAAGTTGCATATTGTTTTGCAAAATTCTGGAATAAATTCTAATTGGTCTATATATTTTTTTCCTTATGATGTTGGTTTGGCTTTGTTATCAGACTGAGGACTTTCCCTGTTTTCTCCATTTCCTGGGAGAAACTGTGTAGTATTGTTATTTTTCTTCTTTAAACATTTGATAGAATTCAGCAGGCCTGGGCTTTTTATTGTGGGGGTGTTTTTATTACTAATTTATTATTTTTACTTGTAATAGTTCTATTGAGATTTTCTTTCTTCTTAAGTCAGTTTCAGTATTTTTGTCTTTCTAGGAATTTGTTTCATATAAATTGTCTAATTAGTTGGCCTAAAATGTTTTATAGTTTTTCTTGTAATTTGTTAAAAAATTCCGTAAGATTAGTGGATGGTGATGTCCCCTTGTTCATTATAAATTTAGTAATTTTGTGTTCTCTTTTTTTTTTTTTTACTTGTACTACCTAGCCATAGATTTTTCTATTTCATTCATATAAACCAAGGATAAAATCCTAAGTCCCCCAATCCACTGAACAGACCATCTCTTGGTCAAGGGGACCCCAGAGAAACCTGAGAAACTGACCAACAATGACAGAAAGGGAGGTCAGACATGCCTCATTACACCCCATCATTTTGAAGATTAGGCACTGCTGACCAGCATTAACATTGAACTAGAGATCATAAGACTGACAAAACACTCTTTGTGGCAACATCACTGTTTTTCTTCATATGTTGGCCACATGAATGTCTTCTTTTGAGAAGTGTCTGCTCATACCCAGCACTCACTTTTTGATGGTGGTGTTTGTTTTTTTTCCTTGTAAATTTGTGTAAGTTACTTGTAAATTCTGGATATTAGACCTGTGTCAGATGGTTAGATTGCAAAAATTTTCTCCCATTCTGTAGGTTGCCTGTTCACTCTGATGATAGTTTCTTTGCTATGCAGAAGCTCTATAGTTTAATTAGATTCCATTTGTCAATTTTGGCTTTTGTTGAAATTGGTTTTGGGGTTTTAGTCATGAAGTCTAAAATTGCCCATGCATGTGTCCTGAATGGTATTGCCTAGGTTTCTTCCAGGATATTTATGGTTTTGGGTTTTATATTTAAGTATTTAATCCATCTTAATTTTTGTATAAGGTGTAAGGAAGGTGCCCAGTTTCTATTTTCTGCATATGGCTAGCCAGTTAT
This sequence comes from Piliocolobus tephrosceles, assembly GCF_002776525.5. Lineage (NCBI taxonomy): Eukaryota > Metazoa > Chordata > Mammalia > Primates > Cercopithecidae > Piliocolobus > Piliocolobus tephrosceles. The sequence goes on from NC_045445.1 coordinate 79,931,247, forward strand.
TTCAGCACCATTATTTAATAGGGAACCCTTTCCCCATTACTTGTTTTTGTCAGGTTTATTGAGTATCAGATGGTTGTAGATGTGTGATGTTATTTCTGAGGTGTCTGTTATGTTCAATTAATCTATATATCTGTTTTGGTACCAGTACCATGCTGTTTTGTTTACTGCAGGCTTGTAGTATAGTTTGAAGTCAGGTAGCGTGATGCCTCCAGCTTTGTTCTTTTTGCTTAGTATTGTCTTGGCTGTATGGGCTTCTTTTTGGTTCCATATGAAATTTAATGTAGCTTTTTCATATTGTCAGTAGTAGTTTGATGGGAATAGCCTTGAATCTATAAATTCCTTTGCACAGTATGGCATTTTCATGATATTGATTCTTCCTATCCATGAGCATGGAATGTTTTTCCATTTGTTTGTGTTGTCTCTTATTTCCTTGAGCAGTGCCATGTAGTTCTGTTTTAAGGGGCCCTTCACATCCCTTGTAAGTTGTATTCCTAGGTATTTTATTCTTTTTGTAGCAATTGTGAATGGGAGTTCACTCATGATTTGGCTCTCTGCTTGTCTATTGTTGGTATGTAGGAATGCTTGTGATTTTTCCACATTGATTTTTATATCCTGAGACTTTGCTGAAGTTGCTTATCAGCTTAAGGAGTTTTTGGGCTTAGACAATGGGGTTTCTAAATATACAATCATGCCATCTGCAAGCAGACAGTTTGACTTCCTCTCTTACTATTTGAATATCCCTTATTTCTTTCTCTTGCCTGATTGCCCTGGCCAGAACTTCAAATATTATGTTAAATAGGAGTGGTGAGAGAGGGTATCCTTGTCTTGTGCCAGTTTTCAAAGGGAATGCTTGCTGCTTTTGCTCATTCAGTATGATATTGGTTATGGATTTTTCATAAGTAGCTCTTATTATTTTGAGATATGTTCCATCAATACCTTGTTTATGGAGAGTTTTTAGCATGAAGGGATGTTTAATTTTATTGAAGGCCTTTACTGAATCTATTGAGATATTCACATGGTTTTTGTCATTGGTTCTATTTACATGATGGATTATGTTTATTTATTTGGGTATGTTAAATCAGCCTTGCATCCCAGGGATGAAGCCAACTTGATTGTGGTAGATAAGCTTTTTGATATGCTGCTGTATTCAGTTTGCCAGTATTTTATTGAGGATTTCACTTCAATGTTCATAGGGGATAGTGGCCTGAAATTTTCTTTTTTTGTTGTGTTTCTGCCAGGTTTTGGTGTCAGGATAATGCGGGCCTCATAAAATGAATTAAAGAGGAGTCCCTATTTTTCCATTGTTTGGAATTGTTTCAGAAAGAATGGTACCAGCTCCTCTTTGTACCTCTGGTAGAATTCGGTGTGATTCCATCTGTTCCTGAGCTTTTTTTTGGTTGGTAGGCTATTAATTACTGCCTCAATTTTTTTTTTTTTTTTTTTTTTTGGTTCCATATGAAACCAGGAAGAAGTGGAATTCCTGGTTTCCACTTCTTTCTGGTTTAGTCATGGGAGGGTGTATGTGTCCAGGAATTTATCCATTTCTTCTCAATTTTCTAGTCTATTTGCATAGAGGTGTTTATAGTATCCTCTGATGTTGGTTTGTATTTCCGTGGGGTCACTGGTGATATCCCCTTTATCATTTTTTATTGTATCTATTTGATTCTTCTCTCTTTTCTTCTTTATTGGTCTAACTAGCAGTCTATGTATTTTGTCAATATTTTCAAAAAACCAGTGCCTGGATTCATTGATTTTTTTTTGAAGCATTTTTCATGTCTTTATCTTCTTCAGTTCATCTCTGATCTTAGTTATTTCTTGTCTTCTGTTAGCATTTGAATTTGTTTGCTCTTGCTTCTCTAGTTCTTTTAATTGTGATGTTAGGGTGTCCATTTTAGATCTTTACAGCTTTCTGATGTGGGCATGTAGTGTATACATTTCCCTTTTAAACTGCTTTAGCTGTGTCCCAGAGATTCTGGTATGTTGTCTCTTTGTTCTCATTGGTTTCAAAGAACTTTTTGATATCTGCCATGATTTTGTTATTTGTCCAGCAGTCCTTCAGGAGCAGGTGGTTCAATTTTTATGTAGTCGTGCAGTGTTGAGTGAGTTTCTTAATCCTGAGTTCTGATTTGATTAGGGTCTGAGAGACTGTTTGCTATGATTTCTGCTCTTTTGTATTTGCTGAGGAGTGTGTTACTACTGATTATGTGGTTGAGTTTAGAATAAGTGCTGTGTGGCACTGAAAAGAATGTATATTCCATTGATTTGGAGTGGACAGTTCTGTAGATGTCTATTAGTTCTGCTTGGTCTAGAGCTGAGTTCAAGTCCTGAACATTCTTGTCAATTTTCTGTCTCATTGATCTGTCTAATATTGACAGTGGAGAGTTAATGTCTCCCACTATTATTGTGTGGGAGTCTAAGTTTCTTTGAAGGTCTCTAAGAACTAGTTTTATGAATCTGGATGCTACTGTATTAGCTGCATAGACATTTAGGATACTTAGCTCTTCTTGTTGCATTGATCACTTTACCATTATTTAATGCCCTTCTTTGTCTTTGATTTTTGTTAGTTTAAAGTCTGTTTTATCAGGAACTAGGATTGCAACACCTGCTTTTTTTTTTTTCAATTTTTTTGGTAAATATTCCACCATCCCTTTATTTTGAGCCTATGTTTCTCATTGCATGTGAGATGTGTCTCCTGAATACAGCACACCAATGGGTCTTGACTCTTTATCCAATTTGCCAGTCCATGTCTTTTCATTGGGGCATTTCACCCATTTACATAGAAGATTAATGTTGTTATGTGTGAATTTGATTCTGTTATCATGATCCTACCTGGTTATTTTGCTCACTAGTTGATGCAGTTTTTACATAGTGTCATTGGTCTTTATATTTTGGTGTGCTTTTGCAGTGGCTGCTACCAGATTTTCCTTTCCATATTTATTGCTTCCTTCAAAAGATCTTGTAAGGCAGGCCTGGTGGTGACAAATTACCTCAGCATTTGCTTGTCTGGAAAGGATTTTATTTCTCCTTTGCTTATGAAGTTTAGTAGGGCTGGATATGAAATTCTGGGTTGAATATTCTTTTCTTTAAAAACGTTAAATATTGACCCCACTCTTTTCTGGCTGGTAGGGTTTCTGCAGAGAGATCTGCCGTTAGTCTGATGGGCTTCCCTTTGTGGGTAACCCAACCTTTCTCTGGCTGCCCTTAACACTTTTTTCTCCATTTCAACCTTGTTGAATCTGCCGATTATGAGTGTTAGTGTTGCTCTTCTCAAGGAGTATCTTTTTTTCTTATACTTAACTTTAAGTTCTGGGGCACATGTGTACAACATGCAGTTTTGTTACGTAGGAATACATGTGTCATGGTAGTTTGCTGCACATATCAACCCATCACCTACATTAGGTATTTCTCCTAATGCTATCCCTCCCCTAACCCCCTACCCCTGACAGGCCCTGGTGTGTGATGTTCCCTTCCCTGTGTCCATGTGTTCTCATCATTGAACTCCCACTTATGAATGAAAACATGTGGTGTTTGGTTTTCTGTTTTTGTGTTAGTTTGCTGAGAATAATGGTTTTCAGCTTTATCCATGTCCTGGCAAAGGACATGAAGTCATTCTTTTTTATGGCTGCATAGTATTCCATGGTGTGTATGTGCCACATTTTCTTTATCCAGATTATCATTCATCGACATTTGGGTTGGTTCCAAGTCTTTGCTATTATGAATAGTGCTACAGTAAACATTCATGTCCATGTGTCTTTATAGTAGAATGATTTATAATCCTTTGGGTATATACCCAGTAATGAGATTGCTGGGTCAAATGGTATATCTGGTTCTACATCCTTGAGGATTCGCCACACTGTCTTCCACAATGGTTGAACTAATTTACACTCCCACCAGTGGTGTAAAAGCATTCCTATTTCTCCACATCCACTCCAGCCTCTGTTGTTTTCTGACTTTTTAGTGATTGCCATTCTAAATGGCATGGGATGGTATCTTGTTGTGGTTTTAATTTGCATTTCTCTAGTGACCAGTGATGATGAGCTTTTTTGCATATGTTTGCTGTCTGTATAAATGTCTTCTTTTGAGAAGTGTCTGTTCATATCCTTATTCCACTGTTTGATGGGGTTGTTTGTTTTTTTCTTGTAAATTTGTTTATTTGTAGATTCTGCATATTAGCCCATTGTCAGAGGGATAGATTGCAAAAATTTTCTGTCATTCTGTAGGTTGCCTGTTAATTCTGATGATAGTTTCTCTTGCTGTGCAGAAGCTCTTTAGTTTAATTAGATCTCATTTGTCAATTTTGACTTTTGTTGCCATTGCTTTTCGTGTTTTAGACATGAAGTCTTTGCTTACACCTATGTGCTGAATGGTATTGCCTAGGTTTTCTTCTAGAATTTTTGTGTTTTTAGGTCTTACGTTTAAGTCTTTAATTCATCTTTAATTAATTTTTATGTAAGGTGTAAGGAAGGAGTCCATTTTCAGTTTTCTATGTATGGCTAGCCAGTTTTCTTAACACCACTTAATAAATAGGGAATCCTTTCCCCATAGTTTGTTTTTGTCAGGTTTGTCAAAGATCAGATGGTTGTAGATGTATGGTTTTATGTCTGAAGCCTCTGTTCTGTTCCATTGTTCTATATATCTGTTTTGGTACCAGTGTCATGCTGTTTTGGTTACTGTAGCCTTGTAGTTTAGTTTGAAGTCAGGTAGCTTGATGCCTCCAGCTTTGTTCTTTTTGCTTAGGATTGTCTTGGCTATACGGGCTCTCTTTCAGTTCCATATGAAGTTTAAAGAACTTTTTTCCAATTCTGCGAAGAAAGTCAATGCTAGCTTGATGGGGAAAGCATTGAATCTGTGAATTACTTTAGATTAGTATGGGCATTTTCTGGATGTTGATTCTTCCTATCCATGAATATGGAGTGTCTTTCCATTTATTTGTGTTGTCTCATATTTCCTTGAGCAGTGGTTTGTAGTTCTTGAAGATGTCCTTCACATCCCATATAAGTTGTATTCCTATGTATTTTATTCTCTTTGTAGCAATTGTGAATGGGAGTTCACTCATGATTTGGCTCTCTGTTTGTCTATTATTGGTGTATAGGAACGCTTGTGCTTTTTCCACAATGATTTTTTTATTCTGAGATTTGCTGAAGTTGCTTATCAACTTGAGGAGATTTGGGGCTGAGATGGTGGGGTTTTCTAAATATACAGTCATGCCATCTGCAAAGAGAGACAATTTAACTTCCTGTCTTCCTCTTTGTATACCTTTTATTTCTTTCTATTGCCTGATTGTCCTGGACAGAACTTCCGATATTCTGTTGAATAGGAGTGGTGAGAGAGGGCATCCTTGTTTTGTGCCAGTTTTCATAGGGAATGATTTCCGATTTGCCCATTCAGTATGATATTGGCTGTGGGTTTGTCATAAATAACTCTTATTATTTTGAGAAACATTCCATCAATACCTAGTTTATTGAGAGTTTTTAGCATGTAGGGCTGTTGAATTTCATCTAAGGCCTTTTCTGCATCTATTGAGATAATCATGTGGTTTTTGTCATTGGTTCTGTTTATGTGATGGATTACTTTTATTGATTAATGTATGTTGAACCAGCCTTTCATCCCAGGAATGAAGCCGACTTGACCATGGTGGATAAACTTTTTGATTTTCTGCTGGATTCAGTTTGCCAGTATTCTATTGAGGATTTTCACATCGATGTTCATCAGGGATATTGGCCTGAAATTTTTCTTTTTAGTTGTGTCTCTGCCAGGTTTGGTATCAGGATGATGCTGGCCTCATAAAATGAGTTAGGGAGGAGTCCCTCTTTTTCTATTGTTTGAAATAGTTTGAGAAGGAATGGTGCCAGCTCCTCTTTGTAGCTCTGGTAGAATTTGACTGTGAATCTGTCTGGTTCTGGACATTTTTTCATTGGTAGGCTATTAATTACTGCCTCAATTTCAGAACTTGTTATTGGTCTATTCAGGGACTTAACTTCTTTCTGGTTTAGACTTGGGAGGGTGTCCCAGGAATTTATCCATTTCTTCTAGATTTTCTAGTTTATTTGCATAGAGGTGTTTATAGTATTCTCTCATGGTAGTTTTATTTCTGTGGGATCTGTGGTGATATCCCCTTTATCATTTTTTAATCATCTATTTGATTATTTTCTCTTTTCTTCTTTATTAGTCTGACTAGTGGTCTATCTATTTTGTTGAGCATTTCAAAAAATCAGCTCCTGGATTAATTGATTTTTTGAAGGGTTTTTCATGTTGCTATCTCCCTCAGTTCTGTTCTGATCTTAGTTATTTCTTGTCTTCTTCCAGCTCTTGAATTTGTTTGCTCTTACTTCTCTAGTTCATTTAATTGTGATATTAGGATGTCAATTTTAGATCTTTCCTGATTTCTTTTGTGGGCATTTAATATTATAAATGTCCATCTAAACACCGTTTAAATGTCTCCCAGAGATTCTGGTACATTGTGTCTTTGTCCTCATTGGTTTCAAAGAACGTCTTTATTTCTGCCTTCATTTCATTATTTACCCAGTAATCATTCAGGAGCAGGTTGTTCAGTTTCCATGTAGTTGTGTGGTTTTTAGTGAGTTTCTTCATCCTGAGTTTTAATTTGATTGCCCTGTGGTCTTAGAGACTGTTTGTCATGATTTCCGTTATTTGGCATTTGCTGAGTAGTGTTTTACTTCCATTTATGTTGTCAATTTTAGAATAAGTGCCATGATGTTCTGAGAATAATGTATAGTCTGTTGATTTGGGGTGGAGATTTTTAGATGTCTGTTAGGTCTGCTTAGTCCAGAGGTGAGTTCAAGTCCTGAATATTCTTGTTAATTTTGTCTCGTTGATCTGTCTAATATTGAGAGTGGGGTGTTAAAGTCTCCCACTATTATTGCGTGAGAGTCTGAGTCTCTTTGTAGTTCTCTAAGAACTTGCTTTATGAATCTGGGGGCTCCTGTATTAGGTGAATATATATTTAGGATAGTTAGCTCTTCTTGTTGCACTGATCCCTTTACTATTATGTGTGTCCTTCTTTGTCTCTTTTGATTTTTGTTGGTTTAAAATCTGTTTTATCAGAGACTAGGATTTCAACCCCTGCTTTTTAATTTTTTTTGCTTTCCATTTGCTTGGTAAATATTCCTCCCTCCCTTTATTTTCAGCCTATGTGTGTCTTAGCACATGAGATGGGTCTCCTCAAAACAGCACGCTGATTGATCTTGACTTTATGCAATGTGCCAGTCTGTATCTTTTAATTGGGGCGTTTAGCCCATTTACATTAAAAATGTATTGTTATTATTATTATACTTTAAGTTCCAGGGTACATGCACAACGTGCAGGTTTGTTACATATGTATACATGTGCCATGTTGGTGTGCTGTACCGATTAACTCGTCATTTACATTAGGTATATCTCCTAATGCTATCCCTCCCCACTATCCCCTCCCCACAATAGGCCCCGGTGTGTGATGTTCCCCTTCCTGTGTCCAAGTGATCTCATTGTTTAGTTCCCACCTATGAGTGAGAACATGCGGTGTTTGGTTCTCTGTTCTTGCGATAGTTTGCTGAGAATGATGGTTTCCAGCTGCCCTACAAAGGACACAAACTCATCCTTTTTTATGACTGCATAGTATTCCATGGTGTATATGTGCCACATTTTCTTAATCCAGTCTGTCACTGATGGACATTTGGGTTGATTCCAAGTCTTTGCTATTGGGAATAGTGCTGCAATAAACATACGTGTGCATGTGTCTTTATAGCAGCATGATTCATAATCCTTTTGGTATATCCTCAGTAATGGGATGGCTGGGTCAAATGGTATTTCTAGTTCTAGATCCTTGAGGAATCGCCAAACTGTTTTCCACAATGGTTGAACTAGTTTACAGTCCCACCAACAGTATAAAAGTGTTCCTATTTCTCCGCATCCTCTCCAGCACCTGTTGTTTCCTGATTTTTTAATGATTGCCATTCTAACTGGTGTGAGATGGTATCTCATTGTGGTTTTGATTTGCATTTCTCTGATGACGAGTGATGATGAGCATTTTTTCATGTGTCTGTTGGCTGTATGAATGTCTTCTTTTGAGAAGTATCTGTTCATATCCTTTGCCCACTTTTTGATGGGGTTGTTTACTTTTTTTCTTGTAAATTTGTTTGAGTTCTTTGTAGGTTCTGGATATTAGCCCTTTGTCAGATGAGTAGATTGCAAAAATTTTCTCCCATTCTGTAGGTTGCCTGTTCACTCTGATGGTAGTTTCTTTTGCTGTGCAGGTGCTCTTTAGTTTAATGAGATCCCATTTGTCAATTTTGGCTTTTGTTGCCATTGCTTTTGGTGTTTTAGACGTGAAGTCCTTGCCCATGCCTATGTCCTGAATGGTATTTTCTAGGTTTTCTTCTAGGGTTTTTATGGTTTTAGGTCTAACATTTAAGTCTCTAATCCATCTTGAATTAATTTTCGTATAAGGAGTAAGGAAAGGACCCACTTTCAGCTTTCTACTTATGGCTAGCCAATTTTCCTAGCACCTTTTATTAAATAGGGAATCCTTTCTCCATTACTTGTTTTTGTCAGGTTTGTCAAAGATCACATGGCTGTAGATGTGTGGTATTATTTCTGAGGGCTCTGTTCTGTTCCATTGGTCTATATCTCTGTTTTGGTACCAGTACCATGTTGTTTTGGTTACTGTAGCCTTGTTGTATAGTTTGAAGTCAGGTAGCATGATGCCTCCAGCTTTGT
>NC_045445.1:79940061-79942190 GCF_002776525.5 Piliocolobus tephrosceles
ATCCATGAGCATGGTATATTCTTCCATTTGTTTGTGTCCTCTTTTATTTCACTGAGCAGTGGTTTGTAGTTCTCCTTGAAGAGGTCCTTCACATCCCTTGTAAGTTGGATTCCTAGGTGTTTTATTCTCTTTAAAGCTATTGTGAATGGGAGTTCATTCATGATTTGGCTCTCTGCTTGTCTGTTACTGGTGTATAAGAATGCTTGTGATTTTTGCACATTGATTTTGTATCCTGAGACTTTGCTGAAGTTGCTTTTCAGTTTATGGAAATTTTTGGCTGAGACAATGAGATTTTCTAAATATACAAGCATGTCATCTGCAAACAGGGACAGTTTGACATCTTCTTTTCCTAACTGAATACCCTTGATTTCTTTCTCTTGCCTGATTGCCCTAGCCAGCACTTCCAACACTATGTTGAATAGGAGTGGTGAGAGAGGGCATCCCTGTCTTGTGCCAGTTTTCAAAGGGAATGCTTCCAGTTTTTGCCCATTCAGTATGATATTGGCTGTGGGTTTATCATAAATAGCTCTTATTATTTTGAGATACATTCCATCAATATGGGATTTATTGAGAGTTTTTAGCATGAAGGGCTGTTGAATTTTGTCAAAGGCCTTTTCTGCATCTATTGAGATAATCATGTGGTTTTTGTCTTTGGTTCTGTTTATATGCTGGATTACATTTATTGATTTGCATATGTTGAGCCAGCCTTGCATCCCAGGAATGAAGCCCACTTGATCATGGTGCATAAGCTCTTTTATGTGTTGCTGGATTCAATTTGCCAGTATTTTATTGAGGATTTCTGCATCAATGTTCATTTGGGATATTGGTCCAAAATTCTCTTTTTTTGTCATGTCTCTGCCAGGCTTTGGTATCAGGATGATGTTGGCCTCATAAAATGAGTTAGGGAGGATTCCCTCTTTTTCTATTGATTGGAATAGTTTCAGAAGGAATGGTACCAGTTCCTCCTTGTACCTCTGGTAGAATTCAGCTGTGAATCCATCTGGTCCTGGACTTTTTTTGGTTGGTAGGATATTAATTATTGCCTCAATTTCAGAGGCTGCTATTGGTCTCTTCAGAGATTCAACTTCTTCCTGGTTTAGTCTTGGGAGAGCGTAAGTGTCCAGGAAATTATCCATTTTTTCTAGGTTGTCTAGTTTATTTTGCATAGAGGTGTTTATAGTATTCTCTGATGGTGGTTTGTATTTCTGTGGGGTTGGTGGTGATATCCCCTTTATCATTTTTTGTTACATCTTTTTGATTCTTCTCTCTTTTCTTCTTTAGTAGTCTTGCTAGCGGTCTGTCAATTTTGTTGATCTTTCCAAAAACCAGCTCCTGGATTCATTGATTTTTTGGAGGGTTTTTTTGTGTCTCTATCTCCTTCAGTTCTGCTCTGATCTTAGTTGTTTCTTGCCTTCTGCTAGCTTTTGAATGTGTTTGCTCTTGCTTCTCTAGTTCTTTTAAATGTGATGTTAAGGTGTCAATTTTAGATCTTTTCTGCTTTCTCTTGTGGGCATTTAGTGCTATAAATTTCCCCCTACACACTGCTTTAAATGTGTCCCAAAGATTCTGGTATGTTGTATCTTTGTTCTCATTGTTTTCAAAGAGCATCTTTATTTCTGCCTTCATTTTATTATGTACCCAGTAGTCATTCAGGAGCAGGTTGTTCACTCTCCATGTAGTTGAGTGGTTTTGATTGAGTTTCTTAGTCCTGATATCTAGTTTCATTGTACTGTGGTCTGAGAGACAGTTTGTTATAATTTCTGTTATTTTACATTTGCTGAGGAGTGCTTTACTTTCAACTATGTTGTCAATTTTGGAATAAGTGCGATGTGGTGCTGAGAAGAATGTATATTGTGTTGATTTGGGGTGTAGAATTCTGTAGATGTCTCTTAGGTATGCTTGGTTCAGAGTTGAGTTCAATTCCTGGATATCCTTGTTAACTTTCTGTCTCATTGATATGTCTAATGTTGACAGTGGGGTGATAAAGTCTCCTGTTATTATTGTATGGGAGTCTAAGTCTCTTTGTAAGTCTCTAAGGACTTGCTTTATGAATCTGGGTGCTCCTGTATTGGGTGCATATATATTTAGGATAGTTAGCTCTTCCTGATGAATTGATCCCTTTACCATTA
>NC_045445.1:79942590-79969703 GCF_002776525.5 Piliocolobus tephrosceles
TTTCTTGCCTTCTGCTAGCTTTTGAATGTGTTTGCTCTTGCTTCTCTAGTTCTTTTAAATGTGATGTTAAGGTGTCAATTTTAGATCTTTTCTGCTTTCTCTTGTGGGCATTTAGTGCTATAAATTTCCCCCTACACACTGCTTTAAATGTGTCCCAAAGATTCTGGTATGTTGTATCTTTGTTCTCATTGTTTTCAAAGAGCATCTTTATTTCTGCCTTCATTTTATTATGTACCCAGTAGTCATTCAGGAGCAGGTTGTTCACTCTCCATGTAGTTGAGTGGTTTTGATTGAGTTTCTTAGTCCTGATATCTAGTTTCATTGTACTGTGGTCTGAGAGACAGTTTGTTATAATTTCTGTTATTTTACATTTGCTGAGGAGTGCTTTACTTTCAACTATGTTGTCAATTTTGGAATAAGTGCGATGTGGTGCTGAGAAGAATGTATATTGTGTTGATTTGGGGTGTAGAATTCTGTAGATGTCTCTTAGGTATGCTTGGTTCAGAGTTGAGTTCAATTCCTGGATATCCTTGTTAACTTTCTGTCTCATTGATATGTCTAATGTTGACAGTGGGGTGATAAAGTCTCCTGTTATTATTGTATGGGAGTCTAAGTCTCTTTGTAAGTCTCTAAGGACTTGCTTTATGAATCTGGGTGCTCCTGTATTGGGTGCATATATATTTAGGATAGTTAGCTCTTCCTGATGAATTGATCCCTTTACCATTATGTAATGGCCTTCTTTGTCTCTTTTGATCTTTGATGGTTTGAAGTCTATTTTATCAGAGACTAGGATTGCAACCCCTGCCTTTTTTTGTTCTCCATTTGCTTGGTAGATCTTCCTCCATCCCTTTATTTTGAGCCTATGTGTGTCTCTGCATGTGAGATGGGTCTCCTGAATACTGCAAACGGATGGGTCTTGACTCTTTATCCAATTTGCCAGTCTGTGTCTTTTAATTGGACCATTTAGTCCATTTACATTTAAGGTTAATATTGTTATGTGTGAACTTGATCCTGTCATTATGATATTAGCTGGTTATTTCGCTCATTAGTTGATGCATTTTCTTCTTAGCATTGGTGGTTTTCACATTTTGGCATTTTTTTGCAATGGCTGGTACCAGTTGTTCCTTTCCATGTTTAGTGCTTCCTTCAGGATCTCTTCTAGGGCAGACCTGGTGGTGACAACATCTCTCAGCATTTGCTTGTCTGTAAAGGATTTTATTTCTCCTTCACTTATGAAACTTAGTTTGGCTGGATATCAAATTCTGGGTTTAAAATTCTTTTCCTTAAGAATGTTGAATATTGGCCCCCACTCTCTTCTGGCTTGTAGAGTTTCTGCTGAGAGATCTGCTGTTAGTCTAATGGGCTTCCTTTTGTGAGTAACTCAACCTTTCTCTCTGACTGCCCTTAACATTTTTTCCTTGATTTCAACTTTGGTGAGTCTGACAATTATGTGTCTTGGAGTTGCTCTTCTCGAGGAGTATCTTTGTGGCGTTCTCTGTGTTTCCTGAAGTTGAATGTTGGCCTGCCTTACTAGGTTACAGAAGTTCTCCTGGATGATATTCTGCAGAGTGTTTTCCAACTTGGTTCCATTTTCCCCGTCACTTTCAGGCACACCAATCAGATGTAGATTTGGTCTTTTCACATAATCCCATATTTCTTGGAGGCTTTGTTCATTTCTTTTTGCTCTTTTTTCTCTAAACTTCTCTTCTCACTTCATTTCATTCATTTGATCTTCAATCACTGATAATCTTTCTTCTAGTTGATCCAATCAGTTACTGAAGCTTGTGCATTTGCCATGTAGGTCTTGTGTCATGGTTTTCATCTCTATCAGTTATTTTAAGGTCTCTTCTGTGTTGATTATTCTAGTTATCCATTCACCCATTTTTTTTCAAGGTTTTTAGTTTCTTTGCACTGGTTATGTAGTTCCTCCTTTAGCTCTGAGAAGTTTGATCGACTGAAGCCTTCTTCTCTCAACTCGTCAAAGTCATTCTCCATCCAGCTTTGTTCTGTTGCTGGCGATGAGCTGCGTTCCTTTGGAGGGGGAGATGTGCTCTGATTTTTTGAATTCCCAGCTTTTCTGCACTGCTTTTTCCCCATCTTTGTGGTTTTATCTGCCTTTGGTCTTTGATGATGGTGATGTACTGATGGGTTTTGTTGTGGATGTCCTTTCTGTTTGTTAGTTTTCCTTCTAACAGTCAGTACCCTCAGCTGCAGGTCTGTTGGAGTTTGCTTGAGGTCCACTCCAGACCCTGTTTGCCTGGGTATCAGCAGTGGAGGCTCAGTTGAAAATACAGAAATCACCCATCTTCTGTGTTGCTCACACTGGGAGCTGCAGGCTGGAACTGTTCCTGTTCTGCCATCTTGGGCACCACTCCCATTTACATTTAAGGTTAATGTTGTTATGTGTGAATTTGATTTTGTCATTAGGATGCTAACTTGATATTTTGCCCATTAATTGATGCAGTTTCTTCATAGTGTCAGTGGCCTTTAGAATTTTACATATTTTTGCAGTGACTGGTACTGGTTGTTCTTTTTTTTTAAATTATTATACTTTACGTTCTAGGGTACATGTGCATAACGTGCAGGTTTGTTACATATGTATACTTGTGCCCTGTTGGTGTGCTGCACCCTCAACTCGTCAGCACCCATCAACTCGTCATTTACAGCAGGTATAACTCCCAGTGCAATCCCTCCCCCCTCCCCCCTCCCCCCTCCCTGTGATAGGCCCCGGTGTGTGATGTTCCCCTTCCCGTGTCTAAGTGATCTCATTGTTCAGTTCCCTCCTATGAGTGAGAACATGCGGTGTCTGGTTTTCTGTTCTTGTGATAGTTTGCTAAGAATGATGGTTTCCAGCTGCATCCATGTCCCTACAAAGGACACAAACTCATCCTTTTTTATGGCTGCATAGTGTTCCATGGTGTATATGTGCCACATTTTCTTAATCCAGTCTGTCACTGATGGACATTTGGATTGATTCCAAGTCTTTGCTATTGTGAATAGTGCTGCACACATATGTTTATTGCAGCACTGGTTGTTCTTCTCCATGTTTAGTGCTTCCTTCAGGAGCTCTTGTAAGGTAGACCTGGTGATGACAAAATCTCTCAGCATTTGCTTGTCTATAAAATATTTTATTTCTCCTTCGTTTTTGAAACTTGGTTTGGCTGGATATGAAATTCTGGGTTGAAAATTCTTTTCTTTAAGAAAGTTGAAATTTGGCCTTCACTCTCTTCCGGCTCAAAGGGTTTCTGCAGAGAGATCTGCTGTTGGTCTGATGGGCTTCCTTTTGTGGGTAACCTGGCCTTTCTCTCTGGCTGCCCTTAACATTTTTTTCTTCATTTCAACCTTGGTGAATCTGACAATTATGTGTCTTGGGGTTGCTCTTCTCGAGGAGTATCTTTGTGGTTTCGTCTGTGTTTCCTAAATTTCAATGTTGTCCTGTCTTGCTAGGTTGGAGAACTTCTCTTGAATAATATCCTGATGAGTGTTTTGCAACTGAGATCTATTCTCCCCATCACCTTCAGGTACACCAATCAAATGTAGATTTGGTCTTTTCACATAGTCCCATATTTCTTGGAGGCTTTTTTTGTTCCTTTTCATTCTTTTTTCTCTAATATTGTCTTATCCCTTCATTTCATTAATTTGATCTTCAGTCTCTACTATCCTTTCTTCCACTTGATCGATTTGACTATTGATACCTGTGTATGCTTCACGAAGATCTCGTGCTGTGTTTTTCAGCTCCATCAGGTCATTTATATTCTTCTCTGAACTGGTTTTTCTAGTTAGCAATTTGTCTAATTATTTTTTCAATGTTCTTATCTTCCTTGCATTGCATTAGATCATGCTCATTTCATTCAGAGGAGTTTGTTATTACCCACCTTCTGAAGCCTACTTCTATGAGTTTGTCAAACTCATTCTCCATCCAGTTTTGTTCCCTTGCTGCTGAGGAGTTGTGACTTTGGAGAAGAGGAGTTCTGGTTTTGGGAATTTTCAGTCATTTTGCACTGATTTTTCTTCATCTTCATGGGTTTATCTACCTTTGATCTTGGATGTTGGTGACCTTCAGATTGGGACTCTGAGTGGATGTGCTATTCCTTTCTGTTTGTTAGTTTTCCTTCTAATAGGCCCCTCTGCTGCAGGTCTGCTGGAGTTTGCTGGAGGTCCCCTCTAGACCCTGTTTGCCTCGGTAACACCAGCAGAAACTGCAGAACAACAAAGATCCTTGCCTGTGTTTCCTCTAGAACCTTTGTCTCAGAGGGCCACATGCCAGATGCCAGCCAGAACTCTCTTGTATGAAGTTCTCTCAGTCCCTACTGAGAGACTTGTCTCCCAGTGGGGAAACAGAGGGGTCAGGGTCCCATTTGAGGAGGCAGTCTGACCCTTAGCAGAACTTGAACGCTGTGCTGGGAGATCTGCTGCTCTCTTCAGAGCCATCAGTCAGCGACATTTCAGCCTGCTGAAGCTGCATCCACAGCTACCCCTTCCACCAGGTGCTCTGTCCCAAAGAGATGGAAGTTTTTTCTATAAGTCCCTGACTGGGGCTGCTGCCTTTTTTTCAGAGATGCCCTGCCCAGAGAGGAGGAATCTAGAAAGGCAGTCTGGCCACAGCTGCCTTGCTGAGCTTTGGTGGGCTCCACCTATTTCAAAATTCGGCTTTGTTTACATTGTGAGGGTAAAACCGCCTACTCAAGCCTCAGCAATGGCAGACACCCCTTCCCCACCAAGCTTGAGTGTCCCAGGTCAAACTTAGACTGCTGTGCTGGCAGCAAGTATTTCAAGCCAGTTTATCTTAGCTTGCTGGGCTCCATGGGGGTGGGACCTGCCAAGCCAGACCACTTGGCTTTCTGGCTTCAGCCCCCTTTCTGGAGGAGTGAACAGTTACGTCTCACTGGCATTTCAGGCACCATTGGGGTATGAAAAAAAAATACAAGCAAACAACAACAAAAAAACTCTTGCCAGTAGCTCAATGTCTGCCCAAATGGTCACCCAGTTTTTTGCTTGAACCCAGGGCCCTGGTGGCATAGGCTCTGGAGGGAATCTCCTGGTGTGTGGGTTGTGAAGATCGTGGGAAAAGTGCAGTATCTGGGCTGGAGTGCACTGTTCCTCAGGCACAGTCCCTCATGGCTTCCGTTGGATTGGGGAGATAATTTCCCTACCTCTCCCACTTCCTGGGTAAGGTGATGCCACATGCTGCTTCAATTTGCCCTCTGTGGGCTTCACTCGCTGTCCAACCAGTCCCAATGAAATAAAATGGGTACCTCAGTTGGAAATGCAGAAATCACCCACCTTCTGCATTGTTCTCACTGGGAGCTGCAGACCAGAGCTGTTCCTATTTGGCCATCTTGCCAGCAATCCTCTAGGAGTATATTAGTGGTGTTCTCTCTATTTCCTGAATTCAAATTTTGGCCTGTATTGCTAGGTTGGGGAAGTTCTTCTGGATAATATCCTGAAAAGTGTTTTCCAACTTGGTTCCATTTTCAGCATCACTTTCAGGTACACCAATCAAATGTAGGTTTGGTCTTTTCACATAGTTCCATATTTCTTGGAGATTTTGTTTGTTCCTTTTCATTCTTTTTTCTCTAATCTTGTATTCATGCCTCATTTCAGTAAGTTGATGTTCAATCTCTGATATATTTTCTTCTGCCTGATCAATTTGGCTATTGATACTCGTGTATACTTCACAAAGTTCTTGTGCTGTGTTTTTTTAGCTCCATCAGGTCATTTATGTTCCTCTCTAAACTGTTTATTTTAGTTAGTAGTTCCTGTAACCTTTATCAAGCTTCTTAGCTTCCTTGCGTTGGGTTAGAACATGCTCCTTTAGCTCAAAGGAGTTTGTTATTACCCACCTTCTGAAGCCTACTCCTGTCAATTCATCAATCTCATTCTTTGTCAAGTATTTTGCCCTTGGTGGAGAGCAGTTGCTATCATTTGGAGGAGAAGAGGCATGGTTTTCAGAATTTTCAGTGTTTTTGTCCTGGTTTTTCCTCATCTTTGTGGATTTATCTACCTTTGATCTTTGAGGCTAATGAACTTTGGATGGGGTTTTTCTGTGGGGGTCCTTTATGTTCCTGTTGATGTTTTTGCTTTCTGTTTGTTAAGTTTTCTTCTAACAGTCAGGCCCCTCTTCTGTAGGTCTGGAGTAGTTTGCTGGAGGTTCACTCCAGACCCTGTCCACCTGGGTATTACCAGTGGAGGCTGTAGAATGGCAAACATTGCTGCCTGCTCCTTCCTCTGGAAGCTTCATCTCAGAGGAGCACCAGCCTGATGCCAGCCAGAGCTCGCCTGTATGAGGTGTCTCTTGACCCCTGTCTGGAGGTGTCCCCAGTCAGGAGGCATAAGACTAAGGAACCCACTTGAGGAGGTAGTCTATCCCTTAGCAGAGCTTGTGCAATGTCCTGGAAGAATCCTTCTTGTCAGAATCAGCTGCTCTCTTCAGATCCAGCAGGCAGGAATGAATAAATCCACTGAACTGCACCCACTGTCACCCCTTTACCCAGGTACTCTGTCCCAGGGAGATGAGAGTTTATCTGTAAGCTCCTGACTGGGGCTGTTACCTTCCTTTCAGAGATGCCCTTTCCCATCAGGAGGAATCTAGAGATGCAGACTGGCCACAGTCGCTTTGCCACACTCTGATGAATTTGCCCAGTCCACACCTCCCAGCCTCCTTAGTACTGTCAGGGGAAAACCACCTACTCAATCCTCAGTAATGGCAGATGCACCTTCCCTCACCAAATCTGATCTTCCCAGGTTGACTTCAGACTGCTATGCTGGCAGTGAAAATTTCAAGCCAGTGTTTCTTAGCTTGCTGGACTCCATGGTAGTGAGACCTGCTGAGTGAGACCACTTGAATCCATGGCTTCAGTCCCCTTTACAGGGGAGTGAACGGTTCCATCTTGCTGGAGTTCCAGGTGCCACTGGGGTACCAAAAAGTACTCCTGCAGCTATTTTGGTGTCTGCCCAAACAGCTGCCCAGTTTTGTGCTTGAAACCCAGGACCCTGGTAGTGTAGGTACATGAGGGAATCTCCTGATCTGCAGATTGCAAAATCTATTGGAAAAGCATATTAACCCAGCTGGGTAGCACAGTTCCTCATGGCTTTCCTTGCCTGGGGGAGGGTGGTCTCCCAGCTTCTTGCACTTTTGGGGTGAAGCTACACCTTACCCTGCTTCTGCTCACCCACTGTGGGTTGGAACCATTGCTTAACCAGTCCCAATGAGATGAACTTGGTACCTCAGGTGGAAATGCAGAAATCACCCGCTTTCTGTGTTGGTCTTACTGGGAACTGCAGAGCAGAGCTGTTCCTATTTGGTCATCTTGGCCCCTCATCTCTACTTTCTCTTTGCCTGTAGGATTTCTGATAAGAATTCCGCTGTAATTCTCATATTCTGTAGGTAATGTCATTTCTTGTCTGTCTGCCTTCATAATTTTCTTTTGTTTGAATTTCACTAGTTTGAATTTGAAATGTTTTGGTGGATTTTTTTTGCTTGTTTGCTTGACATTTGCCCTGCTTATTCTCTGTGCTTCTTGAATCTGTGATTTTGTGTCTGACACAGTTTTTATTTTGTCATTATTTTTTCAAATGTTTTTTCTGTCATGTTTTCTTTTCTTTTTTTGGGGGGGGGGGATTACAATTACACATGTTATGCCCATTCAATATTATCCAACAGCTTTTGGATGTAGTGTTCTGTTTCTTACAGTCTAGTCTTTCCATGTCTGTGTCAGTTTTTGTCATTTCTGTTTCCCTATTCTCAAGTTACCTGATTATTTCCATTAACTGTTTCAAGTCTCCTGTTATCCAGCAAAGTCTTCTTTATTTTTGTTATTGTATTTTTGCCTTCTTGCATTTTCATTTGATTCTTTATTATATTTTTGATCTCCCTGTTAGAATTACCTATCTGATTTTGCATGTCCTCTATCCTTTCCATTACAGTCTTTAGTACATTAATTATGATTATTTTATTTTATGTATAATAAATTTTATTCAGCAAATTTACTAAATCTCTTATTAATGATAGTAATATATGTGTAGATTTATTGGATTTTTACTGCTTAATTTTTCTGTCTTTATTGAAGTATACTTGAGTATGTAAAGTATACATCACATACTTATTTTTTGTGCTATGAATACTTAAGATCAACTCTTTTAGCAAATTACAAATCTATAATAAAGTATTTTATAGTTATTATATAGTATTGTAGTCACCCTGTTGTACATTAAATCCCTAGAGCTTATTTATCCCACATGACTAAACTTTGGTACCCTTTTACTTACAGCTCTTGATTTTTTTTTTTTTTTACATTGCATTTCCTGGCAAACAATGTTCTAATCTCTACTTATATGAGTTCAGCTTGTTTGTTTATTTATATATTTTTTTAAATTTCAGAGATGGGGAGTGCAGTGGCATGATCATAACTCAGTGCAACCTTTAACTCCTGACTCTAGCAATCCTCCTGCCTCACCCTCCCAAGTAGCTCAGACTGCAGGTGTGTGCCACCATGCCCAGCTATTTTTTTTTTTAATGGAGACTAGGTCTTGCTATGTTGTCTAGGCTGATGTCCTACTTTTATCCTCAAGCGATCCTTCTATCTCAGCCTCCCAACGCTCTGGGATTACAGGTATGAGTCACCACACCTAGCCAACTCAAGTTTTTAAAAATCCGCATATAAGGGAGATCATGTAATATTTGTCTTTCAGTGTCTGGCTTATTTCACTTCACCTAATATCCTTCTAGTTTATCTACATTGTCACAAATGACAGAATTTTCTTCTTTTTAAGGCTAGATAATATTTCGTGTGTGTGTGTGTTTGTGTGTGTGTCTACTTTAGACATCCATTTATTTGACAAACACTTAGATTGTCTCTATATTTTGGCTATTATGAATAATGTTGCAATGGACCTGGGGGGTGCTGATATCACTTCAAGATCCTGATTTTATTTCCCTTGTATATATATCCAGAAATGGAATTGATGGATAGTATGGTAGTTCTCTTTTTAAGTTTTTGAGGAATCTCTATATTGTTTTCCATAATGACAGTACCAATTTATACTCCTGTAAACAGTATACTAGGGTTCCTTTTTCCCCACATCTTCACCAATACATTTATTTATTTATTTATTTATTTATTTATTTATTTTCTGAGGTGAAGTTTCACTCTGTCATCCAGGCTGGAGTGCAGTGGTGTTAACTCAGCTCACTGCAACCTCTGCCTCCTGGGTTCTAGTGATTCTCCTGCCTCAGCCTCCAAGTAGCTGGGATTACAGGCTTGTACCACCATGTCTAGCTACTTTTTGTATTTTTAGTAGAGATGAAGTTTCACCGTGTTGGCCAGGCTGGTAGGAACAGGCCATTTTCACTTCTTTTGTGATTCTTCAGTTACTTCAGGCCATCTAGATATATACATGCAGGTCACAGGGGATATGATGGCTTAGCTTGGGCTCAGAGGCCTGACATTCCTGTCTTCTTATATTAAGAAAAATAAAATGAAATAGTGGTAAAGTGTTGGGGTGGAAAACATTTTTGGGGGTGGTATGGAGAGATAATGGGCAATGTTTCTCAGGGCTGCTTTGAGCAGGATTAGGGGTGGCATGGGAACCTAAAGTGGGAGAGATTAAGCTGAAGGAAGATTTTGTGGTAAGGGATGATATTGTGACGTTGTTAGAAGAAACATTTGTCATATAGAATTGTTGGTGATGGCCTGGATATGGTTTTGTATGAATTGGAAAACTAAACGGAATAAGAGAAGGAGAAAAACAGGTATTAAAGGACTAAGAATTGGGAGGACCCAGGACATCCAATTAGAGAGTGCCTAAGGAGGTTCAGCATAGCCCTGCCAGCAAAGATTATTTATTTACTTTAAGAGTTGAGAGTGGCAGTTTGGGGATAGCACTAGGAGATATCAGCTGTGATGGCTTGGAGAAACAGTGTAAACTGGCAGTGTAAACAAGAGCAGGGCATTTATGAGTAGCTGAGAATGGTGAATAGGAGTATGACTAGACAGAAGATAGTAGGGATGACAAGTTTTGGGGGCACAGTCCAAGTTGGTCTGGTGTCTGGAATGAGACTGGGGCCTAATAAAAAGGTGCGTCCATACAGGAGCTCAAATGGGCTGTACCCTGTAGCATTCCAAGGACAGGCCTAAATTCTGAGAAGGGAAAGTGGTAAAAGTGTTGTCCAGTCCTTTTTAAGTTGGTAACTGAGCTTGGTGAGGTGTGTTTTTAAAAGACCATTAGTTCACTGAATACCAAGAGCCTGAGAAACTGCTTGGGTGATTTGACTAATAAAGGCCGATCTGTTATCAGACTGTATACAGGTGGGAAGGCCAAACCAAGGAATTATGTCTAACAGAAGGGAAGAAATGACCACAGTGGCCTTCTCAGACCCTGTGGGAAAGGCCTCTACACATCCAGTGAAAGTGTAGAGGTATTTTAGTTTCCTGACTCAGGCATGTGAGAAAGTCAATTTGCCAGTCCTGAGAGGGGGCAAATACCCAAGCTTTATGTGTAGGGAAGGGAGGGGGCCTAAGAAATTCCTGAGGAGTAGTAGAATGGCAGATGGAACACTGAGAAGTGATTTCCTTGAGGATGGATTTCCATGATGGAAAGTGTCTTGTTTTTCTAAGACCAGCCGAGCGAGCACAAAAGAACCAGCAAGTAGGCAAAGGTCAGGCGCAAAACTGCACGTTTATTTTGGTAACCTAAGGTGTGCGGGAGAAGTCTGTCAGCCTCCAGCAAAGGAGGCCGGCAGAGTCCCCCCGCGGTGGGGCTCTCGGACAGACTTCCCACAGTCCCGACATCCCGACAGGAATGGGGCTGCAAGAAGGCCGCCAGGGCTGTGAGAAGGCAGCGTGGCTCAATGGCGGAGAGCGGCTTTTCTAGGAGTGGGAGGGCAATAGGTGGGGCATGGGCGTGTCAGGGGCGTTCCGCAGGTGCGACCAGGTAAATCTTGGTCTCTTCAGATTGACGTCACCTGGCGCATGCCCAGTTGGTCTGCACCCTCCCGGGCGCCGGCTGCCTTTTCGCGCGCGCGGGAAGAGTTGGTGGTGAAGAAGAACCCGGAAGTGCACCATCTTGCCTCCGTTCGTCCAAACAGAAAGGAAGTGAGAGGTTCTAAGAGGCAGGCTAGTGGCTTGTAACCTGCATGGAAGAGGTTATGAAATGACAACAGAATAGAATGGGCCTGTGAGGCTTGAAGTAAATATTTTCCTTGGTCCAAGAACCATTTGCCTTGTGTGGGAAGAGATTGAAAGGTGGAAGTCTCAGTGGGGGAGTGGGTGGGAGTGGCCAGATGAGGAGGAGAAAAACTGCCGTGAGGGATAGAAGTTGGAATGCTAGCTGCTTTTTTAGCTACCTTATCAGCATAAGCATTCTCCTGAGTGATGGGATCTGATGTCTTTTGATGGCCTTTGCAGTGAATGACTCCAGCTTCCTTTGGAAGTAAAGGGGCTTTGAGAAGCATTTTTATTAAAGAGACATTAATGATGGAGGACCCTTGTGTAGTAAGGACACCTCTTTCAGCCCATATAACAGCATGGTGGTGCAAGATATGGAAGGCATATTTAGAGTCAGTATAAATACTGAAGTGTAGTCCCTTTGCAAGAGTGAGTGCTTGAGTTAAGGCAATGAGTTTGACTTGTTGAGAGGTAGTGGAGGGGGGCAGAGCGGTAGCCTCAATGATAGGTGTGGAAGATACTGTAGCCTAGCCTACTTTTGCTGGTGAGTGGCAATTAGGCCTGGTGGAATTTCCATCAATAAACCAAGTGTGTTCAGGGTGAGGAAAAGGAAAGAAGGAATATGGGGAAATTGAGTGAATGTCAGGTGGATCAGAGAGATACAGTCATGGGGGTCAGGTGTGGTATCAGGAATAATGTGGGAGGCCAAATTGAAGTCTGGGCCAGGAACAATGGTAATTGTGGGAGACTCAATAAAGAGTGAGTATAGCTGAAAGAGCCGGGGAGCAGAAAGTACATGCATAAGGTGGGAGGAAGAAAATAGATTTTGGAAGTTATGAGAACTATAGAGAGTGACTTGAACATAATTTGTGATTTTGAGGGCCTCTAAAGTATTAAGGCAGTGGCAGCTGCTGCATGCAGACATGAGGGCTAGGCTAACACAGTAAGGTCAAGTTGTTTGGACAGAAGGGCTATACAGGGCTTGGTCCCAGCTCTTGTGTAAGAATTCTGACTGCATTAACCATGCCTAGGAAGGAAAGGAGTTGTTTTGTAGAAGGGATTGGGGTTTGGGAGATTAGTTGGACATGATCAGCAGGGAGAGCATGTGTGTTTTTATGAAGAATTATGTCAAGATAGGTAATGGATGAGGAAGAAATTTGGGCTTGACTGAAGTAATGGGAGCTGTCTGTGAAACCTTGAGGCAGTACAGCTCAGGTAATTTGCTGAGCCTGATGAGTGTCAGGGTCAGTCTAAGTGAAAGCGAAGAGAGGCTAGGATGAATGGTACAAAGGAATAGTAAAGAAAGCATGTTTGAGATCCAGAACAGAATAACGGATTGTGGAGCGAGGTATTGAGGATAGGAGAGTATATGGGTTTGGCATTATGGGGTGGATAGGCAAAACAATTTGGTTGATAAAACACAGATCCTGAACTAACTTGTAAGACTTGTCTGGTTTTAGGACAGGTGAAATGAGGGAATTGTAAGGAGAGTTTATAGGCTTTAAAAGACCATGCTGTAACAGGAGAGTGATAACGGGCTTTAATCCTTTTAAAGCATGCTTTGGGTGGGTTACTGGCATCAAGTGGGGTAAAGGTGATTAGGTTTTAATGGGACAGTAATGGGCATGTGATTGGTTGCCAGGGAGGGAGTAGAGGTGTACCATATTTGTGGGTTAAGGTAGAGAGATACAAGGGGAGGATGCGAAGGAGGCTCTGAACTGGGAGAAAGGGCGGCAATGAGGTGTGGCTGTAGCTGAGGAACAGTCAGGGAAGAAGATAATTTAGTTAAAATGTTTTGGCCTAATAAGGAAACTGGGTAGGTGGGGATAACTAAAAAGGAGTGCATAAAAGAATATGGTCCAAGTTGGCACCAGAATTGGGGAGTTTTAAGAGGTTTAGAAGCCTGGCCGTCAATATCCACAACAGTTATGGAGGCAAGGGAAACAGGCCCTTGGAACGAAGATAACGTGGAGTGGGTAGCCTCCGTATTGATTAAGAAGGGGACAGACTTACCCTCCACTGTGACAGTTACCCGAAGCTCAGTGTCTGCGATGGTCTAAGTGGCTTCTGAGGTCTTCAGTCTTCAGCTGCTAAGGTGAGAAGATCTGGGAAGGAGTCAGTCAGAGAGCCTTGCGCCAGAGTTCCAGGGGCTCTGGGAGTGGCTGCCAGATGAGTTGAACAGTCCGATTTTCAGTGGGATCCCACACAGATGGGACATGGCTTAGGAGGAATCCCAGGCTGCGGGCATTCCTTGGCCCAGTGGCCAGATTTCTAGCACTTATAGCAAGCTCCTGGGGGAGGAGGTCCTGGAGGAACCCCTGGCAGCTGCGGTTCAGGCATTTGGAGTTCTTGTGTGCTGGAGATGTGGCTGGGGTTTGTCTCACAGTGGAGGCAAGGAATTGCAACTCAGAAAAACATTGCTACTTGGCTGCCTCTATTATTGTACACCTTGAAGGCAAGGTTAATTAAGTCCTGTTGTGGGGTTTGAGGGCTGGAATTTAATTTTTGGAGCTCTATTCTAATGTCAGGAGCTGACTGGGTGATAAAATGCATATTTAAATAAGATGGCCTTCTGACCCTTCAGGGTCTAGGGCTGTAAAGAGTCTAAGGGTTGCTGCCAAATGGGCCATGAACTGGGCTGGGTTTTTCATATTTGGTGAAAAAGAGCCTAAACGCTAACTGATTTGGGAGAGGTCGGATAAAGAAAAAGGAGCATTAACCTTGACTATGCCTTTAGCTCCAGCCACCTTTTAAAGAGGAAATTTCTGGGCAGGTAGGGGACGGCTAGTCACGGAATGAAACTGTAAGCTGGAACAGGTGTGAGGAGGGGAGGTGATAAAAGGATTATAGGGTGGGGGAGCAGAGGCTGAGGAAGAATTGGGACCTAGCTCAGCCTGGCGAGGAGCAGCCTGGGGAGGAGGGGAGAGGTCAGATGGGTTCATAGAAAAGGAAGATTGGAAAGAGTCAGCGATGCTTGGGGTTGGGACTGAGGGGACAGGTGGGAGGGAAAGAAGGAAGATTTGTGATGAGTTGCATTGGGAACAGAGACTAGCCAGGGACCAATGTGTAAAAGAATGCCTGGATGTCAGGCACCTCAGACCGTTTGCCCATTTTATGACAAGAATTATTTAGGTCTTGTGGGATGGAGAAATCAAAAGTGCCATTTTCTGGCCATGTAGAGCCATTATTGAGTTTGTATTGTGGTTAAGCAGCATTGCAGAAGAAAATAAGGCATTTAGGTTTTAGGTCAGGCGTGAGTTGAAGAGGTTTTAAGTTCTTGAGAACACAGGCTAAGGGAGAAGGAGGAATGGAGGGTGAAATGTTGCCTATAATGAAGGAGGCAAGTCCAGAGAAAAGAGAGGATAGAGACATGGAGAGAAGGGGTGGGGGTGCTTGCCCCTTGGAAAGTGGAGAGAAAAGAGGGTAGAGACACAGAGAGAAGGGGTGGTGGAGTGCTTGCCCCCCAGAAAAGCAGTGCTTGCCACTAAGGGTGAAGGACCAAGCTAGGCATCCCTGTGTGGTCAGACACCTCTGAAACATGGGTGAATAATCAAGCAGACATCCCCGCATGATTAAACACCAAGGGAAGACTGTCTTCTTGAGTCCATGACTGGTGCTGGAGTTTTGGGTTCATGGATTAAATGCGTCTCTTGTCTCTACCAGAAAAGGAAAGGAACTGAAATTAAGAGAAGGGAGAGATTGAAGTGTGGTGCCAAGATTGAAAAGAGAAAGCAGTTGAGGGATAGTGAGAGACGTTGGAGAAGAGAGTGAAAAGAGGCTGCTTACCCGATTTAAAATTGGTAAGATGTTCCTTGAGCTGGTTGGTCTGAGGACCTGAGGTCGTAGGTGGATCTTTATCACAGAGCAAAGAGCAGGAGGACAGGGGATTGATCTCCCAAGGGAGGTCCCCCCCGACCTGAGTCATGGCACCAAATTTCACTCGCATCATGTGAAGAGACTACCAAACAGGCTTTGTGTGAGCAACAAGGCTGTTTATTTCACCTGGGTGCAGGTGGGCTGAATCCGAAAAGAGAGTCAGCCAAGGGAGATAGGTAGAGATGGGGCCATTTTATAAGTTTTGGGTAGGTAAAGGATGATTACAGTCAAAGGGGGTTGTTCTCTGGTGGGCGGGGTGGGGGTGACAAGGTGCTCAGTAGGGGAGGTTTTGAGCCAGGATGAGCCAGGAGAAGGAATTTCACAAGGTAATGTCATCAGTTAAGGTAGGAACAGGCCATTTTCACTTCTTCTGTTATTCTTCAATTACTTTAGGCCATCTGGATATATACCTGCAGGTCATAGGGGATATGATGGCTTAGCTTGGGCTCAGAGGCCTGACAATAATCCCTTCTCAGTTGTCCCCCAAAGTCTTAACTTGTTTCAGCCCCAACACAAAAGTTCTCAAGTCCAAATTGCAAAGCCTCATCTCAGACTCAAGTCGAGTTCCTTCCATCTATGAACCTGTAGAATCAAAATCAAGTTATTTACTCCCACGATATAATGGTGGTACTGGCATTGGGTAAACGTCCCCATTCCAAAAGTGAGAGAGAATTCAGTCAAAAGAAAGGGCTAATAGGCCCCACACAAGTCTTAAACCCAACAGGATATTCATTGAATCTTAAAGCTCCAAAATAATCTCATTTGACTCGATGTCCTGCATCCAGGGCACACTGGTGTGAGGAGTGGACTTCCAAAGCCATGGGTAGCTCTGCTTCTATGGAATTGCTGAATGAAGCTGACATGGCTGCCCTGATGGGTTGGAGTCCCAGTGCTTATGACTTTCTCAGGCTGAGGGTGCAAGCTGTGCTTACCTCTGTTGTTGTTGGGTCTAGAGGATGGCAGCCCCCTCTCACAGCTCCATTAGGTAGGCAGTGACCTGGTGGGCAGTCTGTGTGGGAACTGCAATGCCACATTTCCCCTCAGCACTGCCCTAGTAGAGGCACTCTGTTGCAGCTCCATTTCTGTGGCAAGTTTTTGCCTGGGCATCCATGCTTTCTCATACAACCTTTGAAATTTTAGGTGGAAGTTGCCGAGGCTCCTTTACTTTTGCATTCTTTCTGCCCACAGGCTTAACACCACATGGAAGCTGCTGATTTACAGCTTGTGCCCTCTGAAGCAGTGTCCTGGACCCTTTTGAGTCAAGGCTGGAGCCAGAGCAGCCAGGATATGAAGGGCAGTGTCCTGAGGCTGAGTGAGATAGCAGAACCCAGGACTTGGCCCCTGAAACCATTATTTCCTGGTAGACCTCTGGGCTGTCCCAAAGACTTCTGAAATGCCTCCTAGTCTTTTTTGCCCTGCATTTTTTTTTTTTTACTCATTGTCTTGGATATTAGCACTTGGCTCCCTTTTAGTAATGCTAATCTCTCTAGCAAGTGATTGCTCTAAAGCCTGCTTGGATTCTTTCTTTACTGCAGGGCTAATATGCACATTTTCTGAACTTATGCTCTGCTTTCCTTTTAAATATAAGCACTAACTTCAAGTCATTTATTTGCTCCTATATCTGATAACATGCTGTTATAAGCAACCAGGCTACATCTTGAATGCTTTCCTGCTTAGAAATTTCTTGCACCAGGGCGACAGCTGCAGCAGCACCCCAGCCCTGTAGGATCCCTGGCGCCAGGTCACCCAGCTGTCAGCAGCATGCAGGGTAAATGCAAAGCACTGAAGTTAAATTTTGCAACTCCACCTTTCAAATCTACAGCAAAGTTTACTCTGAATCCCAATCCTACAGGAATTCAAAACCCACACGTAGAGAGACCGAGATCACACAGCTTTGAGTTATCAGGAAAACTGAAGGTCTCTGCTGAACAACATTGGGATTTCACTGCAGAGCACTTGAAAAACCTTGGAGAAATTGGACGAGGAGCTTATGGTTCTGTCAACAAAATGGTCCACAAACCAAGTGGACAAATAATGGCAGTTAAAAAATTTGGTCAACAGTGGATGAAAAAGAACAAAAACAACTTCTTATGGATTTGGACGAAGTAATTTGGAGTAGTGATTGCCCTTACATTATTCAGTTTGATGGTGCACTCTTCAGAGAGGGTGACTGCTTGATCTGTATGGAAGTCATGTCTACCTCATTTGATAAGTTTTACAAATATGTATATAGTGTATTAGATGATGTTATTACAGAAGAAATTTTAGGCAAAATCACTTTAGCAACTGTGAAAGCACTAAACCACTTAAAAGAGAACTTGAAAATTATTCACAGAGATATCAAACCTTCCAATATTCTTC
Organism: Piliocolobus tephrosceles; assembly: GCF_002776525.5. Lineage (NCBI taxonomy): Eukaryota > Metazoa > Chordata > Mammalia > Primates > Cercopithecidae > Piliocolobus > Piliocolobus tephrosceles. The sequence goes on from NC_045445.1 coordinate 79,959,993, forward strand.
TGGACAGAAGTGAAAATATTAGACTATATGACTTCAGCATCAGTGGATGGGTTGTGGACTCTATTGCGTAGACAAAAGATGCTAGCTGTAGGCCATACATGGCACCTGAAAGAATAGACCCAAGTGCATCGCGACAAGCATATGATGTCCGCTGTGATGTCTGGAGTTTGAGATCACATTGTATGAGTTGGCCACGGGCCGATTTCCTTATCCAAAGTGGAATAGTGTATTTGATCAACTAACACAAGTCATGAAAGGAGATCCTCTGCAGCTGAGTAATTCTGAGGAAAGGGAATTCTCCCCAGTTTTATCAAGTTTGTCAACTTGTGCCTTATGAAGGATGAATCCAAAAGGTCAAAGTATAAAGAGCTTCTGAAACATCTTTTTATTTTGATGTATGAAGAACGTATTGTTGAGGTCGCATGCTATGTTTGTTAAATCCTGGATCGAATGTCAGCTACTCCCAGCTTTCCCGTGTATGTTGATTGATATTGCTGCTACATCAGACTCTAGAAAAAAGGGCTGAGAGGAAGCAAAAGGTAAAGAATTTTCATCCCATATCACAGTGTTTTTATTGCTCGCCCAGACACCATGTGCAATAACATTGGTGTTCATTTCCATCATGTCTGTATATTCCTGTCACCTAGAACATGCAGCCTTGTAATACCTGACTGATCACACAGTGTTAGTGCTGGTCAGAGAGACCTCATCCTGCTTTTTTGTGATGAACATATTTATGAAATGTAGAAGTCAGTACCGTCAAGTTGTTGACTGTGATTAGATCACATCTTAAACTCAGTTTTAGACTCCAAATCTGGAGATGCAGCTACTGGAATGGTGTTTTATCAGACTTCCAAATCCTGGAAGGACACAGTGATGGAGGTACTATATCTGAACATAGAGACTCATGCTTGAGTGAGAAGAGCTTGCACAGCCAATGAGACACATTGCCTTCTGGAGCTGGGAGACAAAGGAGGAATTTACTTTCTTCACCAAGTGCAATAGCTTTACTTATGTGATATTTCGTTGCTTTACAGTTACAGTTGATGTTTGGGGATCAATGTGCTCAGCCAAATTTCCTGTTTGAAATATCATGTTAAATTAGAATGAATTTATCTTTACCAAAAACCATGTTGCGTTCAAGGAGGTGAACATTGAAATATTGAGACGGGACAGGATGTGTTATTTTCTCCTTTACCAGTCCTACTTTGCATTGGGAAGACTCAGGAGTCTGCCACTTGTCAAAGAAGGTGCTGATCCTAAGAATTTTTCATTCTCAGAGTTCAGTGTGCTGCCAACTTGATGTTCCACCTGCCACAAACCACCAGGACTGAAAGAAGAAAACAGTACAGAAGGCAAAGTTTACAGATGTTTTTAATTCTACTATTTTATCTGGAACAACTTGTAGATAAGTTGGTCCTAAACCTGATATTTAGCCATCATAACTCAGTAACAGGGAGAAGTAGCTAGTAGCAATGTGCCTTGATTGATTAGATAAAGATTTCTAGTAGGCAGCAAAAGGCCAAATCTCAGTTGTTTGCTTCTTGCCATCACTGGTCTAGGTCTTCAGTTTCTGAATCTCTTTCCCTTCCCCTGTGGTCTATTGTTGCTATGTGACTTCTGCTTAATCCAATATTTTGCCTTTTTTATATCAAAAAACCTTTATAATTACCAGGGATGTTCCTTACCAAGGATTTTTAGCCCCAAATCTCTCATATGCGCTAGTGTTTAAAAGACTAAGAATAGTGGGGCCCAGCCAATGTGGTAGGTGATAAAGAGGCATCTTTTCTAGAGACACATTGGACCAGATGAGGATCTGAAATGGCAACCCTTGTGTTCATCACCTGCTAGAACCTCTTGTAGTACACCACCATTTCTTGGCATTGGAATTCTACTGGAAAAAATACAAAAAGCAAAACAAAACCCTCAGCACCGTTACAAGAGGCCATGTAAGTATTGTGTTCTTCTTAACTTATCCATTAGCCAGGTTCTCATTAGGTTTTGCTTGGGCCTCCCTGGCACTGAACCTTAAGGCTTTGTATGACAGTGAAGCAGCACTGTGAATGGTTCAAGCACACTGGAATATAAAGCAGCCATGGTCTGAGATGCAGGTGATGCCATTACAGAACCAAATCATGGCAGGTATTGCTGTGTCTCCTCTCAGAGTGACAGTCATAAATACTATCAAACAATGAAGGGAGAAGGGTGCTGTTTAAAATCACATCCCTGTAAACTGCAGAATTCAAAAGTGATTATCTCTTTGGTCTTCTTGCCTTATTTCCCTATCTTCTCCCCCACGGCATCCTAAACTTTAGACTTCCCACTGTTCTGAAAGGAGACATTGCTTTATGTCTCCCTTTGACCAAAGGAAGCTGTCATCCTCCATTTCTCCCGGGGACTCAAGAGGAATCTGTTTCTCTGCTGTCAACTTCCCATCTGTCTCAGCATAGACTCACTTTGCCATTATGCAAATGGAGAAAAAACAATTCTGACTGTCCAGGAGTGAATCTGGCTGTTCTATTGTGTAGATGACCACATAAAAAGGCAATTTTCATATATTAATCATAGATTATTATATACTATAAACTTAAGGGCAAGGAGTTTATTACAATGTATCTTTATTAAAACAAAAGGGTGTATAGTGTTCACAAACTGTGAAAATAGTGTAAGAACTGTACATTGTGAGCTCTGGTTATTTTTCTCTTGTACCAGAGAAAAATGTATAAAAATTATCAAAAAGCTAATGTGCAGGGATATTGCCTTATTTGTCTGTAAAAAATGGAGCTCAGTAACATAACTGCTTCTTGGAGCTTTGGAATATTTTATCCTGTATTCTTATTTGAATTCCTCCTCTATTTAAAATATATACATGGAATCGAAGTGTTTGTGTAATAGTTCTGTCCTGTTGCCTGCAGGTCAGTTGTAATAAATCTAGGATGTGATGATGAAAAAGAAAGGAAGGAAAGAAGGAAAGAAGGAAGAAAAGAAAAGATAAGAAAAGAAAGAAATTTCTCGCACTAGGTACCCTAGGTTGACAATCTTAAGTTCAAAATTCCACAGTTCCCTAGGGCATGAACACAATGCATCTGAGTTCTTTGCTAGCATGTAACAAGGGTTACTTTTACTCTAGTTTCCAACAACTTTCTCATTTCCATCTGATACCTCTTTAGCCTGTACTTTACTGTTCATATCTCTAAGAGCATTTTGGTCACAACCATTTAACCAATCTCTAAGAAATTCCAAACTTTACTTCATTTTCCTGTCTTCTTCTGAACCCTCTAAACTCTTCCAACCTCTGCCCATTACCCAGTTCCAAAGTCGTTTCCACATTTTCAGGTATCTTTATAGTAAAACCCCACTCCTGATAACAATTTTTTGTGTTAATGTGTTTGTTTTGCTCTAAAGGAATTCCTGAGACTGGGTAATTTATAAAGAAAAGATATTTAATTGGCTCATGGTTGCACAGAGCTGTACAGGAAGTATGATGCCAGCATCCTTTTGGCTTTGGGTGAGGCCTCAGGGAACCTTTACTTATGGTGGGAAGTAAAGTAGAAACAGCATGTCACATAGTGAGAGTGGGAGCAAGAGAGAGATGTAGGAGGTGCCACACACTTTTATAAACAGTCCTATCTCACATGAACTCACAGCAAGAATGCGCTCATTTTTGTGAGAACAGCACCCACACATTCATAAGGAATCTGTCCCCGTGACCCTAACACCTCCCATCAGGCCCCACTTCTAACATTGGAGATTACATTTCAACGTGAGAAATTTAGGAGACAAATATCCAAATCATCTCACATTTAAAAAAATAGACAGAATTGTGTGATAAATCACAGTGTATTCATTATCAAGTTCAAGAATCACTCAGCAAAAACAACATAATCAATATTTACTTTTTATCAGTACACCCATTCACTTTTCTTTTTCTTATATTTATTTTGAAGAAAATTCTACACATCATATTTCATTTGTAAGTATTCAATACACTAAAAAATAAAGCTCCCAATGGTATTATTTTAACAAAATCACAATACCACAATCATACCCAACATACTAATTACATTCTCAACATCCTGTGTTCAAATTTCCAATTAGCTCATAAATGAGAGAAATAATTTTTTTCCATTTTATTGGATTTCGGATACAAATAAAGATCACCACTAAAGTTCCTTGATATGTTTTTGGTGTTTTTATTTAAATTGCAATATTTCTTATTAAATAAATGATAAATATTTCTTGGTAGTTCATTTATTCATTTTTTTCTCTTTACATATGGTAAACATACTTCTTCGTGTATAATTCTATGAGTGTTGAAAATGCAAACAGGTGTAATCACAACCACAATCAAAATATGAAATAATTCCATCATCCCCCAAAAGTTCATTGTGCTGTATCCTTATAGTCCAACCTTTCCTGAACCCTCATTTACTGGCATCCACTTAAAATTTTTCCTTGTCCATAACGGCATTTCTATCATTTGAATGTTTGTGTCCCCACCAAATTCTATGTTGAAACATAATCTCCAGTGCAACAGTATTAAGAAATGATGCCTGTAGGAAGTGATTAGGCCATGATGGCTCTGCTTTCATGGGTTGGATTAGTGCCTTATGAAAAGGCTGCGGGCAACTAAGTAGACCTTTTATTCCCCTTCTGCTATGTGAGTACACGACATTCATCACCTCTGGGGGATTCAACAATGAGATGTCATCTGGACATAGAGAGTAGCCTTCACCAGGCACTGAATCTGCTGGTGCCTTGATCTTGGACATCCAGTCTCCAGATTTGTAAGAAGTACATTTCTATTATTAATAAATTACTCGGTCTGTGGTATTTTATTATTGCAGCCTGAACTGACTGAGCCAGAAATGAGTACTAATGACCCACGTATTTCTGTAACAAATACTGAATATGTGGAAGTGGCTTTAGAACTGGTTAATGGATAGAGGCTGGAAGAATCTAAAGGTAATGCTAGAAAAAGCCCAGATTGCTGTGAATGGAGGATTAAGGGTGATTCTGTTGAAGGCTCAAAACAGGATAGCTGTAGACAGAGCCTGAATCTTCTTAGAGATTATCTAAGTGGTTGTGATAAGAATGTTGGCAGAAATATGGAAAGTAAAGGTCTTAAAGACAGAAAATAGGAATATCTTATTGGAAAATATTGAAAATTTTATTGGAGAAAGACCACCTTTATGACAAAGTGGCAAAGAACTTGTCTGAATTATTTCCATATCTTAGCACTTTGTGGAAAGCAGAATTTAAGAGTGATAAACTAGGATATTTGGTGGAAGAAATCTCCAAGCAAATTGTTTTAAGTGTGGCATGGCTTCTTTTGACTGCTTATAGTAGAATGTGAGAAAAGAGAAATTAAAAATGAAATTGGCTGAGCAAGACGTCTTATGCTTGTAATCCCAGTGTTTTTTGAGGCCAAGCCAGGAGGAACACTTGAGGCCAGAAGTTCAAGACCAGCCTGGACACCATGGTGAGACCACATCACTACAATTTTTTTAAATTAGATTGTCATGGTGGTATGTGCCTATAGTCCTAGCCATGCATGAGGATTAGGCAGAAGGATCATTTTAGTCTAGGAGTTCAAAGCTGCAGCAAGCTATAATCATGCCACTGAATTCCACCCTGGGTGACAGAGTAAGACCCTGTCTTAATAAATGAATGAATAAGGGCAGGCAAGGTGGCTCATGCCTGTAATCCTGGCAATTTGGGAGGCCAAGGTGGGTGGATCACCCGAGGTCAGGAGTTTAAAACCAGCCTGGCCAATATGGTGAAACCCTGTCTCTACTAAAAATACAAAAATTAACTGAGTGTGGTGGCATGCGCCTGTAGTCCCAGCTACTCAGGGAAGCTGAGGCAGGAGAATCACTTGAACCAGCGAGGTGGAGGTTTCAGTGAGCCGAGATCGTGCCACTGCACTCCAGCCTAGACGACAGAGCGAGACTTTATCTCAAAACAAACAAATAAACAAAATAAATGAATGGATAAATAAAAATAAATGTATAATCAAAGGGGAAGTAGAACTTAAAGATTTTATAAAATTTTCAGGCTAGCCATTTAAAGAATAAAATGCATACTCAGGAGAGAAAACTAAGGGTGTGGCCAAGCAGATATTTGACAAGGAGGTTAGTGTGGACATAAGGAAGTCAGATGCTATTTATCAAGTATGAAAGAATGACACTGACAACATTTTAGAGATCTTCAAGGCTACCGGGCCCATCACAGGCCCAGAGTGCCAAGGCCTTGAGGATATAACAGGTTCAAAGAAAGGACCCAAATGACTTGTGGGACCATGGGGCTCATTGCCCAGTGCCATCTCAAGTTTCTGCTCCTTGCATTTGGGCACAGCACTCCTTGGCTACACCAAATATGGTTCAAGAGGACTCAGGTGTGGCTCTGGCCACCCCTTCAAAAGGTACAAGTAGTAAATCTTGGCAATGTCTACGTAGCATCATCTTTGCAGGCATGCAGTGTGCAAGAGCTGTGGAGGCATGGCTATCTTCACCTAGATTTCAAGGGATTCTTTTTTTTTCTTTCTTTTTTTTTTTTTTTTGAGACGGAGTCTCGCTCTGTCGCCCAGGCTGGAGCGCAGTGGCCGGATCTCAGCTCACTGCAAGCTCCGCCTCCCGGGTTTACGCCATTCTCCTGCCTCAGCCTTCCGAGTTGCTGGGACTACAGGCGCCCGCCACCTTGCCCAGCTAGTTTTTTGTATTTTTTTTAGTAGAGACGAGGTTTCACCGTGTTAGCCAGGAAGGTCTCGATCTCCTGACCTCGTGATCCGCCCGTCTCGGCCTCCCAAAGTGCTGGGATTACAGGTTTGAGCCACCTCGCCAGGCGATTTCAAGGGATTCTTAGGAGAAAACCTCAGGGCCCAGGCAGAGAAGTGCCACAGGGGTGAGGCCACCCCAGAGAACCTCCATTAGGGCAATGCCTTGTCTACCATGTGGGTGGGACCATTGCAGAGAGTCTCCACTTAGAATAATGCCCAGAAGAGCTGTGGAATTGAGGTTAACGAAGAGATCCCCCACTAGGGCAATTCCAAGCAGTGCTGTGAGGGTAAGGCTGCCTCCAAGACCCCAGAAATAAAGAGCCTCCAGCATGAAACATCAACCTAGGAGAGTTGCAAGTAGCTGACTTCAAACCTTGAGAGCTGCTTTGTGGGTTATCCACAGCAAAGTCATGGGGTCAGGGTTGTCTGGAGCCTTAGAGGCCCAAACCCTACTCCAGTGTATCTGAAATGCAGGCTATAGGGTCAGAAAAGGTTATTCTCAAGCCCCAGGATTTAATGTTATGTGCCTTGTTGTGTTTTGGACTTACTTGGGACATTTTTCTTCTTGCCTATTTCTCCCTTTTGGAATGGAAATGTCTATCCTATGCTGATCCCACCACAGTATTTCAGAACACACAACTTGTTTGATTTCACAGCTGGAGGGGTAATTTTCCTCAGGACGAATGATACCTTGAATCTCACCCATATTTGATCTAGGTGAGACTCTCGACTTAGACTTTAAAGATGATACTGGAAAGAATTAAGATGTTTTGGGCTATTAAGATACAATGAATGTATTTTACACGTGAGAGGGACATGAATTTGGGGTGGGCCAGGAGCAGAATGCTATAGTTTGGATGTTTGTATCCTCTCCAAAATTAATGCTGATTCTTGATCCCCAGTGTAACAGTATTAAGAGGTGAGGCCTTAGGAGGTTATTTGACGATAAGGACTCTGCTGTCATGGTTATAATTAGTGCCATATAAAAGCACTGGAAGGAACTAGCTAAGCCTTTTTATTCCCTTTCTGTTCCTTTTGTCATAGGAGGACACAGTGTTATTCCCCTCTGAAGAATGCAGCATAGTACCATCTTGTAAGCAGAGATCAAGCTCTCACCAGAGACCAAACCTGCCAGCACCTTCATTTGAACTTCTAGCCTTTAGAATTATGAGAAATAATTTTAAGTTCTATATAAATTACCTGGTTTCAGATATTTTGTTATAACAGCAGGAATAAACTAAGGCATATAATATGCCATCAAATAGTATGTAGCTTTTTGAGTCTTACCTTTTTCTTCTGATACTCATCATGTTGCATGTATCAATTCATGTTTATTACTGAGTAGCATTATACATTGTATAAATGTTCCATAGTTTGTTTATTCATTCAACAGCTGATAGACATTCTGTTGCTTCCAGTTTTTGGCAATTAGGAATACAGCTGCTATAAACACTTTTATACAGTTTTATTTTTTTGTACTTACATAGTTTTTAGTTCTCTGGGCAATAATATAAGAGTGCAATTGCTATATTATATTGTAAGTGGATGTTTAATCTTATATGAAACTAAAACTGTTTTTCCAAGGTTGTTATACCATTTTGTATAACCAACAATCATGCCAGTTATGCCACATTCTCAAGAGCACCACATGTTGTCAGTTCTTTTAATGTTAATTTTTTAAAAATTTAGTTACAAAATTTAAGTTTCAATTTTGAGTTTTAATATGTGTTTAGTAGTATCTCATCATCGTTTTAATTTGCACTTTACTGATGACTAATATATTGAGCATATTTATGTGCCTCTTTGCTACCTGTATAATTTTTGGTTAACTGTTCAAGACTTTTGCCTGCTTTCAAATGGAGTTTGTTTCCTTATAACTGGATTTCAAGAGTTATTTACGCATGCTGCATAAAAGGCTTTTTTGACAGATGTGTGATTTTCAATGATTTCACTGAAGTCTATGGCTTATCTTCTTATTCTATTAACCATGTATTTCACAGAGAGGAAATATACTGTTTTTCTTTTGGAAAGTTTGATAAAGTCTAATTTATCATTTTTTCTTATGGGTCATTCTTTTGGTGTAATTTCTAAGGAATGTTTGCTTAATGCAAGGCCAAAAGATTTTTCTCTCGTATTTTCTTTTAGAAGTTTTGTACTTTCCAGTGTTACTTTTAGATGTATAATATACTTTGAGTTAATTAGTTATGAAGTGTAAATTATGAGAGGACTTTTATTTATCTGTTTGCCTACAGATGTCCAGTAGTTTCAGTGATCTTTATTGAAAAGACAATCCTTTCTTCATTAAGTTGCATTGAGTTGCCTTTGCAAGTTAATACAAATCAATTGACTAATCCAAAATATACAGATAAAATATAAAATTACCCATTATACCAGGAAAATAGGAGGCCAAAACTTAAAATCACAAGACAAATAAAAAAGACACTCACCAGATGCCAAAACTGACATGACACAGGAATTGAAATGATCTGCAATGATTTTAAAACAGGTATCACAAAGATGCTTTTATCAGAAATTTCAAATTCTCTTGAAATAAATGAAAAAATAAAAGAAGTAAAAAATTACAATGTAATAAAAAAGAACTAAATGTAAATTATAAGGCCGGGCGCGGTGGCTCAAGCCTGTAATCCCAGCACTTTGGGAGGCCGAGACGGGCGGATCACAAGGTCAGGAGATCGAGACCATCCTGGCTAACACGGTGAAACCCCGTCTCTACTAAAAATACAAAAAACTAGCCGGGCGAGGTGGCGGGCGCCTGTAGTCCCAGCTACTCCGGAGGCTGAGGCAGGAGAATGGCGTAAACCCGGGAGGCGGAGCTTGCAGTGAGCTGAGATCTGGCCACTGCACTCCAGCTCGGGCGACAGAGCAAGACTCCGTCTCAAAAAAAAAAAAAAAAAAAAAAAAAAAAAAAAAAA